>NC_060269.1:57689927-58026003 GCF_021613505.1 Equus quagga | reverse complement strand
GCCCGGAGGCGCGCGGGGCTGAGTACGGGGATGCCCCTCGCCAACTGCCGCACCCCTGGCCGGGGAGGCGCGAGGCCGGGCCGGGCCGGGGCGAGAGGCCTGAGCTGCCCAGCGCACCCCGTCTCCCGGCATCGGGGTGGAGGGGGAGGCGGCGCGCTCCGTAGGAGCCGGAGGCGGGGCGCCATCTCCCTCCCACTCCCGGGCGGGCGGGCCGGCGGCTGGGGGAGCCCCGGGCGGCGAGCACCCGCGGACGGGCGGTGGCGGCGGGGAAGGCGGGACGAGGGGCCTGGTCCCGACCGGTGGTGATGGCAGCGGCGGCATCTCGCCTCCTTCGGGCCTGCACGCGCCACAGGCCGCAGCCTGGACCCAGCCCGCGTCCCCGGGCCCCGGCCGCGGCGGTCCTGGCCCGGAGGATGGGGGAACCCGGCGGCCGCGACCCCCCCGGAGCCAGCGCTCCGCCCGCTCCGCCCCGCAGTCCCGGCGTGGAGCGCGGGTGTCGGCGGCAGAGCCCGGGGCGGGGAAGTGCGAGAGGAAGGGGCGGCGAGGGGGCGGGCCGGCGGCGGCGGCACCGGGAGGAGTGCGCGGGGCTCGGCGCCCCGATCGGCCCGCGCCGGCCCGGCCCCACCTGCGGAGCCCCGCCGGCCCCCGCTCCCGCCACAAGCGCGCGCGAACAAAACAAGTTGCGGGTCGCCGTCGCCGGAGGGGGCGGGCGGGTCACTCACCCTCATCCTGCTCAGCGGGCTCGGGTCGTCCGGCCGCGGGGACAGGGAAGACCAGAGGACCACTAGCCCCAGGAAGCTTCCCACCACCAGCAGACTGCGTAAGATGAACCCAAGCTTCAGCCTCATCTTCCTCCGGCGGCGAGAGACACACAGCCCGGCGCAGCCGCCGCCACAGCTCTTCCCTCCCTCCTTCCCCCTCCTCCGGCTCTCCTCCTCCTCCCTCCCCCACCCCTGTCGCTTCGGCTGCCGCCCTCTCCGCCGCCTGCCCTTTCCAGCTCCAGATCCGGAACTCCCCTCGGCTCTACCTTCCCCCGTGCTCTTCCCTCCGCCCCCTCCCCGCAGCCCGCAGGCTCGGCCCGCGCTCCTCCGCCGCCGCCCCCCTCCCCCCGGCGGCCTCCGCAGAGCGCCGAGCGGCCCGGGAGCCTGGCTCTTCTAAGCGTCCTTTCTCTCTACCTGCCCCCTTCCAGATCCGCAGTCCCCTTCTGTCCACACGCACCCCCTTCGCAATGCCCCTGTAACTAACTTACACTTTCCCCACGTCTGCTCCTTAGCCTTTGCCCCACAGCTCAGCTCTTAAAGCTTCCCGATTCCCGAACTTTTATTTAATTATGGGCCGTAACTGTCCTTAACGCCCGTGCCCTTCAGGATCTCCCGGCCCGCCGCCCCCGTCCCCGTCCCCCGGGGGCCCTGGAGCGGTTCTAGGCTGCCCCCTCCCCCCACGCCCCCTGCTTTTCTTACACCCACTGCCCGGAGCCCCCAGCCGCAAGGCTTGCAGGAAGCAAACCAGGAAGTCAGGGCTACCGCTGCAGCAGCAGCAGCTCCACGTGGCTGATTTATAGCTGAGAGGATTTTTTTCTTATTGATTGTTCTTGCTTTTTCACACAGCTCCTTAAGGAGGTAGATTTGCAACCGAAAGGTCCTGGTGTGATGTGCAAATATCACTGGACTGGAGGAGCTCACTGGGAACGCCAGTATTTCACTTTCTCTTTAGCTAATTAGAAGAAAGCCCAGCTAAGTTTCTCTTCGGAGATCCGAGGATTTCGGGTGTTTAAAGCAACGCTCCAGTCTCATTGTCTCCCCCAGACCCGATTTTTACCGCTTGATGGAGCTTCCTTGATTTGTTTTTGAAACGCCTTTTCTGCTTCTGAGATCTAAATTAGACAGGAAAGGATACTGACAAGTCTTTAGCCAGATGCCCCACCCTGAGGGAATAATTTTTTTATCTCCCAATAAAGATGTCAGTCACTTTATTATATTGCCAAGTGTATGTAATTACCTTATCCGTGTACTGTATCTTAAACTAAGTTGAAAAGAATGTTTAGTATCTTATCCTAAGTTTCAGGGCAGTGAAGGTAGATCCTTCTTCCTGATATTGTTTCATATCTGCTCGTACCTTAAAACAAGTAAAATCTGGTTATTTGAATTTTTAGAATGAAATAGAGAATTGGAATCATCAAGATAGATAAAGAATTGTACTTAATGTGCTTTATAGTTTGGATTTCACTACCTACTATATTGGGGAATTCTGTAGAGTCCATCATTTCAGAATTTTCACAAAATGTTTGAAGTGAAATCCTCGTGCACCACATGGGGGAATGTAGAATATAGTTAGATATATTCTTGGTTGGCTCAATAATTTTACACAGTATTGCGTGTAAGCCCAACATACAGAGCACCTGGAGGAGGGGTTCCGGGTGTTGGACACAAATCCCTGACTGACTCAGCATTTTCATCAACCGCTTCAGTTAAAAGCCAGTTAGTTACCTTTAGTATAAGATGAGAGAAACTTTGCTGAAGACTTTTTGGTGAAAAAGACCTGGAATATTTAATTGATAAAAGTATGAACCTGCTGGGTAATGTAGAAAGCTAATGCCCCACTCCTGGGTCAATTCAGATCATTGTTTGGACCCAGGAATAGCCTGTTAATGCATACCCCAGTGATTCTGGTCCAGGTAATCTGTGCACCGCCTTCAAAGAAAACAGTGAAAGGAAGGGGTGCTTGGGGAAAGATTCATTTGGATAACTTTGGAAGGCAAGAATAGGATCATTTGTGCACCTGCCTTGAGCTGTTCAGAATGAGGAGGACTCCTGCAGTAGACAGGTCCCTAGACAGAGGCTGGGCTTGGAACAGGTGACCTTCAAGGGGTCTTATTCTGATCACATGAGAGAATAATCCATTTGAAAGCAGCAGCTGAAGTCCTTCAGGAGTAATTAAACCTTTCCTTTGTACTCATTTTCGCAGTCAGAGGAGACAGTTTTTTATTATTAAAAAATAGGAACTTTTATTTTTACTATTATGAACATAGTTGGGCAGGTTATAGAGTTGAAAGTGGTACTTATCACTCACTAAAGTGATCAGAATGATTCTTGGGCAGAAATAGTATTCAGAGAAGATCTTGCCTCCTCCCTTTAGTTTTGAGAACTTAAAATATGTGTGAAAGGACACAAAGTTAGAAATTGACAAGTGGATATATAGTTGTAAAAGCTCATGTTTCTCTGAGTCCAAACAATGTTTAAGAGAAACTGTGTCTTAAAACAAATGCCCATTGCAACATTCGCTGGGAGACAACCTCTGTAGAGTTGACACAACTCTATTTAGAAAATGAGAAGCTACATTCAAAGCTTAGGTCAAGGTCAGTCACTTAACCTCTCTGAACCCAGGGCTTTTATCTGCCAAATAGTGATTACAATACTCACAATATTGTCAAAGGAATAATGGAGGTCAAGTACATATGCAAATATAAAGTACAGCTAGTGTGATGGAACAAGCCTCAGTTGTGTGTGGGTATAATTCTTTTTTTTAATGAACGCTACAGTTATTGTATGACAAGGATTGTTATGCTGGAATATTTCTGGTTTGTCCAACCCAGGGTTCACTGAGGAAGAAGGTAGAGACTAGAACTGAACTGGAGGGATGTAGGGTTATGGGGTCACATGTGGTGGATGGTGACACGGTACCTTCAGCTGGGAGGCCAAATGGGGGCTCAGAAGCAAGGTAATTTGAGGGAAGAGAATTTTTCTGAATGCCTAGTGTGTGCAAGATGCTTCACATTCATTACTTCGTTTAATGTTTACACAACCTGAGTGAGGTTGGTATTCCTGTTGTTCTCAAGCTGGGATTCGAAGCAGGTCTTTGTCACCTCAGAATTCTTGCCACTACGTACATACTCCTTGCCGAGCTGTACTAGCCTTTTGGACCTGGAATATAAATACGTTTTCTCAGATGGGATGCAGAAGGTCAAGGTCTAAAGATTTGTTAGTTTTTTCATTCTTTCCGGTGCCTGCTCTGTTAAAGGGGAACCCACCCGAGGAATTGTGTCCATTCTCAGGCTGCAGTTTAAAGGTGTAGGCGCACACTGGACTCACCACTCCCTCCTTCGTTGCATATGCTGCAGCAAAGCTGAACTTTGGAGTTTCTAAATGTGTCTTGAACTCCCTTGCCTTCAGGCCTTTGGACCGGGAGTTCTTTTGCCTGAAATGACACCTTAACAAAAAGCTTTCTCACACTCTCTCCCATAGTCCTCCCCACTCCCATGTCCCTTCCCACCAAGATACTGGGATAGGTGCCCTGCAGGGGCTGCCATTGCTTCCTCTACTTTTCCTTCCCTAATAAGTACCACTAGATTGTAATTGCTTAATTTCTTTTTTCCACTCCCGGAGAAAAAGGTCCACGAGAGTGGAGCCTTGTCTCTCTAGTTCATCATTGTCTCCCTGTCTAGTGTCTAGAAAGGGTTCGGTAAATATGTTTTGGTGAAATGCTGAATGAAGAATTGGACTGATTATACAAAGGGAAGATGAAACTTAGAAGACGGGTCACGGCCCTTCAACTGCTGTCCGTCCTCACCTGGAGCCTCTCCTTCTAAGGAGAAAACTTTGGAGGTTTCATTTAATTAGAGAAGTGATTATTTTACATGTCATTATCTTCAGCTGGTAGACTGTTGTTTCCCCCTTGCTCTATATCCTACTAGTACTCAGGACTAAGAAGAAATTTAAATTCAGATTTTTGTATCTACTGAGATTTCTGAAAAAAGAAAGAAACTAACTTGTATTGAAATGGGAACATGTAGCCATGGGCAATTACTATCTGCTACCAAGTTTCAATTTTAACTATGTCTGCTTGCCAAGACCTCAGGTTAAATTAGAATTAGTGACCTATAAATTATTGGTTAAATATCCTGTTACCTATTCTGTAAACCAATTAATCACCTCTTTTCAAAGAAAAACCCCAGTGGTAGTATTTTTAGGTCAAGAACGTATTGTATTGTTTAGGAAAGAATATACTACTTAGATTTTTTTAAGTGTTTGTAGTGTGTGTATTAAGAAGATATTAATTTTGTGTGGTGTTTATTCATTATTTCTTACTGCATAACAAGTTATCCCCAAAATTTAGCACTTTAAAACAACAAGCTTTTATTATTTCACACAGTTTCTGAGAGTCAGGAATCCAGGAGTGGTTAAGTAGGGTGGTTCCAGCTCAGGGTCTCTCAGGTTGTTGTCAGGCTGTCAGCTGGGGCTACAGTCATCTCGTGGTTCAGTTGGGCCTGGAGAATCTGCTTCCAAGTTCACTTACAAGGCCAACGGGCAGGCCTCACTTCCTCACTGGCTGCAGGTGGGAAACTTCAGTTCCTTGTCACAAGGGTGCCTCCGTAGGGCTGCTCGTGACATGTCAGTTGGCTTCCTGCAGAGGGAAAGATCTGAGGGGGATAGAGAGAGAGACACAGACAACTCAAGTCTAGAAGCCACACTCTAGTACAATGTGGGAGGGGACGACACAAGGACGTGAATACTAAGAGGCAGGGGTCTTGAGAGGCTTAAGAACATTGGGAGTCAAATATCTGGATCAGAATACTAGTTTTCTCATTTATTATTTGTAATAATTCAGTTACCATTATGATATGCCAAAGTTTTTCAAAAAGAATCCAGATCTTAAGTAGTTGCTTATTTTGATTATCTTTCAAGGAAATACTCTACATACTGTCTTCATCTGTAAAATGAAGGAGTTGGACCAAGTGATCTTTAACATCCCTTCCAATACTGAAATTCTGAGATTGTCCTGTGATGTTAATATATGGTTGAGACTTCTAAATTTGTTCTTGGTGGAATATGGCAAAGTCAAATTCTGCCTTTGTAATTTTTTTCTGAGATGGGTTACTATTTCTATCATAAGCTTAAGAGATGGATAATTCCTGAGTTGTGCTCATCTGGAATAAAAGACTCTTGTCACTAGGGTTTCCACTGATGAGGTTAATGGTCTCCTACAGTGCTTTGAAGGCAAAAATGCTTCTTTAAAAGTTCTCTTAGTTTTAACACTATAGAACACTACCTCATCACAATTCAGTACTGTTTCCGGACTCCCATAATTCAGAAGTGCTCTTCTGATTTAACCATTTATTTAAGAGGTGATTGAAAAAATTTTTATCTCTTACCACCCTTGTTTGGAACCTCCTCAGCAGCTTCTCCTTGCTCTTAAAATTAAGCCCAAACTCCTCAGTTTATTACAAAGACCTTTGTGAACTTGCCTCTGCTCACCTCCGTAGCTGCATGACTGGTCAGTTACCTCTTCTTTTCAAACTTAAAACTACAGCCAAGTTGACCTTCTCTCCATGTCTGGAACAGGCCAAGTTCTCTCTCACTTCTAGGCCTTTTTGCATGTTATTCCCTTACCTGGCACACTCTCTTAGTTTCGCTACCAACTCACTCTTCCCAAACTCCTGATCATCCTTCAGATTTCAATTTATACATCAATTCTTGCAGAAACTTCTGGTTCTCTTCAGACCCCACCCCTTGCTAGTTTAGGAGCCCCTGCTTCATGCTTTCAGAGCAGCCTGTATACTCTCTCATGACATATAGAGCTCTACTTGGTAATTGTTTATTCAATGATCTGTCACCCCCATTAGACCAAGTTTCTTAAGGGAAAGCACCATGTTCTTCTCATCTGGCACTGTAACCCTAGATGTTCAGAGTACCTGGCCCAGAGGAGATGCTCAGTGTTTGAGAGCAAATGAGTGAAAGAATATTTCATATGTTCACTGCTTCGTGTGTTCACTCTATGTTTTAAGCATAGAGAAGTTAGAAGCCTTGTGTAATAGAAGATATATTATGTATATGTACATAAAGAGAAAATGTACTCGTTCACTGTTCAGTTGTTAGAATACAACTAAAGAAAAGGTGAAATTTCCAGGTGTCAGCAAGATGTAGTATGACAGCTGGAAAATAGAAGGTTTGGAATTACGAGATAGCTACTCCCTGTCCAGCCTCTAATTCCTGGATCGTTTAGGATAATCTCTCTGTGTGTCTCTCTGTAACCTATACCTCAGTGTCTTTATTTGCATTCAACTCTGCTTGTCTCTCTGAAATGTCTGAAAAGGCTTCTAGGCACAGTCCATTACTAAAAATAACCCAATCTTATTTGTAACTAATCAAAAAGTATATCAGGTAGTTCTGTCACTAAAAACCAAAAATCTCTTGGGAACTGGAGCTCCCTTCTTGGTACACACTGTCCCTACTGCACCTCAGCTATGAAGTTCTTGGCCTTAGTTTTCCCCATATCTTTATGAGTTTCAGTCTCTTCCTAGAACTTCACAATGTGTGGAAGTGAAGATACTTTTCTTCCCTACGCTTTAGTAATTTCAAATTCACCAATCTTAAAAGGCGAGAAGGGGCTGGCCCGTGGCCTCGTGGTTGAGTTCAGTGCTCTCCGATTTGGCAGCCTGGGTTTAGTTTCCACCAGGACCTATACCACTTGTTGGTGGCCATGCTGTGGCAGCGTCCCTCTTACAAAACAGAGGAAGATTGGCACAGATGTTAGCTCAGGGCAAGCCTTCCTCAGCAAAAACAAAGCAATAATAGCCAAATGTTTTGCCGAAGTATTTTAGAGGCAGGTGGCTTTGCCCTTATTTAGGGGCTGGGAAAGGAGGGTACACAGTTCTACATTTTTATCTGACCAAAATGAATACTTTAATTCCTAGATAATAAACTGATAGCTGTTTGAAACTACGCATCTGCTCACTGGTGCAGAGGTTTGTATTCACAAACTGTGATAGGACTTACAGTAATACCGTGACAAATTTCAGCTGGGAAAGCTTTTCTCATGTCATTTAACCACACTCTGCTGAGAACTTGAGTCTTTCTTCAGTGAGAGTCATACCTTAATTTCATGAAATTTTAGCACTTGAAGGGAAATTAGGAATTAGAGTCTAGCCAAATCTCTCATTTTACACATGACAGGCTGGGTTCTCTATCCCTCTTAGGGAGGGTTTCTTTCCATTCCACCCCCATTGCATCAAAGTTAAGCTCTAGGAGATTATCAGTACTATCAAAACAGAGGCTAGTTTGTCTTGAAGCTATCAGTTTTCCATATTAAATAGTGTGAGATTCTGGGCGATGCATTTTGCTGAATCTCTCTGGCCCAGCCAAAATGGTGTAGCTGGATAAACAGGATCTCTGCCGGGATGTGAAGATGTGTAGACCAGGAGAAAGGAGCCAAGAAGGAAGGGACTTTCTCATGCTTGTCCAAGACAAACTACAGCCTAAAAGGCACATGATGGCAACAACAAAATGCTTTCTGTCATCTTCTGTCTTTTGATTAGTTACAAATAAGATTGGGTTATTTTTAGTAATGGACTGTGCCTAGAAGCCTTTTCAGACATTTCAGAGAGACAAGCAGAGTTGAATGCAAATAAAGACACTGAGGTATAGGTTACAGAGAGACACACAGAGAGATTATCCTAAATGATCCAGGAATTAGAGGCTAGACAGGGAGTAGATAATTCCAAACCTTCTATTTTACAACTATGTCATACTACATCTTGCTGACACCTGGAAATTTCATCTTTTCTTTAGTTATTTTCTAACAACTGAACAGTGAACAAGTGCGTTTTCTCTTTATTTGAACGTGTGGTTCAATGCTAAACGACTATTTGGAGAGCCACACCAGGGAAATGTGAGCCAAGAGGGCTGATCTTCAGAGGTGCTCAAATACTGTCATTTAGATAAATGTACCTTTTGGCATATTGCAGAGTGGTATGAAATTTGAATTTTAATTACATTTCTTTTTGGAGAATGGTCTTTGAGGACTTGGTCTTATGGGATGTCTTCTCTTTTTCAAAATATGTAAAATGATTCTTAATAAATGGAATCACCTTCTATGATCTCTTATTGATTAAATTTATCAAAACTTTTATTTATTCAACATTTTTTGTTGAGCATGTATCACGTACTAGCCATTGTTTTAGATGATGGGATAAAACAGTAAACTAAAAGAGCAGAAATCCCTGTCCTCATGGAGTCAGACAATAAACAAGATATGTAAATTATTATATATTGTTATCCAATAAACTGTTATATCACTTATGTGCCAAGCATTGTTCTAAGAGTTTACAAGATTGACTCATTTATTTAGATAGTACAATAGAAGACAAATGCCATGGAGAGAAACAAAGCAGGGAAGTGGGATTTGGAATGCTGCATGGGAGTTAGAGAAGAGCTCAGTTGTGAATAGTCTGAGAAGGTCTCATTGAGAAGACCATATTTGAAGAGGACCCAACAGAATGAGGGATCAAGTCAAATGGCTATCTGAGGGGAGACGGCTCCAAGCTGAAAGAGCAGCAAGTACAAAGGCCCTGAGGCAAGAACGTTCCTGCGTGTTTTAGGAAAAGCAAGGGTATAAAGAGACTTAAAGCTGAAAAGTGAGGGGGAGTGTTAGGAGGTAGTGATGACTATGACTTTAATTTAGAGCAAGATGGGGAGCCATTGACAGGGCAGAGGGGCAGCATGATTGAATTTGCCTCTAAATAGGATCACCACCTCTGGCTTCTGGGTTTGGTGTGGAAAGGAACAAAGATGAAAGCAAGGACCAGTTAGGAGGCTGTTTTAATGATCCTGATGGGAGATCATGGTATCGTGGACTAGGGTTGTGATGGTAGATGTGATTAGAATAGGTCAGAATATGGGTATATTTTGATTATTCTTCAACTATTATGGTTCCAAATTATTGAGCTTGTTGTTTTACTTCCCGACTCTCTGTAAGTAGTTAAATTAATAACCTGTAAAACAAACTCTTTAAATGCTCTAGCAGCACACATTATTTTAAGAAACTGTGTAAGCAATTACTTGGCAGTCTGTTTTAGATTTTCTTGTATGCAGTATATTTTCAAATGGAACAACCTGTCTTTGGAAATAAAATCTCTCATGCAACAATTTAGGTACCAGGATCAACTGATCCAATGAAAGCATGTGCAATTGCCAAGTAAAATATTTTTTAAATATTTTAAATATATTTCTGAATGCATCCATGAGTAACAAGAAAATAAAGAATACTAAGGTCAAAGACTGAGTAGAAGAGGTACACTGAGCACAAAGCTGGCTTTTGCCTTAAGGTCGTTGGCCAAACCTGAGGTATCTGAGTATCATTTATATTCTGAGTTCAAGGATTTAGGAAGAGAAAACAAATTCAAGACCCACTCCAAAACTAGTCTAATAGGACCTCAAAAACTAGAATCCCCAAAGCGAGAGAGAGCTAAAATTAACCCATTCCTCTACCCACTAAAGAGAAATCTCCCTTGATACATACCCCACACCATCCATCTAAGAAATTAGCAATCGTAAGTTGGCCGTCATGCTGGTTTACAGCTAGAATTCACACTACCAGGTGGATGGCTGGAAAAACTTCAAACCAAGAACTTAAAGTGGTCCCAGACCAATAATGTCACAAGGCATCTGAAAAGCAAATACAAATCCTTTTTGAAAGAACCCTCTTCACCTCACACTTTGAAAAATGTTCTGTTCCTGTGCTTCCTGAGAAGATGAGTTGCTCACAATTGAAAATCACTGGACACCCAAGGCCCATGAGGGAGGGCCAGCAAAAGCAATATACTGCAAAATAGGCTGCACAAGAAATTTAGCAATTGGAATTATCAGACACAGAATATAAAATAATCATATTTAATACATTTCAAGAAGTGAAAAGAGAGCTCTGAAAATATGAGTAAAATTGAGAAAAGGTGTATTTCCAGAAGTAAAAAAATATAATTAATTTTTTTAAGTTAATGGATAGGGTAAACAGTTAATTAGAATTGTTATGATGGAAACTTTCTCATCCCTTAGCTTATGGGCTCTCGGTTCCTTTCCTGTCTTTCAGGACACGCATTCTCAGTCTCCATCACTGACTCTACTATTCAAAAAGACAGCATCGTTTAAAATTCAGTTCTAGTTCTTTTTCTTCTCCCCAGTTTTTAATCTTTGTCTAAATTAATCCATTCACCAGGTTTCCACTATGTTAATAATTGCCACACTTAAAATTTCAGCACAGACTTCTTTTCTGAGCATTAGACCACAGGACATTTCCTAGTTGGATGTTCTATGGGTACTTCAAAGCCAGCATTTCCAGAGTAGAATTCATTTATTTTCCCACCAAATCATCTATTCTGTCTAGACTCCTGATTTAGCCATTGACACTTAAAAAAGAAATTTCTAAGATGCCTTCCATAGTTTCTTCCACTTTGTCCTCCCAGATCTAGTTAACAAGTCAGAACCACTCCATCACTGATAGTTCCTTTTGCTTCTATTCCCACTGCTATGACACAAGGTCTCTTATAGTTTATCATGTTCCCACCTTCTAATCTCTTGTTTCTTAAAACCATTCTTCCTACCACAACTAGAATTATTTTTTAAAATATAAGTTCAATCATCTCACTCTTGGAGGAAAATCCTTTAATAGTAATGGGTGGTGATTCATTGCATCCTGGGAAGTACAATGCTCTCAGATAAAGCACTAACGCATAGCGCCAGTGACTTGGTTGGAGTACATCTTGAAGACTGTAGGTTTAATGGATGTTTTGTTACAGAATGTTAGAAAACTAGCTAGGTGATAAAGGAGGAGAAGCTCCTGTAGGATCTTATGAGATAAGTCCTTGATAGAAAATTTGTTTTATAGGACAAAATCATGCACAGCAACTGTGCTCCTGCTTTGGATTTGAGAAATGGCAGTAAGTGAAATCTGTACATTTGCACAGCCAGTTGACTGCTAGATAAATGAGTTCATCTGAGATTAAGTAAACTGAAGAAGTCAAAATAAGGCCCATGGAAAAGGTGCTACAAAACAATGGAACAGGAATTTGGAAGTTTTTAACACTTAGAGAAAGAACAAAACTGAATTAGAGTAGGCTAATCACTATGACAAATAACTCCAAAATTTCAGGGGCTTCATAAATTAAAATGCTTCATGTCCATGGAAAAATCCAAGTGCCCATCGACTGATGTTTGGATAAAGAAGATGTGGTATATATATCCAATGGACTGCTACTTAGCCATAAAAAAAAGACAAATTCATCCCATTTGCAAAAACATGGATGGACCTGGAGGCAATTATGCTAAACAAAATAAGCCAGACTGAGAAAGACAAACACCAGATGATTTCGCTCATTTGTGGAATATAAACAAACACATGGACAAAGAAAACAGTTGAGTGGTTACCAGGGGAAGGGGAGTGGGGGATGGGCACAGGGGGTGAAGGGGAGCACTTATATGGTGACAGACAAGAAATAATATACAACTGAAGTTTCACAATGATGTAAACTATTACGAACTCAAATAAAGAAAAGAAAAAGAAAAAAAAATGTATCATGTCACAGTCCCTTCCTCTCTGTGGGTTGATTGAGGGGTAGGCAAGAGGTTCTGCCCTGTCAGCCCTCTGGGGACCCAGGCTCCTCCCATTCTGTGTATCTACCATCCCCTGAGGAATCCAAGTCCTCCGCTGGATTCTTTGCATCTAGCTTGCAATTTATGGAAAGAAGAGCATGTGTGGGATTCTCAGAAGGTGTTTTAAGAACTCGGCCTAGGGGTGGTGAACATCCTTTCTGCTCGATTTTATTGACCAGAACTCAGCCACATGTCTATTGGTGGGTGACTATTTAAATGGTATATTTGGTCCTTCAAATCATGTTTTAGAAAATATTTAGTAACATGGGAAAATGGAAATAATAGGATATAAGTAATAGTCTATTAATATTAGAGAAACATGGGAGAAAAATGTGATACAAAAATAAATGCACTCTGGTTCTAACTCTGTTATTAAGAGACATAATATATTTTCATTTTTAAAACACTATAAGGAAATAACCCACTAGCATTTTGAGCTCTCTCTGAATAGTGGGATTGTTGGGAATCTTCTCAATATATTTCTGTCTTATCTAAATTGTTAATAATGAAAGGGTTACTTTTTAAAATAAACATCAAAAAATGTTTTAAGGAAGGAAGACGATGTGTCTTTAAAAGGTTTCTATATTCCTGGAAAGTACCTATCAGATGCCTCGTAAGTAGTAGATACTTAATACATATTCATTGATTGAACCAGTACAAGTGAATAGAGTAATTAAATGGAAAAAACCTAAGAACAAAATGTTAATGTATTGAAATATCCCTAGTGATGCTATTTAAATGTGGTAACTGGTGAGCCAAATTACCACACTTTCTTTCTATGATACTTTGACTTCGGTTTTACAACACTTCAATCATATAGCAGGTGTGATACCAATACTAGTGAATTAGCTGCATTAGTGTTTCCAGAACTTTATTCAACTTGAGGCTATTTATACCATTTTTAGTCACACCTAGAGTAGTACACATTTTATTGTTTTAATAGTTTTGATTAAAATTACATACTTTTAGAAACTTAAATTTAGCTTTGTGCTAAACAATGATACTAGTAAAATCACAGGATAGTGGTATTAATTTTTCTACACATACTAAAATACATAATTATCAAAATTAAAAATATTCGTGTTCTACTTAATCATCTATTTTACCCCCAAGTTTACTACACTTTAGAAATAACTGACCTAGCATATGTTATAGTTACTTATTTCGTGTTTAGGTTCAAGCTTCTATGTGTTTGGGGACCACGAACAATGTAGGTTTTTCCCACCTGACAGAATATCTAGTCTTATGGTTTATGATCTAGTTTTGTGATTTATGTTAATATATAGTATCAAAAAGTGAATGTTTAATAGGTGCTATATATAGGTTAACTTAAAAATTTTTTTTTAAACAATGAGTACACTCTCTCCCCCATACTCACCCCATTTTCAGTGGAAGCCCACTGATATGGTATGGGATGTTTCCATGGCAAAACACAGTAAGTTAGTTAATGTATGGAAATTTTTTAAAGACCAGAATTCTTTGGTTTGCACATAGCTAAAATGAGTAAAATACAGAGGTATCTACTGTTTCTTGAGATTATAATCTTGTTCCCAGAAACAACAATAACAAAAGCTGGTCATTAATTTTATACTCTGGATGAAAGTTTCTTTTTCAATGACAAAGAAAAGACAAACTTTGGGTTTTATGACAGTTAAGTTAAAAATACAGAGGGAACTGTAGAATCCATGTCTGGGGAAATGCTTTGTGTCGTCTAAAAGTAGGGGTGTGGTTTCTTAGTTATTTCTAGCTTTGTGGTTATTGTTATTAAGTGTCTCATTTTTTAAAACCAAGTATTAAGAAAGGGGTGGAAACAAAGCAAGACAGGGTGAAGTCAGCAAAATAATAATTGAGATCCATAGCCAAGTGGAATGACTTAATAAGTTACATTAGGTGGGTTAAAGTAAAAAAATCCTACCGCATTTTTAAAAGAAAACAAAAATCTTCAGCACAAATCCCATCTACAAAAATTGTGGAGGATCTCAAGAACAACAGCTGATTAAAGAACATTAGCATTCACGGTGGGGCACAGACTTTTGGAAGAAGCCCTTTCCTGAATACTGATGACCATAAACACGTTGGCTGAGCTATTTGTTACTATTACAAATTAGATGTGACAGTTTCCATTATATATGCTCATTCCATCATGTGATTCAATCATTGGGAATATTTTAATTATTGAACCACAAAATGAATAATTGGAAAGGAGGATATTTCTAAGAAGAAATATCAATCCTTCTGTATTGTCCTACTGGTGAGGAAATAAGAATTGCTTTTTTTTTTCCCTTTTGATATCTAAAAAAGAAACATTCATACATCTACAAGATAAAGGCAAAGAGCAAGAAAATAGAGGCATGAAACACTCCGAATTGCAGGCCAGTCTGCAGTCAGTATCCCATTTGTACCCCGTTTCCCATGCTTGAACCCTAACCCCTATTCTATATATCTTCAGTGATCAAATATCCTGGTATACCATGCTCCCTCTCCTCAATCAGTATCTGATCTTTTCTTGTTCTTAATATGTGATTTACACAGCCTGTTTCATGTGTAGCTCTAAATTGCCTCATCTTTTTTGAAGTTGGACCTTAATTATAAATAACAAGCGGTGAATTTGGTTTCAGTTTTGACTGACCTAATAAGACTTTAAATGGGAATCATAGAGACCCACAAATGTACATTTCAGTTGTTTTGGCGCCAAGGAATAATGGCTAGAGTTCATAAATGAAATAACAGAAATGATTCTATCTGGTGTGGACTGCTGGGGAAACAACAGACAGCTGTAGCCCTTGGGACACCCTGGTCCATAAGCTGGAGGAATCACTAACCACTCTCTCTGCATCCCCAACAGGCAGAGCTGCACACTGGCCTGTTAATACTGTGAGCAGTTCCAAGCACACCTCCAAGGACAGTCCTCACACTGCTCTGTGGGAAGGACTATTCTGTGATTGTTATGTTTGCAGCCACATCACATCAATGGAAGTCATCTCCAGGGGCACCAAAGTATCTCTCCTCAATAGTGCAAGAGTCTCTTAGCTTCATAAACCGGTATGAGTAAACTCAATCAAGCCACTTTACTTGCTTTGTTGGAAGAGGGGGACCAGGGTCAAAGTAACTGGCCTGAAAGCACACTGCACTAGCAATAGGATTTGAACCCATTTCTGCAGACTCTCAGGTACGGGTTCCCTTTACTCTGCAGAAGCTCCTATTTCAAGTTGAAGGCAGGATTCATTTGTTCAATTTAATTAAGGACTTGTAAACTGAGCATGGGTGCTCGAGATACAGTGATGGACAAGATAGAAAAATTCCCTGCTTTCACAAAGCTTATAGGCCCAGAGGGAAGGTAGACATTAAGTTACATAACACGTATTATGATCAGAGATATCTCAGATCCAGTACATGATGCTATAGAGGCACCTAATGACACCTAATCTAGTGAATCAAAAGGCCTCCTGAAAGAAGTGGTGTTTAAGGGGAGACTGACACCTGTTACCCAATCAAGGAAGTGGAGTGGGAAGGAGAATGTGTGGAATGCCCGGGATGAGATAAAGGAAGAGAAAGAAGTCTTGACGGCTGGTGTGAGTATTCCAGGGTGGGCAATAGCTACACCAAGAATTTCAGAAGTAATCCTAAGGGCAACGGAAAAGGGGGGAAAACAGATTATTAATGAGTGTGGGTTGAGAGCCACAGAGAGCCTTAGTATTAGCTAAACATCCCAGAATATACATGGTTCAGCTAGAGTCTCTTGCCTCATCTTATCTGATAACGTTAAGAATACACAAATATCTACTTTCCCAAAGGTAGACTGGGGGAAAGAGAAGCCAGTGCGCTCGTACCTGAGGCTATCGTTCAGTTTATTCAATATCTGTCTGTTGAATAGCTGCTGTATTCAAGGGTGTATAACACCTCGTGCTAGGCACTGTTGAAGATTCAATGAGTAAGTGAATATGCATTGAGTGTCTGCTTACCCATCACACTCTGAGTTGTGGTTATTGGAGGGCCTCGTTTACAGTAATCTGATGGAAAGATAGGACAAAACAAAATGAAATAACTGAACCTGTCTACAAACAGGTATTATGTGCAGACTGCTTAATGTTTTAGTAAAAAACTAAATTGATCTCAAGATTATTTTATCCAAGGATATGAGATTTTCTGGGTTTTGTTTTTTCAAAAAGATTAAGAACGAATTTCAGTTTTATGCTACCAAATTACTTTTTGCTTAAAAATATGAGTTCATATCATATGCCGGGCCTTATACCGGGAATACAAACTGGGGATGTTGTTCCTGGCCTCTGAGGAGCTTACAAACTAGTGGGAGCTATAGACGTATGAACAAATACATTATAGTTAGATGTGCTATAGAAAAGGAGTTAAAGTCATTGTGGGCAACTTCATAAACCTGTTTAGTTTGTTCCCTCCTACTGCAAAAATGAGAGGAGTGCCTTTCCTGCATTTTTTTCACCTGACAGGATTTTAAATAATATGGTTGAAATCCAACACATTTCTGTTTTCTTCTAAAACTTTCTCTTTTTAAAAATTTTTTTATTAAGATTGGCACCTGAGCTAACATCTGTTGCCAATATTTTTTTTTTCTTCTCCTCCCCAAAGCTCCCCAGTACATAGTTGTATTTTTAGTTGCAGGTCCTTCTAGTTGTGCTATGTGGGACACCACCTCAGCCTGGCTTGATGAGTGGTGTTAGGTCCGCACCCAGGATCCGAACTGGTGAAACCCTGGGCCCCTGAAGTGGAGCATGCAAACTTAACCACTCAGCCACGGGGCCAGCCCCTAAAACTTCCTAAATAGAATAAAATGTCCAATAAAATTATAAAAGTGATGAACCATTTCCTGTTTGGGAAATTAATCTTTTGGTAATCAGAAAAGGAACAGGCAGCAAATTGAACTCTCAAAATGAAACTGTTTTAATCATAAGGAGACATTTTCAGTGTGATTAGACAGTTTTCGCTCAGCCCAGAAAAGGAAACCAACCAATGGACTAGGCCCTGGAAAACTTTATACGAATGTCCAGTTTGCTTTCTTTTTAAAAAAGACTGAAATAACCTATTTATACTATTAAAAGCATTTGTCTAGCTTTCTTCTTACACGCTATACACCAATTTTCCTATCTCAACATGAAAAGACCTCTGGTTGTATTTGAAACATGCAACGGTATCATACACCTCACCACTGATACGTGATTTCCTTGATGTATTCATTCAACAAATATTGAGTGATTAGTTGTACCAGACTGAGAATACAAAGTCCTCCTCTTACAGAGTTTACAGCCTAGAAAATCTGAATAGAATGATTAATGGTTATAGAAAGTATTTCTTTTGCTTGACCATTCTTCTCACTAGCATCTTTAATAAAAAATTTAAGGTTACATTTTATAAGTAGTTTCAAATGTCTCCTTTTTTTCTATTAGAATTGTGTGAAAACACTCTCTTTCTGGGTATCTTTTGTTTAGTGTTATGCCATAATGGCTCACACTGTGAACTTACCAAGGAGATTCACTGCCACAATTCACTGTAACTCTTTATGTTTAAGAAGAAAGAGAGAGGGAGAGAGAAAGAAAGAAAGAAAGGAAGAAAGGAAGAAAGAAAGAAAGAGAAGGAAAGAAAAGAAAATGCTAATGAGCATAGCTACCCATGAAGCTCTATATGGATAACGTATAATAAGAAAAGAGAGAAAATTCCAGAGGATTTCTGGGAAGATGGCAGCATAGGCAGACTCTAAACTCATCTCCTCCCATGGATACAACAAATTTACACATACCCTTGGATCAATTATTCCTGAGAGAGAACTGAAAACTGGATAAAAAGAACCCCCCACAAGAAGGGACAGCGCTGACTGAAGTGGAAGAGGCAGAAACACCTTTCTGGGAGGAAAAAGCCACATTCTAGCTGCAGTGCTTCAGGGCTGGGAGCAACCCTAAGGTATGAATTTTTTCCTGGAGGAGCAGGAAATCTGAGCAGGAGAACTTTGCCACAGTAAGCAGCTTTTGAACTCAGCACAACCAAGATGCGTGTCATAATATCTGGCTTTGCTGGCTATTAACAACAATGGGAAATACTCCCAGAAAAGCCTGCTCTTAAAGGGCCCATGCACAAATGCACCCATTTTGGAAAGCAACACAAATCACCAGAAAGAAAGGTGCACAGTCCTTTGGTGAAAAGAGACTCACTTGACATCTCAGGGTGTATCTCAGGGAGGCAGAAGGCAGTTGGGGCCATCTCCCCAGGGACTGAGATATTGGCAGGAACCATTATAGTGACCTAGTACAGGCATGCTGCCACAAACACTGGCAGATGCCACTGGAGTTCTTCCCTTGGGCTGTTACTGCAGGAGTCTGCCCCACCCACTACAGCACCAATTTAAACCAGCTCAGCCACAGCAGTCAGCCTACACTAGGGATGGGCCCCACCCACCAGCAAGCCCTCAGGCAACTTGTGGGCCTGCATAGGTAGGATGTGGGGGCCTCTGCAGCTGGGCGAGTGGAGCTGCTTCAGCAGGGCAGGGTATGCACCTGGAGCAGGATTGTGTGGATGTGGTGTGTGATGCAGGCAGTGGGGCTTGTCAGCTGCAGCAGACTTGTGCTTCTCAAACAGCCATATAGGGGCTCTGCCCCACCTTCCAACACCTGAAACAATTGTGTGCTGCCACACCTGGGGCTGGCCCCACCCAGCTGTGCTACAGAGAGAGCTGACAAAAGCCTTGCAGGCCCAAGGCCTACAACAATTCTGAGCCCCTGTGCCTAGCAACCAGCCACATTTGAGACCTACTCCACAGAAACACTGCAGCAGAAATGTGCTATAAGACCTTGCAGCCCACTGTGTTAGGTCTCCCCTTGACTAATAAAGTGACTGAAGAGAACTTAGCAGCCATACACAGCTGAGAATTACAACCAGCTGGCCAGGGGGACTGCCTAGTCTTCCCATACACCTGCAGTAGAGCAACCCCAGAACAACAGAAGGACACGTGTAGCCCACACAGGGGGCACTCCTGAAACATCTGGAACTGGCAATGAGAAGGAAGCACATTGTTGGGCCCCATGAGGCATCTCTTCCATAAGGCCACTTCTCCTAGATAGGGAGATGTAGCTGATCTACCTAAACATAGATATAAGTACAGAGAAATAGGCAGAATCAGGAAACAAAAGAATATGTTCCAAATAATGGAAAAGGACAAATCCTCAGAAAAAGAACTAAATGAAACAGAGATAAACAACCTACCTGATAAAGAGTACAAACTAACAGTCATAAGGATGCTCACTGATCTGAGAGAATAATGGATGAATACAGTAAGAGCTTCAACAAAGAATTGAAAAATATAAAAAAGAACCAATTAGAAATGAAGAATACAATAACAGAAATGAAAATTTCACTAGAGGTAATCAATAGCAGAGTAGATGATTCAGAAGAACAGATCAGTGAGCTGGACGAAAGACTAGAGGAAATCACTCAAGCTGAACAGAAAAAAAAATTAAAAAGAATGAGGACAGTCTAAGGGACCTCTGGGACAACAAAAAGCAAACTAATATCCATATCATAGGTGTCCCACAAGGAGAAGAGAGAGAAAAAGGGGCAGAGAATCTATTCAAAGAAATAGGAGCTGAAAACTTTCTTAACCTAAGGAAGGAAACAGACATCTAGGTAGAGGAAGCACGGCAAACAAGATGAACCCAAAGAGGCCCACACTAAGACACATTATAATTAAAATTTCAAGAACTAAAGACAAAGGGAGAATCCTAAAAGCTGCAAGAGAAAGGGAACAGATTACACACAAAGGAAACCCCATAAGACTATCAGCTGACTTTTCAACAGAAACCTTACAGGCTAGAAGGTAGTGGTATGATATATTCAAAGTGTTGAAGGAAAAAATCTACAGGCAAGAATAGTCTACCCGGCAAGGTTATCATTCAGACAAGGGAGCCAAGAATATACAATGGAGAAAAGAAAGTCTCTTCAATATATGGTGCTGGGAAAACTGGACAGCCATATGCAAAAGAATGCAAGTAGACCATTATCTTATACCATATACAAAAATTAATTCAAAATGGATTAAAGACTTGAAGGTAAGACCTGAATCCATAGAACTTCTAGAAGAAAACGTAGGCAGTATGCTCTTCAACATCGGTCTTAGCAGCATATTTTCAAACACCATGTCTCAACAGGCAAGGGAAACAAAAGAAAAAATAAACAAATGTGACTACATCAGACTAAGAAGCTTCTTTATGGCAAAGGAAACCATCAACAAAATGAAAAGACAATTGGGAGAAGATATTTGCAAACCATATATCTGATAAGGGGTTAATAACCAAAATATATAAAGAATGCCTGCATCTCAACAACAACAACAAAAACAACCTAGTTAAAAAATGGCAAAAGATCTGAACAGACATTTTTCCAAAGAAGATACACAGATGGCCAAAAGACACATGAAAAGATGTTTGACATCACTAATTATTAGGGAAATGCAAATCAAATCTACAATGAGATATTACCTCATGCCCATCACAATGCCTATAATTAACAAGACAAGAAATAACATGTATTGGAGAGGATGTGGAGAAAAGGGAACTCTCATACACTGCTGGTGGGAATGCAAACTGGTTCAGCCACTGTGGAAAAAAGTGTGGAGATTCCTCAAAAAATTAAGAATAGAACTACCATATGATCCAGCTATTCCACTGCTGGGTATTTATCCAAAGGACATGAAAACATGAATGGGTAAAGATATATGTAGCCCTATGTTCATTGCAGCATTATTCACAATAGCCAAGACTTGGAAGCAACATAAGTGCCCATCAAGAGACAAATGGATAAAGAAAATGTGGTATATATACATAATGGAATACTACTCAGCTATAAAAAAAATGATGAAATCTTGCTATTTGTGACAACATGAATGGACCTTGAGGGTATTGTGCTGAGTGAAATAAGTTAGATCGAGAAAGTCAAATACCGTATGATCTCATTCAAAAATAAAAGATAAAAACAGCAATGACAACAGCCAACAAACACATAGATTCAGAGATTAGATTGGTGGTTACCAGAGGGAAGGGGAGAGGGAGGAGGGCGAAAGGGTGACCGGGCACATGTGTGTGGGTGATGGATGGTAATTTGTCTTTGGGTGGTGAACATGATGTAGTCTACACAGAAATCAAAATATAATGATATACACCTGAAATTATGGAAATCAATGTTACCTCAATAAGAAAAATAAAATAATTTTTTAAAGGAAAGAAAAGAAAAAAATTAAGCAAAATTTTTTGGGAGTGGAAAATTGGGAGCACAGAAAGGAAGAAAAGTGGAATATAACTAGAATTGTACAAGAGATCAGATACAAGAGATATTTTTAACTTTGGTCAAAAATAATCTTCCCACAGTTGAGCCTTCAGATGACTGTAGTTCCAATGACAGTTGAGCCAGAACCACCCAGCTATGCCCCTCTCAGAGTCCCAAATCTCAGAACCCATGTGAGATAATAATTGTTTGTTGTTTTAAGCTGCTCTGCTAAGTTTTGGGGTAATTTCTTACACAATAGATAATTAAATAAAGTCAATATGGGTTAATGATTGGTAAATAAGATGATTTGACAAGTTTTGACATTTCTGTTTCATCTTAATTGTTTTCCTCAAAATTAATTCCTTTGGGCAAAACATGTTAAGAGTGGTTACCAACAGGACATTGTAAAAATTAGCAACTAGCTTTGGGAACTAAAGTGTAACCACAGCATTATTTTCCATTTCATTAAACTCATTAAGCAGTATTGCAGTGTATTTGTTTCTATTAAAAAAGATGATATTGGACTCTGGGAGAAAAGCTACTTCAAATTAGTCTGAAAACTATCATTTCTTTCTAGCAATGCATAACAATATAATAATTGCTTAGTAGTAGTTCCTAAGAGATGGACTGACTTTATCACATATTTAAGCATAATATTATAAACAAACAAGTTCTTTGGCAGTAAAGATAGTGTCTTCTTATAAACATCCTCTTTTACACTGCTAATACTGTTTGCAATCCCTGACATTATTCTTGGTATAAAATTAAACTTCAGTAGAGTATCTGCGTTAATTCTAACAATTTCTGAATTAGTGAAGCCCCAAATAATGCAGCTTTATTACGTGTAAGGGAACAGGGAAGACTAAAATCCCAAGTTATGAGTCAAGGCCATAGTTCCAGGCAGTTTATATCCCTACCGGGATTATACCACCAATGTTCTCCGTGCTTCACTGAGGCTGGAATCCAGCTTGGGTGCTAAATTCACCACACTGGTAATTTCATTTTCCCACCTGTTTTCCCTGAACTAGAATGACTAGGTTCAATTGAGTTTTCCATGTAGACGAAGAATAAAAATGGATTCCTGTTTCACAACATTAAAAAAAAAATCCTAGATGAATCAAGGGCTGATATATGAAAGGCAGAGCGTTAGAGTTTTGGAAGCGAATATAGAGATTATCTTTATGACTTTGGAAGAATTTCTTCATCAAAACATAAATATTGCAAATTAAAAAGGAAAAGATGAGAAAATTTAACTACATCATCAACGTTCCTCTCTCTCTCTCTCTCTTCTTTTCTCTTAAATATTATATTACCAGGAAGAATTTTTAGGGAGAGCAATGTGGTTTAATAAGCTTCATTATATTTTGTAATTTTGGGCAAACGTTAGTAATACAGAGTCAGAAATCTGGCTTCAAGATCAACTTTGTGTGTGTGTGTGATTCTTGATTTTAATGGCTGTTGTAGACTTCTTTTACTCATTCATATTTTTCTTATATCCTGCATTTTCTCAATTATTGTTTTCTTTTTGTACTGTAGTATCTTTGTAAGTTACATCAAAACTAATGAAGTAGGGAATAAATAAATAAGTTGAACAAGCCATTAACTTCAGTTGGTGCTCCCATCAAAAAAGTATTTATAACTTGAGCCTTCAAAAAATTATAAAAATTTTATAATAAGCAATGGATAATTTATGGAGACTTTATAGCAGTAATGAATGCAAATATGGGTAAATCTTCTCCAACTAACTCAGTTCTGGAATATCTGAACACCCTATAACCTCAGAGACAGAATACCAAACCTATTAGTAAGAGATAATATTTTCTAGTCAAAGATTCAGTTTGTCAAAGAATTTTGTTAATTTTTATCAGGTTGTGTCTCATATTGCACTGGCTAAATTGGAGGAATAACATATTCAGACTTTACCTGAACTTCCTGTAGGCCTTCTCAGAATACAAAAGAGGATGAGAGACCAGGTTTCGTTCTTCACAATTCAATTTTGTTATATGATGCAGAAGTTACAAAGCTTTCATCAACAATTACTGACTACTTTCATCGTCGTCCCCATGTGGGAGTTCTGAAAGACTGTTTGAAATTTGTTCAAGAAACAGAGGAGCGTGCACAGTGCAGCCTTCTGTATTAAACAAAGACTAAGAGAAAAATATTCACTTCTATCAAAGGTGGAAGCAAGAGCATCAACACACACACAAAACAGGCACAAGCCAGAAAGCATGTAGGCAATCAGGGAAGGAAGATCAAAGTCAGGTGATTTAGAGGTGAATGCTATAGAGAAAATACAATGTTATTTGTAACAGAATTTTTCTAAAAGAAAGACAAGTCTGAATAAACTACTAGCCAGATACTGCTTCACAAACTGAGTTCCAGACAGTGGTTCAATTTATAAGCACTCAAAATAGTAGCACACACAACCCTGAACAGAAGAGTTTGCAGAGGTGTTGTGCCACTCAGCCCCAGCCCAAGCCCAAGCATCCACAAGCGATGAATGCCTAAAACCTGATTTATTGAAAAACTGTAAGTGTCTCATATTTTTTCCCATAAAAATATGAATGAGATGGCTTATGGATGAAGGTATGGTGGAAAATTCCAAAGATTGGTTAATAATCACTTATTGCAGTTAATTGTGTCATTTTAGCAGTTGAGAAAATTGCAACCCAAGGTGAAAAGCCCACATCCTTCCAGACTTATTCATACCTCTCAGAGGCCTAAGTACTTTTTATCAATAGCGCTCTATTAAAAAAGTATAAAATGATTTACTTCTTTGACACTAAAAAAGTGAAATGTCTAATTAGAGAATATATTCAAGATTTATGATGACACCTGACAGATAATATTAGAACTTCCCAAATTTAATGCACTATTATAAATTTCACCAATTGATCATATTAGCATAAATGTCAAAGTAAGATTCTGAACACCTGAAAGTAATATCGCTTTGGGAGGGAAAAAATATAATTAGTAAATAGTGCTCTTGTGGCAACCATTGTGGAAGGTCACAAATTCTGGGCTTTCTTTCTTAACAAGGGGTAGGGTTGTACTTCCCTGTGCGCTTGGAATTGAGTGTGGCAAGTCATTTCTCTGGCTAGAGAAAGAGAAAGCTCTAAGAGGCAGTGTCTCCTTCACCACATCGTTTTTCCCTCTGGCTGTATGAATGAAAATATTTAAGATGGCAGCCACTCCGAGCAATTATCAAAGGGGGCATCCTGCTACCAACCTGCAATAGAAATATAGAATAAGAAAGAAATAAATGAAATTTGTGCTTTAAGCTACTGAGATTTTGGAGTTTGTCGCTGGGTCACAACCTAACCTGTCACATTATCGTATGCAAAAGTATACAAGAATTGGTCCTGGACATTACCATCAAGAGTGAAATGAAGACAGGTTTTAGACCATGATTCTGTTCATTTTATCAAAAGAACCACTGGTAGTTGTTAGGAGAAAGATACCCCAAATTGTGTCAATTCATTTGAATACTACAAAGATGTGGCTGGTGAAGCAGGGAAATAAATGGTGCAGATTATAACACACAATAGAAGAAAGAATTCTAGCCATGTTGAGCAGCCCATTGTGCATTCTTTTGCATATATTTATTTTAAAGGAAAAGGGAAAATATTAGGAGTTTATTTTTTAAGTAATTTATTCCCATTCCATTTGGGCTCTGATATTTATCCTCCTTACCAGAAATGAGCCAAGGCAGGAAATTGGGAGTCCTTTTATGTATTTATTTTTAAAATTCAAATTATATTGTAGATACCATTGACTTTATTTAAAGTTTTATTATTATGTTACTTTTATGAGGGAAGGAATCTTGTTGATCTTGTTCAAAGCTATGTCCCCTGTGCCTAGAATAGCACACATAATAAGCAGACCAAAAGTAGGCATTTTGGGATGAATGAGTGAATCTATATTTTTGCCAGAAGTTTTCATTACCTGCAAGGTCAGTGTTAGTTAACAGTCTGATGTGGCTTTCCCCAAACCCGAATACTGTTTTAAACTTCAATAATAGAAGTACTAGTCCAGGACAAATGAAGAATAGAACTCATTCTACTCTTCTTAGCCTTCTGGAGTATAATGTTTAGTTAAGTCGAGTGCCATGCACTAAAACAAGCATTAATAAATGCTAACGCAGTGTTTCTTTGACTTTTTTTACACCATCGTGATCCCAGAAAATGATAATATTTGTAGGATATATGTGGGTAAAAAAAGCCTTGCCGGGCCATTCTTAGAGCTGAGGGCCTAAAACGCTGTCAAGAGCTAACATACTTCTCTTAGAGAATCCTTTACTTCTAACAGAAGTTGCTGTTTAAATGCCGATAATGAAAGAATATTCATAGGACAAGGGAGAGAGACTTTTTTATTCTAAAAAATGCTGCGGTACACAGGAGGGAACATGAAAAAGAATATGGTGCTATGGCTCTCATACACACCAAGGCCATGACACCCACAGAAAATGATAATATTTTGGCCCACTGGTAGCACATTGTTTGCGAAGCTCTGCTCTATTGCGTCAGGACAAAAACTGGGTTGGAAGGAGGGGACTTGAAGCCACAGTGTTAATAATTATACTAGCCACAATTAAGTAAGCACCTCTTGCATAAGGCACTTTGCATACGTAACTTATTTAATCCATTTAACAACTATGTGGGATGGGTATTGTTTCCGCTACTTTTTCATTAGGGAAACAGAGGCTTACAGACGTTAAATTCTATCCAAGTCTGTGTAAGTGGTAAATGGCAGAGCCAGGTTTTGAATAGGACTGACCCCAAATCCCATGTTCTTTTCTCTGCAAACAGGAAGACATAAAGGGCTCACGTTCACATTACTATCTTCAAATGTTAAAGGACTCTGACTCTTAGGTGGCAGAGAGAGTAGAAATTTCTGATGCTCCAGGAGGTCAATCTAATACTTAGGAGTGGAATCGTGAAGGAAGACAGACTTTATCTGGGAATAAGGAAGAAATGATTATCTCATGAAGGTAGAATTTTCCACCCCAGATGGAATTTAACAAGTGATTACTTCGCACAGAATTTTAGAGATGACTTGTACTTGGATGACCTCTTCTTTACTTCCAACTTCAAGAGTATGATGTTATTGTAAGTAAAAAGCATGAGAAGATTCTGTTAGAGTTACTGTTTCTCTTACATGAACTTTTTGGGGGGGGGGGGAAGAAGATTGGCCCTGAGCTAACATCTGTTGCCAATCTTCCACTTTTTGCTTGAGGAAGACTGTCGCTGAGCTAAGAGATGTGCCAATCTTCCTCTACTTTGTATATGGGGCACCGCCACAGCATGGCTTGATGGGTGGTGCTAGGTCGGCACCTGGGATCCACAGCTGCGAAACTCCCGGCCGCCAAAGCAGATCATGCGAACTTAACCACTATGCTACCAGGCCGGCCCCTCTTACGTGAACTTTTTAAGGAGAGATTTGTATTTTGAACTATCTCCATATCGATAAAGAGCCCATTTCCAAGAGAGAAGTCTCATTAGTTCTCCAAAGAGTTTAAAAATGCCTTTCTCAGAAGACTGCTGTGTCATTTTGAAGCTTCCAGGGCCTGGTCAGAGATACATTCATTCTGAAAAATCAATATGGTTTCAAGCCTCCACTATCAGCAGGATTGGAGTAAAACAAAGAGAATTTATTACTTCCCTCAATCCCTCCCAGAGAAGTGAATGGACATCAGTTAACAAGAAATCTTAGAATGCATAGATTGGCCTACTCTGAGCAACGGTTTAAGTAATTTTTAATGTGATCTAGTTGGTGTGCGTGTGTAAGAGAAAGCACTGTATTTATTTGCTGATTTCCTCCTCTGTATTACTGAGTTTTTAGGGGGAATAAGACCCCTTTCATTTTCCCACCACCTCTTTCGTAAATACACTTCCACTTTCTGCTTTAGAATAGCAATTACTCTTATACATCAAGGATTCTCTTTTAAGACTATTTCTGTCCTTGAGAGAGCCCAGAGGTTTAAAGTAAAGCACTTGCCACTGACCAGGGTAGAGAAATTGTAGAGCTGGGACGAATCCTTGCTGCAACCCTCCACCATCGCTCTTTCTGCCTTTGTCCATTCTTTCTCTTTCTCCTCCTTACTTCCTTCAGGCAAGAGCAATTGATGCCCCATTGAACTCAGTCCTAGGAGGAGTCTGAGATGATTTTGGAACTGCAGCGATTATCTTCTTGATTCTTCATTCCCCAAACTGAAGGTGATTAAGTGAAAAACCTAAAGCATCACAGAGAAGGAAATTCTAGACAGGGATGTGAACTTTCATTCAAACAATCTCCCTTTTCCTTGGCTAAAGATATCTAAAGATATGCTATATAAAGATATAAGGAAGGAAGAGTGATTGAAGGCAGAGGGAAAGTCTGGTAGATCTGGATTCCAGATAATTCTATCATTAATAGCATTAATTATTTGTAAATGAAAGTGAGCACATAAATATCAATAAAATTTGCTGAAACATGTCTACCTAGATAAAATATCTGTATAATTTATTTCCCGTCTGATCTTTCCAACTGTTTTTTAAAAGCTAGGTACACAGTAAGTGATCAATCAATGCTGTTGAATTAAAGAAATGATATACTATGATTGGGAGATAATGGTGGTGAAGAACATTATAATTTAATAGCCTTTGATATCCATATTTTGAGACAACTGCTTGATAAATGAAGTCATCTTAAAACTGAAGTCCTTTCAGTTCAGTAGATCCATTGGTAGGGTCTTAGACTCAACACATACCTAATTTTCCTTCATAACAATAGGGCCAGTGATAATTTCTTCTTTGATGAGCCCAAAAAATAACATGAATAGATATTCAGGATTCAGACTGCTGGACTTCAGCTCCACCACTTACCAGCTTTACCACACTGAACAAGTTTCTTATCTTGGTCCTCTCATCTATACTAGGTTCCCTCATCTATAAATTGAGGATAACTCCAGTGCTATTGGGAGGATTAAATGAGATAAATCTTTAAAGTAATTAGGATAGTGCCTGACACATAGTACGTATTAAATGAATGTTCACCATTATTATTATCATTAATCTATCAGTATATAGAATAAAAGAAGACATATACATAGGGAAGTGTAACACAACAAATAAAGTATTTTGGCTGCCTTTCATATCTCTGAACTTAAACGTTTTTGAGATTTTAGATTACTGCATATTATTTTTCTATATTTGTACATGCTTCAATACTTATAGGAAAATAAACTATTAAACGCTACCACTCTATAGAAATATACAAAAAATTGTTTAAATGCTTGTAAAGTGTCATCAAATCTAAGGCTATTAAATTTTTTCTCCCTCAAAGTACTTTTTATGTTTTAAACACATACACTGTCTTTGGAAAATGCAGTCACTACCTTTTATTTGGCACTAGAACCTCTGTTATTCTGAAGTCTGGAAACATAATGCCATTGAAGTTTGTAAACGGATTGACAAGTGCTTCTAAGAAGCATAGGCAAGTTCAGAATATTATCCCAGAAGGTAAAAAAGAACGCTATGTAAATAGAGTTGGAAATCTCTTTGTATTGAGCTAATAGTTCGGTACATTAACATTAACAATCTTCCACACACTCAAGTTATTTGAGTTCAAGACAATCCCTGATGAATTAGTTCAGTTACCCCGATGTGGGCCAAAGAACAAGGTTACATACATCCTCATTGAGAGAGCCATGTCATGTTTTATCAATTTTCAGACTCCTCGAGTTAGATTCCAACAGGGGTGGGGTTTTTTTTGTTGTTAACAACATTTAAATTTAACTTCTTGTTCACCTTTCTTACTACTTGTTTTTGTCTAGCATGATTTCTATGCCTTCAGGTGCAAATGAATTATTTATGCACCCGTATGATTTTCTTTCTACATTTCCTTGCTGTGTTTTAAGTGAAAAGTTATGAAAGAATATTAAGTAAGATGAGAGCAACCAAGGAAAGTGCAATAGTTATGTGTGTGTACTTATAACGCCAGCGGTCAAGTATTATTGGATTCAGCTGCAAAAACAGATATGAGATATTCTGTAACTGCCTTCACCAGTTGCTCATTTTATAACATCCTAAAGCAAGATTATTTCCTAGAAGATATCATTCTTTAATACAACCCTTTCTCACCTCTAATCTCCCTAGCCCCCTGATCCAAATACCAGGTGATTTTACTAAATCATAATACGTTTTGTTAGCAGTGTGGGGAAAGGAACTAAACAAATGCTGGATCATCTATTATGCCAGTGGATAATTTACAAAGTGCCATTTCTCCAAACCAAATGCATTTGCAAATCAAACCTTGCAGTAGCTGCAAAAAAGCAGACATTGCTGGACTCATATTTTACATTCATTTTAAGTCATAAATCTTCAGAGTGCCTTTTAAGTCCACAGATACAATTATATATCTCTTTCCATGCTGTTCACAGAGAGCAGAAGAATTTGCCACACTTGCACTATTCCATCCTAACAATTCATATCCTTAACAGGCCTTTCTCAAAGACCCATCTCTCCCTTAATCTTCTCCAAAAGCCATAAAACTCATGCATTTTTCTGTGATAGAGACACAGTTTCAGTCTGCAATACCCAACTTTGCATTTTCACCTTCAAAATCTCCTCTCTGTGAGGAGTAAGCCCCTTTCTTGCCTTTCAAGTCAGTAAAAATGGAAATGGTGTTTCAAGTCTAACTTGATTTTATATGTCTTTATATTATGCAACACCTGTTTCTTTCTTCCATCCTCACAGTTGGCCATACAATTTTTGTGTTAAAAATTATACCTCATCCATCACAGAGTTAGAGATCAGAAAAAGTGCCTATCGTGGCTGTTGTGAAAGAAACCATCTGCTGACTTTCAAGTGACTTCCAAGAAGGTGCAAAGTAATACATTTCAGTGGCTTGTCGCATTAAGAAAACAAAACTATAGGGCATTAAATCAACTCCAACAAACAATAAGCGATTTTTCCCCCTAATACCTAAACCTGCTCCAATATATACAGTGGCATCTTTTACTTCTTTTTCTTTGGCAATGAAAGAAAACACGCTGTCCTATAAAATGACCTCTAAGACAACTATGCAGTAACGTGGTTGGAGCAATGTGTTTGGAGTCTGAAAATGAAGAACAGCTCTGCTATGTGATATCACCAATTGTCTCATTTTCTTGGTGTCCTAGGAGTTGATTTCTCTTTCAGTAAAATATGTACTGCCTTTTACCTACTACAGTAAGAACACAAAAAAGTCTTTAAGGCCTCTCAGCACAGTGCTTTCTTATAAAGTTTTAAAATATTTTTTAAAGAATTTTAAAGTGTTTTTTTTTAATGATCACAAGTTCATTTACTTTCAGATATCAGCTGTGTTGTGGCTTTATTTTTCAGTCACTGTGTATCCACTATTTGAGCTGCTGACATTATTCCATATTATTTTTTGTCACTCATATAAAAACATTAGCTCCTCAGTAGCCACTATAGGTATTTATGTTTTTCTTTCTTGTAATACCTCTATTTAACAGTTCATTTTAACTCCCTTCTTTTCTAGATTGTTCATGTTGAAAGGTGTACTTTCGGGGCCGGCTCCGTGGCCGAGTGGTAAAGTTCGCGTGCTCCGCTGCGGCCGCCCAAGGTTCGGATCCTGGGCGCCGACATGGCACTGCCGTCAGGCCATGTTGAGGCGGCGTCCCATGAGCCACAACTAGAAGGACCTGCAACTGTGTGCGGGGGGGGCGGGGGGGGGGGGGGGGGGGGAGGGGAGTTGGGGAGATAAAGCAGGAAAAAAAGAAAAAAAGATTGGCAACAGTTGTTAGCTCAGGTGCCAATCTTTAAAAAAAAAAAGGAAGAAGAAGATTGGCAACAGTTGTTAGCCCAGGTGCCAACCTTTACGAAAAGAAAGAGAAAGGTGTACTTTCTAAACTCTTTTCTGGTGATGATAAAATCGGCTGGAGTTGATAAATCTTTCTGCTTACAGGTTTTCAAAACACCTATTGATCCACTGTGCTTTTGTGTTAAAGGAAGCATTGAAACATCAGCTCTAAAACAAGATGACTTCAGCTCCAGGGTTGAGAAGGCCAGCCAGCCACTGGGTAGTTTTGATGTCAGAAGGATTTCAAAACCTTCCCTCTGTGAATGATCACTTACACACACACACTGGGGCGTCAACATGAAGGTGGTAACCAGTGTGGGATTGGTGGAACTCTGCAGATCCTACAGGTCAGTCTGGCTAAAGTGTAAGTTAGTTATTCTCACAGAAGTGCTGTCACAAGCCCCGTGGATCTGTGGCTCTACAGTGACCCAGTGGTATGAGTGAAGGCATTTTCTCATCCCCCCGGAGACAGACAAGAGAGGAGAACTGAAAGTCAAGTGCATGTCGATCTCGCAGCTACATCCTGATACATATATCTTTAATACCACGATGAGAATGAGTTACTCTGGGCTTTCGACACGGGATATTTTGGCTTTGACGATTGAGGCTTTCCAGTTGGATCCCACACACTTCCACTTCAACCAGTAGAGATCAAAATACTCACGTAAATTCTCTGCATAAGTTCAGTTTAAACCCTTTCATAACAAGGACCCATATTATTTTTAGAGAAAGCACAGGAATGTGAAAAGGTAATTATCAAGGACTTTCTTTTTTATACGCTGCCCCACCCAGAACAGAGGTGTGGGTGAAATGAGCAGACGTGGGCCGGAAAGCGACTCGCTTCTGCTTCCAGAGACCCCATTTTCCATGACTTCTCGCCTCTATGTTCCAGTCTTTTCATGGGCCGTGGGGCTGAGCTAGAAGCAAGTTTGGCCCCATAATTAATGTTGGGGAACAGGCTTTTTAGGAGGTGTGGACGGTGTGTAGTGACTACTGAGGTAAATCCTCTTCGCCAACAGAACATTGCCTGTGTGAAAAATGTTGCTTTCTTCTCTTTTCAAGAAATTTTTATGAAATTGCTCATGAATTGATGGGATGAGTTTCTTTGTTTTTTTTGTTTTGTTTTTACATCGTTTTGACCTTCAAAGCTCAAAGAGCTTGTCTCATCTGTACAGCACTCAGAATAATTCCCATTGTGGTGTGTGTGTGTGTGCGCCTAAAAATGTTTCGCAGCAAGTGTATACATGCAGTTGACAGAAGCAATGGTCTCATTTTACGTTTGTGTTAAGTCTCTTAATACTAACAGCATATACAAAACAGGTGCTGAAAAGAGCCGAAAGCAATTCTAACAGAGATGACACATCAGCAGTTGTCATAATGACTTCATAATTAAGGGTTAGCTGAAAATTTGTCCAACTTAGGAGAATGCTCAGTATTGTCCTCCTGGAGGAGTGCAACTATTAAGCTGACTCACCGTGCCACGTAATTATTCAGAACTGAAAACCCCCTTTGGATTCATGTTTCCTTGTTTCCGGCCTGTTCATTTTACCGAATGACAAGATTATGTGACTCTGGTATGCTTTGACTTGCCTTCTGTTAAGAGGTTTATTTTTATGTGTTTTCTACTAAATGTCCTTTGCCCCCAGCTTAAGCCATAAATGAAATTACACACTTTTGTAAGCTATGTTCAAGTCACATATGTCTTTATTTCATAAAATTGTATTGGCTATGTCTAGTGGAATCCTTTTTATTATCCCCACTGAAATACCATTTTGGGAGAAGTTAACAAAACAGATTCAAAATCAGTTGAAAATCCTTTCAAAGACTCTAAGTGCCAACCAAATTTTTGCTGATATCAGTTTATAGAAGGTTAGAAGTTAAGTTTGATTTCTTCTTCCACAAGCTAAAATTCCAGTTCACTTCTTTTATTTTCTCCTCCCCACCTTTTTAAAAATTTGTCTTGGACAAGACTTCAGTTCCACGTGTACCATTCCTGCTTTCCCTTAAAGGCTATAATTAAATCCTTTGTTTGTTCTGACTGCAATTCATTTCCTGGCGCAGGATAAGAGCTAAGATATTACCTCTACAGGTTCTTCCTACAATGAAAGTGGAGGTAACAGCAGAATGATTACTGGCTATTCTAATGTGAATTGTAACACACATGACAAAAGAAATTCACCTTCACATAAATGGGATGTAGAATTTTATTTCATCAGCCACCTGTCAAGCTAACCCACTCATAAATTCTAAAAATAATTTTTAATCTCTCATTAATGTTGCCTTCCATTTTCATTCTCACAAAACACATCAAATTTCGAATGGCATGCTCTTTCTTGGGTTTATGAATACTTTCACTTGTTAAAAGCAATTAATAGACTATGTTAAAGTATTGCTTCATTTCTTCCAGTCTGGCTTTTTAAGGTCAGAATTACCACTCAATTCTAAGTGCTGGGAAAAACACCCTTCCTTCTGGTCATTCTTATGTGACATCAAGTCGTCTTCTTTATTATGAAGGAGTAAATTGGAAATTGGAAAAAATAAAACTGACCTCACAATCTTAGATTTAGCACAAGATTAGGTGTAAATACCTAAAAAATACTTAGCCATCTGAAAAACAGTAAAAATCTTAACAATTTTTGGATGAATCTTACATATTCTTACATACTCCTCTGCAATTAGGCAGCTGGGCCCCAAAATATGAGATGATTTTAAGATTATAAAATGAGTCTGGAAATGGGAATAAAAGCCAGCTTTCAGACTCTTTGCTCTGTGTTTTGTTAACCAGATGAAAAAGCGTCTACAGCCTTTATCTTCTAAAGGACACGGTCTCTTCATTCAGTTTTTCTGGGATTGATCCCACAGACTTCACAGTTCTCTGCCTTCCATTGATGGCCCTCTGCAATGTGACCTTACCTTACTCTTTTGAGCCAATTTACCCATAAATGCTTCTGCTTCAGCCAGACCTTTCTTGAACACACTGTGCTTGTTCCTGCTCTTTTCTTATGCTCCACTCTTTGCCCCCCATAATGCTTCTGTAATTCCTCTTCCCCCTCTTCGGCTTTCCATCCTTTAGAGTTCAGCTCCGGTCCTTTCTTCTCCATTAACCCTTCTCTTGATGACTGCAATTAACATCAATCTCTCTCTACTCTGAAACTTATATCTACAATAGTTTATATTTTTATTTTGTTTGTATATGATTTTATATTACATGCTCCTTATGAACTATATTTTATACTTTAAATCCACCACCAGCAACACAGTAATTGTATATATCTTATTTAATTGACGTGAAGGGTCAAAAATTGTCAATGGACTCGTTTTGTTCTTCTATTCAGCACCCGAGTTCCGGGGATTTGAATTGGAGATTAAGTGTTAGGGACTGAATGTGTCCCCCCCTCCTCTCCCCAATTCACATATTGAAGCCCTAATTCCCAATGCAATGGTATTTGGAGGTGGAGCCTTTGGAAGGTAAGTAGGTCATGAGGGTGGAGCCCTCAGAAATGCAATTAGTGCTCTTCTAAGAATCACAAGAGAGAGGATGTCTCTGTCCACCATGTGAGGATATAGAAAGAAGGCAGCTGTCTAAAAGCCGAGGGGTGGGCCCTCGCCAGGAACCTGGCCATGCTGGTGCTCTGATCTCAGACTTCGAGCCTCCAAGACTATGAGAAATGAGTGTTGTGTTTATGCTACCCAGTCTATGGTATTTTTGTTATAGCAGCCAGAACTGACTAAGACACTAAGCAAATGAATCAGTAAAAGTACAGTCAGGGAACCCAAACAAACAAGACGGTTTAATAGAAAGGAAATAACATGAGGAACTGGTCACAAAGGTGTTGGAAGAGCTAAAAGGGCAAACAGCAAATGGTGAAGCCAGAGATTAGTAATAGCAAGAAGTTGCCAGCATCTTTAGGGCTGGAGGGACAAAAAGAGGAGGTGGTTTCATCAGAGGTTAGTAGCTGGGCTTGCTCAGTGGGAGCTGGGACCACCAAGGGTAGGGCTGCCTGGGGGAAGCTGGACCATGGAGGAGACACACCTACTGCCAGAAGTACTGGCCAAAGCAAGGAAAGAGGGAGAGGCATACTCTGTCTTCTCCTCACCTCCTACCTCCCATACTCCAAACTTCTGCCAACGACTCTTACTGGCCAAACTAACCAGAAGACAATTGGCAAAGAAGCCTGGGCAAAGCGTTTTGCAGAAATCAACCCTCTGTGGTACAGAGAAGAGCAAAGGAAGCAGAGGAAAGATATCTAAGAGCAGGTAGGCAAATCATTAATGCATTGCTAGGCCAGAATCGAACAAATTCAAAGCTATTCTACATGCAGTACAAATAGTTCAAAATAACTCACAAGTAACTTGTTTCCAATATTTTTACTAGGATTACTATTTCTGAATGATCACAATTTAATAATTTAGACTTCTGAAATAATAGCTTATGGTCCTTTTATTTTATTATAAATTATAAAATAAATACCGAGTCTTCTTTCTGTCTTTGGCCTGTTTCAAAAGGATCACAACTATTCTGGCATCTAACTCTCACGTCTAAAGAAATGATTTCCAAAATATATCTCCTAACTTCCCCTAGTCCTCTAAATTCTAGCTGCTCCTCCATTTATACCTATTTAATGAATTTTCCTTCTGTTAACATACTGAAAACTAATCTCATCCTTTTGTTATTAGCTGAGACTTTTTCACTTGAAAGTAATAGAAATATAACTCAAACTAGCTTAAGCAAAGAGGGAAATGTATTGGCTTAATCTAACTGGGAAATCTAAATCTTGTATTTCAGGCATAGCTAGATCCAGGAGCTTAAACAAGATCACTTAAATTTTGTTTCTGTCTCTCTCTGTGTTTCTGTCTCCCTCTCTTCTTGTTCTGCTCTGCTTGTCTTTGTTTAATTTAATTCTCAGACAGGCAGGATTCATGTGTGACATGCAGGAAGAACTGTGATTAGTCTGCTTGGATCACATGCCCACCTAGAGAACCATTCAGTAAGGCCAAGTCTGGTAGATTCTGATTGGCTAGGCCTAGACCAGAAAAGCACCACTTAGAGTGGGTTGAAGGTGTGATCTTCCTCACTCAAATCACATTACAGTTTGAGGAGGAGGCTGTTTCCAAAGAAAGGAATACTGAGAAGATGAAAACATATTCACTACACTCTTCTTCAGCCTACTATCAATTTCTTCAAAAATTTTTAATTTTGCTATTGTAATTTTGTCAGTCATCCAAGTTGTAAACCACCTGCTCCCTATCTTTTGCCTCTAGATCCAATCAATCATCAAATCTTTTTTCATTTCTTCCTTGAGAATGGTTCTATTGTCCGTCATTTGTTTTTATTTTCACTCCCACTACCTTAATTTAGACCAGGTTTTCTCAGCCTTGGCACTGTTGACATTGTGGGCCAGGTGATTCTTTGTTGTGGGGTGTTCTGTGCAGGGTGGGATGTTTAGCTGCATCCCTGGTCTCTACCCAATGGATGCCAGAAGCACTCTACACTGTGTGACAACCAAAAATGTCTCCAGACATTGCAAATGTGTCCTGGGGAACAAAATATGCCCTGGTTGAGAACCTCTGATATAGAAATTTGTTATCTTACACTTGGGCTATTGCAATAGTCTTTTTACTAGTTTTTCTACTCCCATTACCACCTCTTTACATTTTTCCATACAGTACTGCCACAGCGGTATCACTAAAGCACCATACTGATTACAAAAATCATTTAATAAAATTTCTGCTGATTTTTCTCAACTGCCTAGTGAATAAAGACCAGATTCTTTAATCTGACATCTATATTGGAACCCATAACCTATTACTACTCAGCTAACTATAGGGAATATTTTCCACTCAAACTAGACTACGCATTGTTCTCTGGCTCTTGCTTGCATTTTCTAAGTTGTTGGTCTTGTTGCCTTGTAGGCCAGCAGTGTCTTCTCTCAACTCAACCCGTCAAACTCTGAAACTTCTAGGTGGCCTTCAAGGGCCAGCTCCAGTGCCACCTTCTCTTCTTCTCCGGGAAATCTTCCTTGTATCTTCCTCCTTTCTCCTCAATACACCCCCATCCCCGTCTGCTATCACCTTTTGCAATGCTTTTCTGTTATATTTTGGCTCTTGTCATTCACTTGACTCATAGCACATACATCTCGCATTGTTATTATTTATGTTAATATCTTATGATTCCTCCCGGAGGGAAGAGATTGACATGAGATACTATCCCTGGCATCACCACTTAGACGTGTCTTAGGGCAAGTTATAAATTTTCCTGTGTTTCTGTTACCTGATCAGTTTAATGGTGCTAGTCATGGCCTTCCTGCCTATCTTACTTGTTTTTTGAGAACAAAATAAGTTCATCTTATAGAGATAATACAAAAGACTACACAGTTCTTATTTGAATCCTCGTAAGATTCACTGTGACTGGCTGCAGACGGTCACTATACAGCTGGGAATGGGTGGGGAAGTGAGGACAGAATCTTTATCCTGAAACATGTCCACGCAAAAACTCCTACATGAATGTTTACAGCAGTATTCATCTTAGCCCAAATGCGGAAACTATCCGAATGTCCATCAACCGATGAATGAATAAACAAAATGTGGTATATCTATTCAATAGAATATTATCTTGCTGTAGAAAGAAATGAAGCACTGTTGCATGCTACAACATAGATAAACCTTGAAAACATTATGCTAAGTGAAAGAAGACGGTCATAATAGATCTCATATTATATTGTTCCGTTTATGTGAAATGGCCTGAATAGGTAAATCCATATAGACAGAAAATAGATAAGTGGTTGTTTAGGGCCAGGGAAGGGGGAAGATGGGGGGTAAAGAGTGATACCTAAAGGGTACAGTGTTTCTTTTTGAGATGATGAAAATATTTTAAAATTAACTGTGGTGATGGTGGCATGTATCTGTGAAAAATACTAAAAATCACTGAATTTATACTTTAAATGACTGAATTGTGTGGTTGTGAATTATGTTTCAATAAAGCTGTCATTTTTAAAACCAAAACTCCAAAACCAACTATCCAAAACAGAGCAGTCCACGACCTAGTGATGCCTGTTCGAGTTTCTTGAATCAAAACAGGTAAGATAATGAAAGACTGCAATGTTAAGCCTGGGGGTTGTGTCATGCATGTCCTTGGTATTACTCTTTTGTTTACTCCCAATTTATTCTTATTCCCCTGGCAGAAATTGTGTTCTGCTTTCTCTTCATCTGCATTCTTATCTGATGCTGAACTTAGTGACTCATGGATCCATAGAATGCATAGAATGCCATTAACTTGCCAATAATAATTCTCTGTTTTTAACTTAGCTGTGTAAGTTTGTAAAAACAGGAAGTTTTACTAGAAAAGATTATACTTATGGTGGTATATAAGAGGAGCAAATCCTGTGCTTCCAAACTGTAGGGAACACTTCAACGGCATCAATTTCTGCCAGTGCACTGAAGTTGTGATCAGTGACACAAAAGAAAGTTCATGCAGACCATGACTTTTTGTTGTTGTCAGAGGTATCCTGGATTCTCTGCTTTCTCAGACACGTGCTTAGATCACCACTGAATTGTTGAAGAGTTTTCATTTCTCTGTGTAGTGCATAGATTGTTCTACATAAATTCAATTTCATTTTTCTGGTCTATTTCCACTTTTAAGTATAATAGGAATGTGTGAGCCTCCTAACCCCTTCCTGGGGGGTGGAGGTTTTGATCTACCCGAGTCCATTAGGAAGTTTGGTTTTACCCTCTCTTTTGCAAATATCCTCTCTGGTGTCTCTGACATTCTGGGTTTCTTGGCTGCCACGATGGCCTCTGTGTCTTAGTATATTCAGTGACTGGACTCCTCTTTGTCTTGGTGCCAGAGAGAATGGGATGAAGAAGACTATTTTTCCCCTTCTTCCCTTGACCCTTTAGCCTCTTCAATAGGAAAACATCAGATGACATGGCATATATAATGTGCGTCCCTGTGCTGGGTGTCTTCCATTTGTCCTCCGTCTTCTCTAGATTTCTCCACTCTGCTTTGTGTATCAAAAGTTGTCCTTGAACTATGTTACCCTTTGGCCCCAAGGGGAACATTAGCAGGGGATTGGAGGGAGGTGGAGGAGAGAGTTCGCCTCCCTCCTGCCTTGTCACTGCCCACTGGCTGAGCCCCACCACCACAGGTGTCGAGCTCCTGTCATCGGCTCCCTGCACTCAGCACTCTGTTCCTGGGTTCTGGTAACCATTCCCTCACTTCGCCAGGGGTGGTCACACCTGTGGTGCCAGCCCAGGAATTGCACTAACCCCTTGTGTTTCTCTACGCCCTGGCCACACCTTTGTAAATAGGCCCTTTATTAAATTCTCCTTGAATTTCCTTGTTGTGAGTGTGCCGTTTGTTTCCTTCTGGAGCCCTAATTGATCCAGTCCCTCTGGGCGTTCCCCCATCTCTGGCTCTGCCTTCAGTTCATTCACACCTCTGCCTTATGTGGCCCCTAGGTGAACTCTGCTCCCTTCCGCAGAAGGAGAATATTCAACTCTGGGTCTTTCCTGAATCCTGCAGCCTCCTGTGGGCCTTGGGAGGGTGGTGGGCCTCGGGATCAGGGGAGGGTGCACAAATTTCCCCCGGTTCTGGTCCAGTCTCCCCACCTGGGAGGACTCTGGGTCTGCGGGTGCGTTATTAACTAATTACACCTCTCAAGGACATACACTAGTTATTTTCTCAGGGACATCTTGGCCTAACCTAATCTCAAGAAAAATATATCTCTTATTAGCAGGGCTGTGGCCCAGATCTGCAGAAACATTGGGTCTTCATTATTGTGCCTGAATCATCAGATTCAGATTCTTTTCTGCTCTGCCTGGGGCCCTGGCAGCATGAACAAAAGCCCATAATAGCTTTTAGTGGCTCCCTGGAGAATGTAACCAACTGCGATAAAATTACTTTGATTCAGAATTTGGAGGTGGGGATTTAGAGAGACGCTCACCAATTCTTCCTTGTTCATAAGTAAATTGAGGTGAGCAGTCTTGCTTCTTTGGAATTATCTTTCTGCTTCAGCTTTTCTCTCAAATTCTGAATATAGGAGTAAAGATGGAGTCCTAGGCAAGAACCCTAGAGATGTGCCTATTTCAGTTTTTGCAGGGTCAAGAGGTCTTGTAAGAAGTTACAGGGATTTTCTAGGTGGAGGGAACAATTTGCACAAAGGCACAGAGGCAGGAGAAAGCATGAGAAATTTAGGGAACTGAACACAGGACTGCACGATTCCCAGGGTTTATCCAGTTCAAATGTCCTCAGATACCAAGGAGGAGAGACCTGACATGACCTCAGTAAGGCTAAATGGGTTGTGTATAGCTGGCATCTGTTCTGATTGGTTAGTACCCTTGTAGAGGGTGATTTAACATCCCAGTTGCTCAGGACTGTCCCACTTTTAGCACTAAAAGTCCCATGTCGCAGGAAACCCCTTAGTTCCAGACAAACCAAGACAGTTGGTCATCCTATGCTGCAATAGCAGTTGACTATTTTGCACATCACCCCTGCATTCATATCTGTGCTCACACGTCTAACGCATTCTGTGTATGTATTTGTGTTCTTGGGTCCTTGCTTTACAAGGTTATGTCTTTAATAGTACTCTCGCTCTTTCAGTTTTGGGCAGGATTCCTACCTCAGTGCTGTACAGTATTTCTCCATAGTATGGAGTCTCTGAAGCATCTTGAGCTTTCCTTTCCTGCTCTCAGAATGAGTTTCTCTCAAGGATCTTTGAAGAACTCTCTCAAGACTTTTCTGCTTAGAGGAAATTCCTTTTGAGTCTCAGAAGACGGCTGGCTGTATTAAGAGAAGTGCTGCTATGACTGGAATGTTTGAAGACTGTTCCAGAAATTGTGGGTTCGTTTTAGTTTTAATTTTAGCTCCTGAATTACGTATTTAATATAGACCAATTTGCAAGAATAGCAGATATCCCAGCTGACTTCTGTGGCAGGCAGAAGTGTTCTTCCTATCTGCCGCTCTCTCAGCCAAACAGCTGAGCGTCGAATTTGCTCACCCAGCAGCTGCTGTCTGCAGCAGCCTTGTGGAACACTTTTCTTCTCCTATGCCACACCTGGAAGCGCAGAATGTCACTGGACGAGTCAAACGAGGTCACGCATACCACAGAAAGGTCCGTCACCACTCCTTCCTAGACACACTGAAAGTCACAGACATCTGTAAATGATTTGCCAACCTATGGATGTCTACGTTGAGTTAGGGGCCTGAGATATGCCTGCTTAATGTAAAGACACATTCATGTTTGGAAAAACTGTTTCTTTGTTGTAGGCCAAACCATTCAACTATGACTCTACGATGACTGGTAATTACCTCCAAGCTTGCAGAGTTATCATCATTATCATCATTATTTTCATTTTGCTGAGAAATCAGCTTTGAAAACATAGCAGGATGAGCAACTGCCCAGGTTCATGTCCTAAGGAGTGACTTTTGTGCTCCACGCTTGTCCCCACAGTCACTTTTTCTGTGTCTTAACCTTTGCCAAATCCATACCAACAGAAAAAAGCTGCAAGGTTCTCTCTGCTCTGGTCTGTTCTGCCTGCTAGGCATTACTTAGTTTACTTCACAAATATTTATTGAGCCCCTCCCACGTGCCAGACATTGGTCATGAGGTCCCCACCTCTGTTTGATCGTTGGTGCTAGTTTCAGACCAGCTTGGCAGTGATATTTTGGAGAAGATTGTAGTCATCCGGCATTGTGTATTTTTAAGTTCTATCCCTATTTCTCAGGGATTTGTAGAAGAAATCCATATAGTATTTAGGATCTTGAAAAAGTTAGCTGCTTTCTTTCCACAGAGCTGTATATTTTTGGGGTTTGAAAGGGATTTGGCAATCCTGTGGTCATACTCTCTCGAGACTGTCTTTTTGTTTTTTCATTCCTATGACTTTTACATATCTGTGGTTATTTGTATTTCTGCCTCCCTCTATTACAATGTGAGCTCCGGGAGAGCGGGCTGGGTCATATTAATCAGAGTATTCCCAACATTTAGTTTAGTATAAGGTGTGCTGTAAGCGCTCAAAACTGATTGATAAATAGTTGCATGATGGAACAGTTCCAGAGAGCTAAGTGACTCGCTCAAGTTCAAAATTTAGTAACAGATCTGAAACTAAGATTCAAATTCTCTGCCTGGTTGAATCTAGCCGTCTTCCTATTTAACTCTTTCTATCAAACTTAGAAACTGTAAATATTCAGGTAAGGCTGAGCTGGTGAGAGAACGTATTTTTGAAAGAGATTGGAGGGGGGTATAGATACAAAGGGGAAGAAGAGCAACAACGAAAGGATGTATTTTAAAGTTTCAAGATTCCAATTTAGAAACTAGTGTTGATGGTACCTAAGTTTCAATCTTTAACAGACAGATAATTTGGCTTCTCCTATGTGCCATGCACTATGCTAGGCCCTGGAGATAATAGTGCTGCTTTTAATTCTCTCATCATTTTTAGTAATTTCCAAGATGAGACATTTGATTAACTGTGATCTTTCTATTACTTATCTATTAAATAATTCGATTCTCTACCCTTCTATTGAAAGCCTCTGGAGCATGTTCTCAGGGTTCTATCACAATTTGGAACATAGTTTGAAGATTCCTGTTGTCGTGCGCTCGATCAGTCGTTGATCAAGAAATTGAAACCCAGAGATCTAAGGGACTAAAGATTGACCTTGATGAAGATTGTAGGAAACAGAGCTCAAGAAGACCCTGGATTTGGTGTTGACGATCAAAGTTCTCTTTCTGCAAAGCCTTAAGATAATGCTTAAAAGATAGTCACTGTGTAATTTGTGTGTACCTCATTAATACGTAATTAGAACCACTTAAGCCCATTGGTGAGAAAGCTCCACGTCAGCCTAACCACGGTTCTAAGACTGGGTGACAGGCCTGAGTCAGACAGACAGGTTCAGACAGACCAGCCGAGTCATGTAAATTATTGCCTCCTTATCATGAAAGCATCTGACAAATTGAGGATTTATGGCTGGGGTCTAATAAAATTAAAAGCAAATGCCTGGTCTAATCTGGGAAAGAAGCAGGAAGGATTTTGAAGAAAACCAATATTCTACATTTTTCTGATAAGAAGGTTAGGGAGCGGAATCTTGTAATTCTGATGAAAATTTTTCTGTTACGATGCCATTTTTATGGAAAAATTAAACACACATATAGTAAATTATGGAAGGGTATATATACGGAATTCTTTTTTTTTTTTTCAGGAAGATTAGCCCTGAGCTAACATCTGCTGCCAATCCTCCTTTTTTTTTTGCTGAGGAAGACTGGCCCTGAGCTAACATTTGTGCCCATCTTCCTCTGTTTTATGTGGGATGCCTGCCACATCATGGCTTGACAAGCGGTGCATAGGTCCACACCCAGGATCTGAACAGGCAAACCCCATGCTGCCAAAGTGGAACGTGCAAACTTAACTGCTGCACCGCTTGGCCAGCCACTATACCGAATTCTTAATAGAGGTTGTCTTGGGGGGTGGAACTATAAGGAACTTTTGTTTACTATCTTTTATTTTTATTAATTTTTCTTTCATTAGTAAAAGCAATAAAAATGACAGAAAATGACAGATTTATCTAACTTTTTATTTTGTTTGAGAAATTTTAAAAATAAAATTTCATAAGTATTGTATTTAAGCAAACAGTTATTGGAGCATCTATTACGGTTATAAACTCAATACTGGGTCTGGGGGAGGGTTGTCAAAAATTTTGATGTACAGCAAAGGTATAAATATTGTTCTGACAGAATGTGGGGAAGGAGTCGGGGCGGACTTTGTGGTGACTGTCAAGCAGAAGGTGACACCGGAGCAAAGACATGAAGCGTCAGGAGAGTTTCCTTAAGAAGCAAATGTGGAAGATTTCTTCCAGGTTGAGAGAACAGCTTGAGCATCATGAAAACGAGACAGCACACAGTCCTTTTGGGACAGGTTTATAGATTTTTGTGAGTGAAGCACATTCTCTGGAGTGAGGAAAAGGAATTCCATATAAAGAGCTTTGAATGTTGTGCTAAAAACCTTGGCAGTTCTGTAGGTATTAGGAAGCCATAGGATACTTTGTGACGAAGAAGTAATGCAATTTTATTTATATATAAACCTAAAAAATTTATACACTATTTTGTAATAATTCACTCCTACCCCCACTTAGAGTTTTGTGAACATCTTTTCACAGAGATGAAATGGAAGAGCCATAATTTATTTAACTAAATCCTATTGATGGATGTTCAAATTAGTTCAAATATTTAGATTTATAAACAACGCTACCACAAACATTATTTTAAGTACACTTTTGTTTTTTGTCTGATTATTTCCTTTGAACTACTTTTTTGAAATGTACTTGCCAGTTTCTTTCTTTTATGTTTCAGAAATTCCTTCCCCAACCCTAAGATTTTATCAATGTTCACTTTTATTATTATTTTATTATTAATGTTTAACATTGAATGTTTTAATTTTGCATATATAAATCTTTAAACCATCTTAAATTTATTTTGGAATATGACATGGGATGGGGAAATCTAACAATTAAAAAAAATAGTTTGCCAGTTGCCTTGCTGAGTATTAAAGAATTTGTTCTTTCCCTATTGTTTTGGAGCAATTTCCTAATCATATACTAAGTTCTTATATTAAATTTAATTTTAAATTAGATTTAATTTTTGGATGTAGCATTTATTCCATACATCTATTCTGGATCCAGTACCACAATGCTTTAATTTTTGTGGCTTGACAATAGACAACACACAATAGGAAAATCTTTCTTTCTTCTAGCTAGTTTTAGATAATTTCCTATATGTGCTATAGTAATTCCCTTCCGTAAGCCTCAACTTTTATTAAAAATCCTCACACTTAACAGGCTTTTTTTAGTGATACTCTCAGGAATGATGAGATTGGGGGTATCAGCCCTTAAAGATGGTGGTACCAGAAAAGGAGAGCTATATGCAAAAGTGAATGATCAAGGAAAGGGAAGAATGTTTAGAGAAATTAAAGAAGACATTATTTTTACTTTGAAGGAAAGAGTGAATCCAGATGGCTGCAGATGTTGAGAACCCAAAGCTTATACATATTATATATCTTATGTATATATCAAATGTGTCAATTTTTAATTAAGTGGAATCACACAGTATTTACAATTTTATGTTCTGCTTTCTAAAAAATTAGCATCTTTATCAGCATTTTCTCTAAGGATAGATTTTTATCCATTATAAATTTTATTTTTATTGGTTGCATAGTATTCCCTCCAGTGGGTGGCATGTGATGTCATGATGCTTTGTAACATTGCATTAAGAATATTTCATTACCAGTGTCTTAGAAAAATAACTTGGAAGCATCAGAAGGTGTCAGAAAAAAAGTATTTCTCTCTGTGCGTAGAAAATACAGTGCTTTACCTAAATTGCTGGACCAAGTGGTTCTCAGACTCACCTGCCTTTTTGTAGATTCACTCTTGAGAATTATGTGCTGTCTCTAATTACTCTGTATCAGCATATTGTGAGTAATGTTTGATTGTTATTCTTCTTCTACACCAGAAGTCTTGGGGTTTCATTAAAGTGCTAAGAATGGCCCTACACATATAACTCAGGAGGCCCTTTCATCTTTATATAAAAGTATATTTAAAACATTTAACTTTGTGAACCTTGATGACAGCATTATTAAAAAAGTCCTCCCCATTCTGTGTAATCTTATTTTTTATCATTCGTTTTTAAAGTTGGAAAGGGTTTTAAAGATGAACATTACTACACAGGCTGAGTGATCTGCATGATCTAAGACTGGAACACAGGTCTTCTGGCTCCAAGTTTAATGACTACTTTTCTCAAATTCCCGTTTAGTATAATGAATCATCCTTGCATTCTTTGTATAAGCCCCACTTATGCATAGAGGGATGGATTTTATATGCTAATGTATTATTTATGATTTTTAATCTATATTTACAAGTGATATTGGCCTATATTTTTATTCGTATTATGCTTTCCATCTTTGATGTCAAAATTAGCTGCCAAGTTTTTCAATTTTTTTCTACACTCTAGACTGGTTTATGAGGTGCAGAAATGGTCTGTTCTTTACTTGGTAGACTTGTCATAAAAACGTCTAGTCCTGGTGTATTTTTAGGAGAATTTTTGTTTTATCTTTTAAAATTTCATATGGTTTTTGATGTACTAAGGTTTTTATCTGTTGTAAAGTTAGTTTTTTCCTTTTGGAAATCATCTATTTGATCTCAATTTTTAGATTTGTTGTAGCAAAATTATACTTTATCTTCTCATGTAATTTTTAAAAATCTTGTCTATATCCAAGGCATTCTACATTCTGATTTCTAATACTATTTATTTTGCGTCTTTTATTTTCTTCTCAAAAGTTTGTTTATTTTATTGGTCTTTCCAAAGTATTAGCTGTTATTTATATTGAGAGAGAGAATGAAAACAACATAAATTAGATCAAATTTATTACCTTATTTTTTTGTCTAGTTGGTCTATTTCTAAGAGACATATATCAAAGCCTCACATTTACTGTTTATCTATCAGCTTTTGCTTTATTGGTTTCACAGTTGTGTTCATAACTGCATAAAAATTTACTGCCGTTATATATTCTTTGTGGTTTGTATCTTTTATAAATATAAAATCTCTCTTTTTTAATCCTGTAAATGCTTTTTTCTTTACATTCTATTTTGTCTAATACTAGTATTGCAGCGTCTACCTTCTTTTTCCCAAAATCTGTCTGCTACGTCTTTTTATATTGCTTTATTTTTCACCTGTTTGTGTACGTTTGTTTGCTTTAAGATCTGCCAAACCTGGGGCTGCCTACTCCTCTCTGGTTGGTGTCCTAATTTTATTCTATGGATTGCAGTAAGAGAGATACCACGTGATAGAGATCAGACAGAGAGTTCACCTGCTCTTTATTTCCTATCCTTTGCAACGCTCAGATGCTATCTGGGTAGTAACCACGCTGTTGCAGCTATCTGCTTCATGGTGGAAATCTTGAATCAACACAAGTGTTCCTGGCTTCTTGGGCTGACGTTGCTTGCTCAGTGACTGCAGAGGGGAGGGACAGACAAGAGAAGGGCATTGTTCTCAACTGACATGCATAGGTAGCCTGCTTTGTATCTTTAGAAGATCTCTTAATTTTTTTAGTTTTATCTTTGGTGTTCTGAAACTTCTCCATAAATCCTCCAGGAATATTTTTCAGTTTTCTCCTTGAAATTTAGAGTCTTCTTTCTAAGGGCTTCAGCTCTGAAAATATTTCTAACACTCTTTACTTTGATCTCCTAACTCACTAATTTACACCTCAGCTCTGTCCATTCTGCCAGTTCAGTCCCTCAATTCAGCTTTTATTTTGTCAGTTACATTTAAAATTTTTCACAGATGTGCTATCCTCTTAACTCTGCTTGAATATAATAATCACAGTCATGCTGTGGATAGTCTGTAGGTTCACAACCTTGCCTCTCTCTATTCTAGGTGTCATAATTTGTAAAAACTTGCACCTGGATGTGCTATAAAATATACAATTCTGGCCAAAAAAAGTGCTGTTTTTTACTTTCTTCTTTTTCATCCGTAGGAGGCAGCTATGTGATCTGGAGTCTCAGCAGCTATCTTGCAACCATGAGGACTAAAGCCGCACTCTACGGATAGCAGAGCTGAAAGGTGGAAAGACCACGGATCCTTAATGGCATCACTGAATAGCTACACTGGCCTTGGACGACGTCCCTCCATCCTTCTTTTATATAAAAAGAAACCTCTAATTTTCAGCTCACTTTTAGTTGCATTTTCTATTGTGCACAACCATTTGCAATTCCTGATCAACACAACTGATTCTAAAGTTCTCCTCTGGTTGCTCAATGGGCTTATTCTTATTAGTTTTATCAGGTCCTCCACTTGTTGAGTTTGATGCTCCTTTCGTGGTTTTGGTTTTCTTTAAGAGATTGTAATTCTTGTTTGAGTGCTCATCTCTTTAAGAATCCCTGTTTGCCTGCCTGTAGTGATTACCTTGTTTTGTCAATAATGATCGTTGGGGAGAGGTGAAATGTGGTTGGGGAAAGGCAGCCATGCGTCCTTGGTGTGGGGCCTCTTACCTTTCCCATTAGTAACCACCTGGGGCTGAGTCCTGCTTTGCTGGCACAACGCCAAACCTCTGTTGTAACTGGTAAAGGCCACAGCTGCCTGCCACTTGGCACCAGCAGGGTGGGGAGAAAAACAGGGACACTGGAGAGCGGTGGGTCCTGCCCAGGGTGTTCAAGGCAGCCACCTAATTAATCACCAACCCCAAAGCACTCCCACCACTTTTCTTTGATAATTCTTTTTCTGAACTGCCTCTGTCCTAGCAGACATTTTCTCCTGCCTGTGGTAAGATTTGTAGTTTTCTCTTGTGTTGTTGCTTTTGAGTTTTCCAACCAGTCTGCTTTCTACTTCTCAAAAATGTCTCAAAAATTGTTTTATGCTGACAGTACTCTTTCCTATGTTTCAGGACTACTCTGGATTTATTCTTTTTAAATCAAGGGTTCTCACACTTTAGCCTGCATCAGAATCACCTGGAGGTCTTTTTAAAGCACAGATTTCTGGGCCCCATCCTCCAGTGTTTCAGTAGATGTGGGGAGAGGCTGGAGAAATTTGCATTTCTAATAAGTTCTCAGGTGATGCTAATACAATTGGCCCAGGGAGCCACACTTTGAGAACCACTTTAAAATATATCTCATTTTAGAATTTTATTATTTTTTATTCTTATTTTAGAGATATTGAAAATATATCTATGTAAAATATACTTTAAAATGCCTCTTTCATTTAATGACCCTTTGGAAAACAGGTATGCACATGTAATTAGTGCACTGTATTGATTCAATCTCAGAAGTTTGGGGGGCCGGCCCCATGGCCAAGTGGTTAAGTTTGCGCGCTCTGCTTCGGTGGCCCAGGGTTTCGCTGGTTCGGATCCTGGGCGCGGACATGACACTGCTCATCAAGCCATGCTGAGGTGGCATCCCACATGCCACAGCTAGCACGACCCACAACTAAAAGTACATAACTATGTGCCAGGGGGCTTTGGCGAGAATAAAGGAAAAATAAAATCTTAAAGAAAAAAAGGGAAGTTTGGCTCATTTTAAACAGATATTGTTTTCGAGGACCCAAGATTTTGATAACTGGGTATTGAAATCTGAGAGGAAGCACAACTGAAATGCTAGTTTTAAGTTTTAAATAACCCTCTTCATGTGTCCTGTCCATTTAAAATAATTCCAGATCTTTCCATCACTCCAGAGTGACCTTATACCTCTGTTGATTTCCAGACCTCAATGTTTTCACACAGTTCAAATCTTGAGTGAAGAAAAAAACCCTGGTGGGGGTGGGGGAAGCCTAGTTTAATATCTTTGCATTTATAAAGATGCACTATTTACAGATGAAGAAGAATTTAGACAACTAAACATTGCTTCAGAAATCTATATTTCTCCAAGAGTACAAGGCCCCAAAGCGCTGTGTATCAGGCACATTCTCCAGCATTGTCTGAGACAGACTCAGATCACTTAAGCATCCCCTGAAGCCAGTCCACTCACAGTTTCGCCGAAGTAGCCACTGCTACCTGAGAAATCCACACAAAAGGAGGAGGCTAAATATATATTGCTTCCTTTGGTCTCATTTCCTGTTTCTCCTTTCTTCTTCGGAATTTATTTTCAGGTCCAGGCACATGGTTGCATGCTTGTTTTTGAGATTAAATGTTCATATCCACTTTAGACTGTGTCTTTAGAGAATGACTCTAAATGCATGAATGCATTTAGAAGAATTACTTGTGTGCATGTATCTGGATCATTAGGACACAAAATGTAACACACATATTAACCTATATGGTTTATTTTAACATAACATTTAACAAGACAACCTACCTTCCTCTGAGTCTCCTTAGCTTGAATATTTGAATGTGCTCAGAGGTTATCTTATTCCCATTACCTGTCATTGAGTGCTGAGCTCAAACACTGCCTATTTTAAACTCTAACTTCTTTACTTTAAATTTGCAAGTAATTATTACCCCCTTGAATTTGAAATGCACATTTCTGTAAGTGCAAAAATCACACTCAGGTGAATCAGCTTATGCACAAATATAAACAACCTCAGAGTAAAGGAAATCTAAATTAACCACTTTTGTATTAGCTGTAATCTGAACATATCACATATATTTTAGGCTGCAACATTCCTGCTATAACCTAACAACTAAAAATACTACCTGTGTGCTTGAGGGTAAGTTATGACTGTCATGGGAACCATAATTTTGAACTTGATATCTGTGGGCATAAATCTCAGCTCTGTTTCTGCCTAAGCCTTAACTTAGACAGAAAAAATGTTTTGCAGGCTACTTTGCATATTGTAATGATAGCATTTGGCTGGACTCTGAGCTATTGAAGTCACCATCTAATTTTTTTCAGATATGGCAGTGAGTGTGAAGATGTCCCCTCACGTAGGACAGCATCCAGATATCGTTGCCTTTCAGCATGAGCACTGCCTGACTGCAGTGTAAATATGCAGAAAAAGACAGACTGGACGGTCACGGATGCATGAGAATTTTCTAGGTGAAAGAAACGAAGAAAGAAGAGGAATAACATCTTGGAGTTCTTTCTGCACCATTTGTATAAAAATGGTATTTATCTTGAGAACAACTATGAGCATAAACAGTGGTGTTTTTTGTTCTGTTTTGTTTGGAGAATTTAGAGCATCTAGCTATGGCCCTGCAAAAGGGTTCAATTTCTTAGAACACTTGACCTGTTGAAGTGTCGTGTGAAGGTAGTAATTCTCACCTTTTAGGGGATTTGTGAAGACTGAATGAGATAATATGGGTAAGATGCTTAGCACAGGGCCTGTGCATGCCACATGTAGATGCTTCACAAAGAATGGTTAGTATTGTCGAAGAAACTGAATCAAAGCAAGAGAATAATGATGAGCAAAGGAGATATAAGCCAAATTTGGGCTGATCCCATTGTGTGTTATAATAAACAATGCTCTAAAGAATGATTTCTAGTCAAAAATCACATAAAAATATATATAACTGAGGAGAGAGAGAGAATGAATATTCATTTGAGCAATCACTTTGTGTTAAGCACTATCTAGGTATATTAACTACTCTTGCAAAATGAAGTACCACAAAACTCAGTGGCTTAAAACAACGCACACTTATCTCATGTTTTCTGTGGGCTGGGAATCTGTGCACAGCTTAGGTGGATCCTCTGCTTTAGGGTCTCTTACAGGCTGCAATTGAAATGTAGGCCAGGGCTGGGGTCTCATCTCAAGGCTTGACTGGGGAAGAATTTGATTCCAAGCTCACATGGTTGTTCACAGAATTCAATTCCTAGTGGGTTGTTGGACTGGGGATCTCAGTTCCCAGTTGATTATTGGCTGGAACTGCCCCCACTTCCTTGCCACGTGGGTCTCCAAGGTGGCAGCTTGTTTCAGTAACACATATAAGCCAATAAGGCAGTAGAGAAAGTCTGCTAGCAAGACAGAAGTCTCAGTTTTATGTAATCTAATTATAGGAGTGACATCCATCACCTTTGCTGTAATTTATTGGTTAGATGTAACTCACAGGTCCCACCTACACTCAAGGGGAAGAGATTACACAAGGGTATGAATACTAGAAAGTGGGAATCATTGGAGACCATCTTAGAGTCTGCCTGTCATAGTAGCTAACGTGGAAATAATAGAAATTGTAATTACAGCAAAAACTAACATAGCATTGACTACATGCCATGCACTTCTCTAAGCATTTACGTTTGTTATTCATTAATCATCCCAACAATCCTATGAATTAAAAGTTATTATTATGCCTGTTTTAATAATGAGGACAGTGAAGCACAGAGAGCTAAAGTGATTTGCCTAAGGTTACACAGCCAGTAAGCGGTAGAGCTGGAGTTTGAACTTTGACATTCTAATTTAAGACTCCTTACTCCTAACAACTATTCTATACTGCATACACTCTATAGCTCTATACCATCAAAATTATAAATAGTAATTTATGGGCAAGTATGGTAGATTTTAATAAATTTCTTATTTTCTATATTTAACGGAGTTGCCTGGCTATTAGCAGCCTTACATGAAATTAAAATGTTCTGAGTAGGTGAGATAATATAGGTACTGCTACATAGTGGGTATTGGGTCTATGTTAGTTTCCTTCTCTTGTTTTGACAGCAGGGATAGGCACAGCAGAATTAGGGTAGCATTCCACAGGGCAGTCTTTGAATGACTCAAGATTTAACTGTTTCCATATTACCAACTTCCTGAGGACCAGAAGTGCTCAGAAGTATTTGCTGGGAGCAGAACAATATCCCTAACCTCCTGAGATGATATTAGGATTTTTGCTTTCAGAGTGACACCTGAATAGTGTTTGAATAAGTCATTGGCTTTGGGTGAATGGATTTCATGGACAGAGTTGAGCAGCATTTGTTTGAGGGAGACTGTTTTGGTCCTCATTAAAGCTTAGTTACAATCCTCTGAGTGGTATGATGAATATGATGTATTTAAATTGACCTCTATATACTATAAAAAGTACCTTTTCTTTTCTAGCAGGTCTACTCACTTCTATTATTTTGAGGCCCGGTTTCATACCTTTTGCTGTGCAACCCTCTCCTTTATCAAATAAAATAGATGGGGATATCTACATGACACCAATAAAGCATCTCTTCTTGCTCAATTAAGTGTGTGTGTCCATGTAGAGAGCCAGGGCAAAGTTATGCCCCGAGTCCTCTGAATGGTACCATTTCTTCCTGTAGGACATTTGATTCCCAGAATAGCGCAGTTACAGCAAGAGTTTTGATTTCCAGGTAATCTGAGTATCCACTCTACATCTTCCTTAGCATGGATAATTGAGACTTGAATATCCATGACCATATGTTCTTCACATACAAATACACATGTGAGGATGTTGGTCATCAAAAAAACCTAAATCGTGAATTATTCTTTAACAAGTCTTTAACAATTCTAGACCACTAATGACCATTAGTAAGTAAAATGGTGTACATTATGCTCAAAAATTAAACTCAGATATCACTTTACATGGCATAATGGATACCTTTTGCGATGCTGTTATGGACTGAATTTTGTCCCTCTAAAATTCGTGTGTTGAAGCCGTAACCCCCATATTTGGAGATAAGGCCATTAAGGAAATAATTAAATTAACTGAGGTCATAAGGGTGGGACCCTAATTCAATATAACTGATATCTTTATAAGAAGAGGAAGAGGCAACAGAGATTTCTCTCTAAAGGTGCATGGAGGAAATGGCATGTGAAGACATAGCAAGAAGGTGGCCATCTGCAAGTCAAGAAGAGACAAGTGACCTGAAACCACTCTGCTGGCACCTTGATCCTCGACTTCTAGCCTCCAGACTGTGAGAAAATAAATGTCTATTGTTTAAGCCATCCAGTCTGCAGTATCCTGTTACGGTGCCCTTAACAGACTAATACAGACGTCTACCCAGTTAAATTCCCCATCACCTACAGCTTTGTCCTCATTGCTCATTTCCTTCTAGCGAGTGAGCTTCCACAGACTTGGCTAAATTGGTAGCAAGTGAGCCATGTAACACTGCCCCCTGAGCACAGCCATTTATCCCAGCTGTTCACACTTGATCCAAGCTTGTCCAACAGATTCACTCTTGTGGGAATTCGAAACAGGGACTCAGAAACTCTAGTTAGCCTTGACGAGATGCCTTAACAGAGAGAGTATTTGAAGCCTGGGCTGTGGTGACCTTGTGCAAGCTGACCTACAGAAAGCAGGTGTTTTGGGAGAAAGAAAAGTATAAAGCAGGTGTGCAGATGTACAGGGGGAAGATATGAGAATCCAAGAGAGTGGTCTCAAAGACTGTGGCTACAAACTTTCTAATTCTGACTTTCAGTGTCTTGAGAGGCCCTGCTGAAGTTTTACACTTGGTTTCCATGAAATACCTCTGACTGTCTATAAAAAATCCTCTTTTCTTCAGCTATCTCTAGGCAGCTTCTGTTTCTTGCAACCTAAGGACTTCTTGATAAGACATATGGAAACATGTATAATTAAGGCCTAAAGCATGAATTAAATAGAAATCTCATAATAAACAGAAGGTTAATTCATGAATTTGCTCATCATTCTCCCTTGCTGTGGAAATAATGGGAATTTTATTCTTAGCTCATGGCAATTATTGGTCTCTATTTCGTTCAGTTATTTTTATTTCTTATTATATTCTACATTATGAGTTTTCCTGAGGAAGAACTGGGCTATGATCTATAACAAGGATAGGGAGAATACATTCCATTCATCCCTTTTTTAATTATTGAGTACGTACTTCAGAGAAGTTGTGGACTTAATGTTGGGCAAACAAATTTGAATTAGATCTTATTTCTGTCTTAAGTGTTTCATGTTAACTGGTGGAGATAGACATAAGGCCCCCAGGTGTGGCCACATAGACTGTTCGTTATATAACTCCAGGGGGCACGTTCAAGATTACTATGAGCAGTGCTCCCTGGGCTGTGTAGTACAGAACACTCATAACCAAATGTGGAGCTCTGAAACGGCTAAGCACACGGCTGTGTGATTACTGCTATAAAATGTATGAACAAGTCTTATGGGGAGTAATCAATTCTGCCTGGGAGGTGAAGAAGCAAAGAAGGTTGGTGCAGGCTGCTCTGAGGATGAGACATTTGATGTCTGAATGAGAATTATCCAAGCAGCACAAACAGAAGACAAGGACATTGCTACCATGGGGATTAACAAGAATAAAGGCACAGTGGCATCAGAAAAATGCATGGAGGGAATGATGGAGTAAGGATTTCCAAAAATCTGCTCATCCGTAAAAGCAGAAAGAACATTGGCAAAAACTGTCCAAATCAACTTTTTCAGAACTCTGGAAATTAACTAAAGGCCTGTAGCAACCCAAGGAATGTTTATTCAAGAAAAATGGCAGAATCTCAAAAATGCAGCAAGCTTAGGGACGTTTTTAACTTGCCCTAATCTCATCCCCCAATCCAAGGTCTGCTGTAGCCTTGAAAGCCAACAGCTTCACAGCTATGAGAGCTGTGAAAACCCGGAGCCACTGGAGGGGACAGAACAGCTTTGGAGCTCCCCAAAAGCCCCACCTCCAGAGAACTCACAACTTGACTTGTGCGAGAGCTCACCACAGAGCTCCATTCTCGGGGCTTGTCTTTGTTTGACTTGATTCAGAGCTCTCTCTGTGTGAAGGTCCCCACCCTCAAGGTGAGTTTAGCTCACAGGATAAAAAGCAGTCCATAGGAGCTGTCCCCGAGGAAGTCCAGATGTTGAACTTACTAGACAAATACTTTAAATCACCCATTATAAACATGTTCAAAGGATACCCCTCATTTAGGATGTTACAAATTATTATGAGAAACAATAGAGTCTCGTGGCCAAATAAACTGATGAAATAATGAGTTGAAAAATTTCTGTATTGCAAGATATGTCAGTACCTTTCCTGTGCTAATATACATTGTGATTATCCAAAAGTGGTGTATTATAGGTATTTTCCAAATTACTTTGGCTACTGAAACAAAATGTCAGAAGATATTTATTTATAGTTTATGGGAATGGTAACGATTTTTTACAGATAGTTTAGAGACTATAGACCTAGACTGTAACTCCTGTAATAGGGTAATTACTCAGGTAGGAACACTGTCTTATCTAATTTGCATGTTGCCTGGTATGTGTCCTGTGCATCCTATAAGCTCTGTGATTTCTTTTTTTTTTTTTTGAGGAAGATTAGCCCTGAGCTAACTGCTGCCAATCCTCCTCTTTTTGCTGAGGAAGACTGGCCCTGAGCTAACATCCATGCCCATCTTACTCTATGTTATATGGGGGACGCCTACCACAGCATGGTGTGCCAAGCAGTGCCATGTCCACACCCAGGATCCGAACTGGCGAACCCCGGACCACTGAAGTGGAATGTGCGCACTTAACCGCTGTGCCACTGGGCCAGCCCCAAGCTCTGTGATTGTTTACCAAAGGAATAAATATAAGGAAAGCTAGAGGGAAAGAAACAAGTTAGAGGAATAGTAACAGCAACAAAGCATGATAAAGACGCCTGTCTACCAGCCTCTCTTCTCCATACCCACTCTGGTTATCCCTACATCCCTGCATCTGTATTATTTGCCACATCCTTCCCACTCAAGACCCAACCTGGTCTTATCCCAACCCAGGCCTCACAAAAGCACTTTGAATTTCATCATCAACCTTCACTATTTCCTGTCTTTTGCTGGTCCCTAAACCAAGTCCAGATGAACTTGAAGGTCCTATTTAACTCTCAGCTAGGATCTGACGCAGTGATATCTCAATTCAGGTTTCCAATACTTTGCCAATCCCAACCCTGGAATGCAATCCCTAAGACCTGTTTTCCTACACTTCTCTCCTCTCTGTGGTATATCAGATAAGGAGGAATTATTGTGATTAGGCAACTCAAGGTGTGCTGCAGACAAACCTGTCTCAGCCTAATTTGAATAGATATTTCAAATAAAGTTCCCTGGGTTATCCTGATATAGATAATCTCTTCCAAATATTTGTACTTCCAAGTCAGATTTCTTTGCTGTGTTCAGCGACTCTCCTCTACTCTCTACCTCTCTCCTTTTCTCCCCTCTGCTATGCAGCAGAGGGTGAAACTAAATAACAAAGGAGAGAACATTTTATTTTAGAATATTTAGTGTGGGCAGGATGAGACTCAGTAATGGAAGACATCCTAGCTAGACAAGGGCACCCCACCCTAGTCCTAGAGACAGTGCAATATTATCTACTAAAGACTCCATCCACGTGGACTCCATCCAAGTCTTATCACTGACAAGGGGAGAGTGCTGAGGTTTTAAAGAATGCAGTGAAGAGAAGAGGTTAAGAAACTAATACTAAAGGGAAAAAATAAAGGCATCAAAGATGCAATAGTTGTGATGCAAATCAATCTTATGTAAATGCAGAAACTTACTAGGAGTTCTTTAGAGCTCTCTGATAAATGTGCATTTAAGCAACAATAGTCAATTTTCCAGGAAACATCTTCATAGCGTATTTTGATGTGGACTTTTTGAAGAAAGCAATCAAAAATGTTTGTTCTGATAATGAACGATAAAGGCTGAAACCTGAAAAACTAGCAATTGAGAGGGAGCAGCTTGAGGAAAACTTGAAGAAGATGAAGAGATTTTCAACTGTTTGCTTTCACTGTCAGAGTATCTGGAACATTTTAAGAGCACCATCAGGAGAAATACTCTTGATGTTAAATTCAAGTTCCCAATACATCCCCTATCTTTTGGGGTACTTGGGAGAAACCCTGAAGGTCCAGGTAGTCTTTGGAGTAAGACCACTGTAGAAGAGTGAAAGAGAGTCACTGGATGATGGACAGGGCAGACAGCTCCTTCCTCCACCAGTCATTGGTGGCTGTTGGCTGTTATTTGCCCTTCTGAGAAACAAGACACAACTGATAAACTTCAGGGGCTAAAAAAAAAAAACACCTTTCAGAAAAATAAAGCACACAGAGCATCTTAAAACTCAGAGCTAGGGAAGGTGCCAAAAATGTTGAGGCGACAATCACAACACAAGAGATAGCAAGCAAGCACTGGGGAGGAATGGTGGGGACAAAAACTAAACCACATCTGGTGAAAGAAGACAGGAAGGCTGAAGAAAAGCATGGTGGTCTTAACATGAATATAGACACATTCATACGCAATTTGTATTTCTGCGTGTAAACATTAAACTTGACAGCTACTTGCTGAAAAGGAATTCAGTAAGAGATGTATCACATTTGAAGGATGTAATGCTACCAGCGTCCAACATATTTGAGTTTAAGATTATAACTATAAGTTATTTATCCTTTCTCCTTACATCTGCATAAGATTTTATACTTTAAGGACTTACATTTGATTATCATAGGGTTATTAAATTCAAAATATTTATATTTCTTTTCCCAACACCAAATGAAACAACAAAATTTACACTTTGTTTCTGATAAGTCCAAAACTGTGAAGGGTCTAAGATTTTACTTTTCTTAAAAGATAATGAGTTCACCTGCCACAGCCTTATATACATGTACTGACAGAAGGCTACAAGATCCCTGGGTCAGAGAAACAGACCATTTATGATTCACAGCAAAAATAGCAGCCAGAACAGCATTATGTATTGGTTCCCAGATCTCAATCCCCACATGGTGATGTAATGAGGGCCAGATGTCACCTGTGCGTGCACTGAGAGTACATCACAGGAGAGGAATCCCCAACTTAGGAGACTCTGAGCTAATGGGGTTGCTGGGACCTCTTTCCATTCTCCACTCTGGAGAGAGAGATTCCTCATTTTCCTGTAAGGTAAGCAAATGTCTCTGAGTGGAAAAGAAGAAAGCTTTATTTGTACTACCCTGGAATTACCTGATGAGACACATCTCTAAATCTCTCCAGAGGATTACACTATCTCTAGCTTCCAGGCTGTTCATTCTTCCAACTTGTCCTTCGCTCAGAATGCTTGGACTGTGCAGAAATGCAAAAGATCCCTGGAGAATGGTATCCCAACAGTTTCAACGTCTCAAAAATTTAATTTAATTTTCTCCTTTTTAAAAAAGTTATAATCTTCTTAACTTCTCTCCTTTTGTGTTTTGGCATTTTTTACAAGTTCTTCTCTTCTTTTCACACTTACAGGCTTTCGTATCTCTATTACATCTGAAAGTCTTTACACTAAGACTGATTCTTTTTTGTCTTCTTCTCTGATTTCATTATTTATTCAATGTTAAACATTATGTGGGTTATGTACTAAATGTAACTAGTATAAAAGTATACAAAATATCTTTCAAAATTCCATTATTCAATAATAACTGGGTATACAAATCCACATATGGAGATACAGTATTTTATGTTAATGAGGTCATTAATATGCAGTTTTGAAGTCTTCTTTCATATGTCATTGACTTCTTTTTGTGTTAATTAATATAGAATTGGAACATGCTTTTTTTTTTTGGCAAGATCAGCCCTGAGCTAACAGCTGTGCCAATCTTCCTCTATGTTTTATATGTTGGATGCTGCCACACAGCATGGCATCATGATCAGTGTACGTCTGCGCCAAGGATCTGAACCTGCAAATCCCAGGCCGCAGAAGCAGAGCACGCGAACTTAACTACTACACCACTGGCCCAGCCCCTAAAGCATGCTTTTAATGTCTGAATTGAACTTGCCATTGATACAACACATTTTTTTAAAGAAATGTGTTTAACTAAGATACACTCGTGTGCAATAGATGATTGATAGATGGGTAGGTACAGGTACTTACTGTCCCTCTTTGTGAGCGTTCCAGATTTGTGGATTATCTGGGATAGATTGTTATTGCAGTCCAATGTTTCCTGGTCCTACGAGATCCTGTCTTGTTTCCTCATTCTCTCTTGATAACGAAATTATAACCATTATGGAAAAATAATTTCACTATAAATTTAAACCATGATGAAAATTCTGCTCCCCAGAGTGTTAATATGTTCCAAAGTCAAATACAGACATATTTGAGAGAGACAGAGCTTTGGGCTGATGACATACTGAAGAGGAGCTGACTAGGCTGTGTGAGGTTGGTTTGCCAATCCAGGTTTTTTTTTTTTTTTTTTTTTACTGAGGTTTAATTTTGGACTTTGTATTCTACTACATAGATCTGTCTGTCTATTCATGTGCCAGTACTAAACTTTAATCATACAAGTTTTATAATATATTTTAATATCTGGTACAGCTACTTTTCCCTTATAGCTCTTCTTTTTCAAGTTTTTTAAAGAAATTATTCTTGCACATTTATTTTTCCATGTGAACTTGAGTATCAGCTCTCTAGTTCCAGAAAAAAAGCTTATCTGTATATTCATGGAGAATCTTATTTAACTTATAAATAAAGTTAGGAAGAACAGACATTTAATGTGAGTGATCACATTCAAGAACACGAAATGTGTTTCCATTTCTTCAAGTCTATTTTTGGGTGTTTCACAGCACACTTTTTTAGTAGTAGTCAGAACCAACAATGGAAGAGAAAGTTGGCTCCCAAAGTTTCTTCTTCAGTCTAAACCTGTTTTCTAATTATAGGTTACCTGCCCCTTCTTTAAAGAGTGTTTTCAAACTAAAGCTCTACAAAACTTAATATTTGCTCCCCCTGCCAATCCTGGCCAACATAGGAAATCCTTCCTTTTTGTAGGGTTTCAGAGTAAACTAAAACGAGGGACCTGAATTTCACCAGGACGCTCCCTTCATCTCTCTTCTTTGCTTCTCATGATGGAACCCTGCTCACAGCTCATGGGTTTAACATATCCTCCTAGCATGTAACAGATACTTCCCTATCTTGCTTCTTTCTTTCTCCTAAACCACTAGGTAGCTATGCTTCAACTCTTTATGGCACAACATTGTGCTTTGTCTGTCCTCTTTCTACCATACAAAGGAGGCTTTAGAATAAGATTCACGTGAGAAATTTATCAACGGCATTAGTAGCCTCAAGTGCTAATTGCCTTTCCTCTCTCTCTTTAAAGCTTTATTTATAATATGCTTGTTTCTTTAAACTATTTGCTTTTCTTACCTATGACATTAAAAAACAAAAGTTTTCTCAGACAATCCTTGAAGTTTCAAGGAACAAAGCAGTGAGGTTATAAACACAGGAGTTCTTCCCCTGCTTTGCCTCTTATTCATGCTGCATGCTATAGACTGACTGTTTGTGTTTCCCCAAATTTCATGTGTTGAAAACCTAATCCTCAGTGTGATGGTACTTGGAGGTGGGATATTTGGGAGGTAATTAGGTCTTGAGGGCAGAGCTGTTGTGAATGGATTTGTGCCCTAATAAAAGAAGCCCAAAAGAGCTCCCTAGCCTCGTCTACCATGTGAGGCTATAGTGAGAAGACATCGTCTATGAAGAAGCTGGCTCTCACCAGACACTGAATCTATGGCGCCTTGGTTTTGGACTTTCTATCTTCTAGAACTATGAAAAATAAATTTGTGTCGTCTATAAGCTATGCAGTTTCTGGTATTTTGTTATAGCAGCCCGAATGGACTAAGATACTACTCATTTTTAAAGTTGCATGTAAATTCATTTGAATTCATTGAATTTGAATTGAATAAGAAAATAAATTTATATGAATACACCTATTCATATAAATGAATCACTTCCTTCACAAGTTGAATCCCCACGAAAGCAGACTCTGATATAGAGTTTAATGGGCAGGACGTTAATTAGGGAATGCGTTTGGGATCACACATGAGAAAGGGAGAGGAGGAACCAGAACAGGCTGGTTGGGAAGTCGAGCTGTGACACAGACCTCATGACAGCCTCAGCCAACTTCACAGTGAACTCTGGAACTAGATGGCCCTTCAGAGTTGTCTTGAGTTGGGTCAAGGTGGCTGGGATGTTCTGCCCTTGCATTGAACTGTCATTGGATGTGGGCTGCCCTGGGAAGGGGTGTGGCCTTGGGTAAGGCTCTTTTTCCAGCTGAGGCAATCCCTGAGGGAGCTGTCATCTGAAGGCCCACAGCAGCTGGATCTGAGCAGCTCATCATAGGATCCACCACAGCTCCCTTAGAATTAAACCTTTCTAGACCTTGTTCTGGGAAAAATTCTATGCAATGCTCTTTTTAAAGATCATTTTTTTTCTTTTCTTCTAGCTAAACTTCAATCCGTTTTTAGTTCCTAAGCCTACTATTACCCTTTATTCTCTTCATGCATACTTAAAATGTCTGTAGGGAATGTCTTTAATCTCGCTTGACTTCTTTTCTTCTCTCATCAGTCTTGACTCTATTGACAGAATTGTCTCTCGGATGTTGTCTTTTGATATTTTAGTCCATTATTTTACCTTTGTTTTTCTAGCTTGTACTTGATGAAGAGCCTAGCAGTTGGGAATATTTACTTTGCTTTTTAAAATCTTTGGCTTTGTGCTTTCTGTTGAGAGTTTTCTGTATATCATATTTTAATAGGTTTCCCTGTTTTCTGACACATTGAAAGAACAGATTCTCACTCCCTTAGGTCATTTTTCTTACATTTTCAATTTCTTTCAGTTCTGACAGGAATTTTCTTGTTTTTCTTGCCAAAACTCCCATTTCAGAAAGCTTAATAAATAAGTGAAATAGAAGCCCTTATTTGAATGTATTCTGGGATTCAGACAAGTCTGAACTCATAGGTAGGAGTGTAAGAGTCTATCTGCATGAAGTGAGGTAAAGGCATTTTGCCCTGTGCCCTGGGGTAAGGGAGGGAAGGAATGGAGGAGACCGTGAGGCTTGTGTCTTTGATTTGATACAGGAACCTGCCCATGGTTGAGTCTTACAGAGAGAGGGGCTCCCAAGGGAAGCTTAGAGAGCTGTGATTCCAAGAGGGCCACTGTAATACAGCGGCAACAGTGGCCCTGCTCTGGGGTCAAGGTGACAAATGAGACTGAGTGGGGAGCAGGGCCTTTCTCTTCTTCAAGGAACTCACTCCAGTTCATACAGGAAACAAAGGGTTGATCTGGCAGCTTGAAGATTTTCCAGGAGGCAGCAACCTTGGTATTGAAGCCTGGTGGAAAACCGGTCTAAAGGACTCCTTATAACAGGACAGCTAACGTGTGAGTTTAAGTTGTTCTTGTGTGCTACCTATATGCCCCATCTTTCTCCCCTACCGTGACCTTCAGATTTTTAGTAATATCCGTCACCTTCACGAATACTCTTATTTATTTTATATTATTTTGGTACACATCAAGGAAGTAAAGAGTGTATTGCACTTCCGGGTAGGAGGGAAAAGATACAGAGCAGGATCCAGAAACCAGAGTGGGTCTTGACAATATAATCCCCCAGGGAAACCACTGGTGTCTTGGAGAGGGGTTGAATATCCACCAGGCATGAATGCGGGAGTCCAATATGATTGTATACAAATTTCAAGGAGCAGGAAACCCCAGATGACATCAGAGTTACACAGAAATCCCACTGTTTCTTGGCATTCTGCTGGCAACTGTGTTGACCACTGCTATGGGGTGAGCTGTGTCCTCCTAAAGTTCATATGTTGAAGTCCTAACCCCTAGTACCTCATAATGTGACCTTATTTGGAAATAGGGTTGCTGCCGATTAAATTGGTTAAATTAGGATGAGGTCATCCTGGAGTAAGGTGGTATCCTAATCCACTAAGACTGGTGTACTTAGAAAAAGGGGCAGTTTGGACACAAACATAGACACAGAGAGAACTCCACGTGAAGGGGCACAGAGAGAAGATGTCCATATGCAGGGCAAAGAGAGAGGCCTGGAACCGATCCTTCCCTTCCAGCTCTCAGAAGGAACCAACCCTGCCAACCCCTTCATCTCAGACTTCCAGCCTCCGCAACTGCGCAAAAATAAATTTCTGCTGTTTAAGCCTCTCAGTTAGCGGCACTTTATTATGACAGCCCCAGCAAACTAACACAACTGCTGAGATGAGCCCTGACGCCAGTCACTTCACACTTTATCTTTCCATGGTCAGTGTTATAATTTTTAACAAATTAATTTAGAAAGTATGTCTTGAGCTTTGTAATCTTCTCTCACCATCTAGCTACATATGTGCTACTTATTTGGAGTTTCCCTAGCAGAAGTTTTGCTTTCTCCGTGACTGTGTGACACTGTTATGTCTTCTAGATTTGCCGTGAGCTCTCCCTTCCACTCCTCAGGTCTATCTTTTCATTTTATCTCATATTCTTATTTACACCCTATGGCGTTCCTTTCTCCTCTGGATGATCCATCCACTGCAGAGGTAGGATTCTTATTTTCTTTGTTTTTTTCTCTCTGCGATTTCTCTGAACGTTCTCACCTCATGTCATTCACCTTCTAGCAGCTGCAAAGCTATTTCTTTTCAAGCAAATATGTTTTGATTACTTTCCTTTGGTATATATAGCGCTTGTTCATACTTACCTATTTTGTTTCTTTTCATCCGTTCTCAATCTGAAGACCATTTAAAAAAATTGTAAATAATCGACATCTCTTCTGGAAATCCCTCCCTAGGGCCCTCTTTCCTTTGGACCCTCTTTATTTCCATTCTCGCCCTTGAAGGCGATGTAGTTATACCTGCGTCCCTCCGTCTCCCTCCCCCCTTGCCTTTTTTTTTTTTAAAGATTTTTTTATTTTTTCCTTTTTCTTCCCAAAGCCCCCCGGTACATAGTTGTATATTCTTTGTTGTGGGTCCTTCTAGTTGTGGCATGTGGGACGCTGCCTCAGCGTGGTTTGATGAGCAGTGTCGTGTCCGCGCCCAGGATTCGAACCAACGAAACACTGGGCCGCCTGCAGCGGAGCGCGCGAACTTAACCGCTCGGCCACGGGGCCAGCCCCACCCCCCCTTGCCTTTTTAATGATAAATTCTTCAGCATTTTGCAAAGAGATGTCTTCTTTGTGATCAAAAGTCCTCATGGATATTTTCTTGCACTCTCTCTCTCGATGAACCTAGTGACGACAGATAAGCAAAACCCAGTAAAACTACACGTCTTTTGGGGTTAATCTCACAGTTGTTTCAATTTTTCACTTTCCATTGAGTAGTACTGGTTTAATGCTAACACAGACTGTCAAGGAAGTCATACCGATGAGTCACAAATGCCACATAGTATAAACAGAATATTTAGAGTTTATTTTTTTTTTGTATGGTGTAATAACATTTTAACAGTATTTCTAAGTTCATTGCCTTAATATGTACGTCAAGGGAAGCTCGTGATGTACTTTTACTGTTAGTTTTTTCCTTACTTTGAAGAATATTGAAACCACAGTAAGAAGAATAACTTCAAAAACTTCTATAATTTGAGCCTACGTTTTATTTCAATGATCTTAAACTTTTATGAAAACATTGTAAGCATCACAGTAAAAACCAAAGCCTTAGGAGGATATTAATAATGTAGTGTCTCAAGTTCATGTGGGAATGTTAATCCCACTTACCAAAGAAGAGTTCATTATGACTCATTATGATTTAGACCTTGTAACTGTGGAGATGCGGAAGTGTGAAAATATGCTGTTATAGACATATTGAGCATCAAATCCAAATATACCAACTCAATAGATTGTGAATGTGGAGTCCCTGATGAATTTTCCTTGAAGGGCTTACTTTAAAAGTTAAACTCAGATCTAGACTTCCAAAAGTGGAGTGTTATCCACATTTGCTTTTGAGGTTATCTTGATAGGTCTATAATAGCTGTTTTAACTATCTTTTGACAGACAGAAATGATCGATTTGGAAGAATGAGGGAAGATGGCCTAGAGAGATCTGGAGAAACTGAGACTTTGGGGTTGCCTTGGATATGAGGGTCTTCAAGGGGAGGAGAAGGGTGCGCCCTGGCATTAGAGACAGGCTTGGTGTCCTTCTAGCTCTTCATTTCTATTTTGGTATAACTTCCATAGTCTTGTTGAATATTATTGAGGCACATGTCTTTTGACTCTACTAGTCTCTCTTCCTTCTTGTTGTTATGACATCCCCATTGCTCTCACTCATTTATTAATGAGTTTGTTGGTCTAGTAGTGATCTTCCCACCCCTGTTAGTGCTATCACATATAAATACATGACCCATTCCTCACCTTGGCCTCTATTTTCTTGACTTCCTTCCTCCGATAGCTTTCTCCTCTACTTCACATCTACCCACTCCATTAGTCACATCCCACAGCTGAAAACACTCAATACTTCTCTACTTCTAAATCATAAATCTGACAGCCACTCTCTGATTAAAGTGTCCTATATTTCCAGATTTTTTCCTCAATTACTTGTACTGTGACCATACTTCAAACTCATGTGGGCATTGACTCTATTCACAGCTCTGATTTCTCTTTGCTCGTCAGCCAAGTGTATCTTTACTTACTTCCATATCTAATTTAGATTCTCTCAGCCATCATTTCAACATCTCTCTCTCTAAGATTCCTGAGTACCTCACATTTCTGTCCTTGTCATACACATCAGAGAAAACTTCAACCCTGGCCGTCCATTTTCTCTATTTCTATTCTCGGGTAGTTGAAGAACTGTTGGAGAAAATCTTACAGTGGAGCAGATATAATCACCACAAAATCATGATTGGACAACTTCAACGGGTCTGTCAACATTATCTGGAAATCTGTCAGTGCTACTCTGTTTAACTTGTTTATCCATTCTTCGCAATGACTATTTCAGACCACTACACTTCTCAAACTTTCATTCATCACTAGCATCTCTTTTCTCATGCTCTTGGCTAAGTAACCTTGCCCTTTACTTTACAAAGAAAATAAAGGCCATCAGAGGGAGTGTTCTCAACTTCCTTCTCTCTTTCCTCCTCTCTAAGATTAGTTCTTATACATGTGGTCAGTATCCCATTTTCTGCTGATTCAGGAAAGTTCTGTTTTCCATAATCCATTCTCCATTTCGTGTCTTCAACCTTTCCTTCTTTAATGGATCCCTCTGTCCAGCATTGAGGTATGTTTAAGTCTCATCCATTTAGATTTTTTAAGGATCTCCCCTAGTTCTCCTTTTCTCTCCAGTACTCATCTTCCTTTTACAGCCAACGTCTTGAAAGATTTGTTGCTACACTTACTTTTTTTATCCACCTTCTTACACCTTGACACACTCTGAATTAGTTTCTGCTCTTTTGTAGAAATGACTTTTTTTAACCATCAAAAATAACCTTCATGTCACTGATCTGGCAGGCATAAATTAGTCCTCTAGGAAACCTTGGCCTCAGTGAAGCCTATTTTCTCATTTTCCTCTTATCTCGCTATCTTCTTTGTCGCCTTTGCCTGTTTATCTCCCTCTCCAAAGCATCACTCCACATTCTTTCCCTAGAAAATCACATCTGTTCTTATGTCTTCACCACTAATATTCCAATTCAATATCTTTATCCCATCTCTGTCACCTGTGGAATAAATATGCAACTTCCCAACTAATATATACACCTGGTGTCCCTAAAGCACCTCAGATTCAACATTTCTAAGATAAATACATTATTTCTAACACCACCACCACCACCCACCAAGCCTATTGGTACTAAAACTTTTCTTCTCTCAGTGAATGCCATGACTATCCATCTATTTATAAAAAGAAGCTCAAAATGAAGAACTCATCCTTGATACCGCCATTTTGTTTGTCATCTATAATCCAACTTATGATTAAGTCCTGTTAATTTCATCTGTCTATTTTCTTCCATCTCTACTTCCACCATCCTAAGTCTAGCTATCATTATCTCCCTCCTAAGCTATTACTTTAGCCCCCTAACCATTTCCTTACATATACTTTTGTTCCTCTCTAATCTCTTCTTCAAGTTGCAGAAAATTGTGATCTTTTAAAAACACATATCTATTGTTATTACTCTCCTGATAAACGTCTTTCAATAGATCTCTATTGTTTTAAGGAAAAAAAATCAAAATCATTTACATGGTCTTTAAAGCCCTAGAGCATATGGCACCTCTTTAACCTCATCTCCACCATTTGCCCTCTTAGTCCCTCTGCTCCAGCCACAGTGACTTTTCTTCAACTCTTCATTTGCACCAAGATCCTCTACCTCAGGGCCTTTGCACATATATTTCTTGTTCCTTAGATATTCTTCTCTATTCCTCATTCTAACCTCCTTCACCAATAACTCCTTTTTGTAGGAAATGTCTCAGAATAACCCTCTTATAGACCCCAAAGCCTTCATTCTCTACTACGAAAGATGTTCTCTTCTTATGGAAAACAGATGGAATCAAAAATGTCCGTTGTCTATTGTTCTTAAGCAAATTATACCAAGATCTGTGATTCCCTTCCCTAGAAGAGAAAATGTAATCCCTGCAGAATGTCTTGCTCAAAGACATTCTTTTATGTTTTGTTTTGTTTAGAGATTTTATTTGCTTGCCCTTTTATATTATTAGAAAAATGGGGGAAATTTTTTCTTTGGCATCCTGGATGAGATAAGAGCATAAAGATTGATTATCACCCAAGGCAGATAATTTCAACCCTTAGAAAAGGAAATAAAAAGAATCAAAACTCCTTTCCCATTGCTTCCTTTGTACAATAACCCATGAGTGCTGCAGAAGCGCAGCATTTGCAGTGACATCCAGAATCCTAAAGATGTTGGAAGAATCTCACTTTCAGATAGACTTCTAGAAGCATGAAACAGTGCGAGCAATATCATTGTTATTTGAGAGAATATAAAGGGACAGTAAAACCCTTTTGACTGGTCTCTCCCTCTTAGGACCTTGATACTTCCATCACCTCATATTAAAAAAAATATCAAGGGGCCAGCCCCGTGGAGTAGTGGTTAAGTTCATGCACTCCGCTTTGGTGGCCTGGGGTTTGGCAGTTCAGATCCCGGGTGCGGATCTACACTGCTCGTCAAGCCATGCTGTGGTGGCATCCCACATACCAAATAGAGGAGGATTGGCACAGATACTAGCTCAGGGCGAATCTTGCTCAAGCAAAAAGAGGAAGATTGGCAATAGATGTTAGCTCAGGGTCGGTCTTCCTCACTCCCCCCTAAAAAAACCCGAAACATGCCTAAACTGGCAAATCCTAAAAGCACTTCTATTCATCCTTTGGCACTCAGGTGAAATGTCATTTCTTTGAGAAAACCTTTCTTGCATCTGTAGACACGATCAGGCCCTTCACTGTGTGCTCCCACAGCATGCAGTCGTTTTACTTCATAGCAGTTATCCCATTTGGAGTTATGAAATCTTCAGATTATTTGATTGATATCTGACTTCCCTATGAGAATGTTAGCTCCAAGAGGGCAGGAACCATGTTTGCATGGCTCACCACTGTCCTTCTGGAGGTGTGCACAGTGTTAGCTTATGCTGGGCTCTTGAGAAATATTGGTCGAATGAGTGAATAAATGAGTGAATGAATGTAAGAGTAGAAAAAGTCACTATTTATCTGTCCAGTTAGTAACCTTAGAAATATAGAATCATAATCTGAAAATCCTGTTATAATTTCTTGATAATAGCTGATTTATAGTTCAACTTTTTTTATTCAAATTCTGAAGAAAACATGCCAAAGACAGAAAACGGTGTTAAAATAGAGATAATTTCTTTGTGGTTATAAAACGTCATTATTAAAAGGTGCTCTTTCTCTTTGATTCCCTTTCTGTAATATCTGTAAAAGGGCTGAAATCTTTATGTATGTGAATGCGTATGTATTTCATACAGTCCTTTCCAGAGTCCGTCTGGAATATGGTCTGAGCTTTAGCTGTGGTTAGGGTATGCAAAACCTGCTGTTGCTTTTTTTTTTCTCTCTTCTTGTGACACACATCCCCTGTATTCACAATGACTCACTTTCTCCCAGGTGCTGCTATTGCTTCCCAGCAGGTCACAATTATTGCCACATGGCCTGATTTTGTGCTCTTCACGTTCCTTCCGTGGATCCTGTTCTGTCTCCGCTCTTTGCATGACAAATGCCTGCTCAGCTGGCCTCCCCTGAAAAAGCTGGCTGCCTGAAGCATGACAGCAGGACTTCTGAACAGGCCGAATTCCAGACTGAGGCTGAAGATCTTGCCCTTCCATCTGCTGTAAGGAAGGAAAGTGCAAGTTTAAATCTGACCTTGAATTCCTAAGTGGCATTTTGGGAGTAAACAAAATGACTAGGTATTTTTGCAGCATATTAGCTCTCTCACTAATACGACTCAGAGCACTAACAGGCAATTCATTTAATGAGCTTTTATGTCAGTCAGTCCAGTTTTGCACCTTTTTCCCATTTATCCAGCACCCAGCGCGCCACTTAAGTGGTGAAGAATTCACTTTGGCTAGTTTTAAACTGTGCCTTACCACTTGTTTCTGCCCATTATTCCTGACTTCTTTCCCTTTTTAGAAGTCTCACTTGCAGCCCCTGAACATGGCATACCTGTTTTTGTTATTCCTTTAAAAAAAAATTATTTTATTGAGGTCACATTGGTTTATAACGTTGTGTAAATTTCAGGTGTAACTCATTATATTTCGACTTCTGTGCAGACTGCATTGTGTTCACCACCAAAAGTCTAGCTCCCAACCGTTACCATTAGATGTGCCCCTTTACCTCTTTTGCCCTCTCCCACCGCTTCCCTCTGATGACCACCAATTTATTCTCCTTATCTATGTGTTTGTTTGTTTATCTTCCACATATGAGTGAAATCATACGGTATTTGTCTTTCTGTCTGACTTATTTCGCTTAGCATAATACCCGCAAGGTCTGTCCACGTTGTTGCAAATAGCACGATTTCATCTTTTTTATGGCCGAGTAGTGTAGTATTCCATATATATACACCACATCTTCTTTATCCATTCATCAGTTGATGGGCTCTTGGGTTGCTTCCAAGTCTTAGCTATTGGGAATAATGCTGCAATGCATATGGGTGCATATATCTTTTCAAATTAGTGTTTTCATGTTCTTTGGATAAATACCCGGAAGTAGAATAGCTGGATCATGTGATATTTCTATTTTTAATTTTTTGAGAAATCTCTATACTGTTTTCCATAGTGGCTGCACCAGTTTGCATTCCTACCGGCAGTGTATGAGGGTTCCCTTTTCTCCACATCCTCTCCAACACTTGTTATTTCTTGTCTTTTTAATAATAGGGGTTAATTTCCAAAATATATTAAGAACTCATACAACTCAACAACAAAAAAACTATTAAAAAATAGACAGAGGATATGAACAGATATTTTTCCAAAGAAGGTATACAGATGGTCAACAGGCATGTGAAAAGACGTTCCACACCACTAACTACCGGGAAATGCAAATCAAAGCTACAACGAGATATCTCCTCACAGCCATCAGTGTGTTTTTGTTGTTCTCATGGTAACAATGTGGATTCCCTCTTTAGAGATTCTCTTTATTTTGTCTATGCTCCTTTCATCTTTGCTGGCTAATTAATTTCCTCAGTGATCTGCTTGGCTATTGGAATCTCAGCCTCTGTATAGACTCCACTGACTGCTGCCCCCACTGGGTGCCACCGCCCAGTCCCATCGACAAGGAGGATCCAGATTACTATTGAGCCAACTTAGTTTTATTTTTCTTCCAAGAAGTTTAAAACAAAACAAAACAAGCTTTCTTGATGATTTGAGATGAACAAATATTGAGTATGAGTAAATTTTGGATGTTCACTGTACAATAAAAGACTGTAATCTGTCATTATTTTATTTTTAGAACAATTAGTTCAATATTTTGGATTAGAATCTGCATATTCAAACATTTGTATGAAGCTGTTAATTTTTAGGAAGATATTTTGTTTGTTATTATTATTATTTTTTTTTTTTGGTGAGGAAGATTCACCCTGAGATAACATCTGTGCCAATCTTCCTTTGTTTTTTGTGTGTGGGATGCCTCCACATCATGACTGATGAGCAGTGTAGGTCCACTCCCGGCATCTGAACCTGGGAACCTGGCCCTGAAGCAGAGCACAGAACCTTAACCACTTGGCCATGGGGTTGGCCCCTGTTTGTTATTTAGGTAGATAGGTGACATTGTATTTAAATTACTGTGGGTGTTTGAACACTTCTCTGACCACCTAGATGTTGAAGGTCCCAATGTAACCTCATGCAGGATCTATTTGTTGCTGCAGCTGACCTGGGTGTAATCTTTGACTCTCTTCCCCCCACTCCTGTTTTGATTAAGGTGCGTGAAGTGACAACTATTTCCTTTATTTCACCACTTAATGCATCCTTCTCCCCACTTTTCTCCTTGTATTACTGTTCCCATTATCATTAGGGTATCTCAAAGTAGAGGTTGTTTTATAACTTCTTGTAACAAGCAGAATCTATACCTGAATAGAGGCTATTTTGTTACTTTGTGATATGTGAAATATTCTCATGGTTGTCCTGAAATGCCCTAATTCTTGTCATTCTGGTTTCATAACCCATTGGCCTTGAGCTGCCCACTATTTCAGCCAAGACATTGGTCTCATGAATTGTTTGTCAAATTGCTCAGTTGCAGCTAGGTGGGAACCAGGATACCATTTTTCTTTTTCTGCTGTAGATTTTTAAATGTATCATGTGAAATTAAGCAAGTACCCGTTAAAAATAGATACCATTTAGCTTTTTAATTTTACTGTGAACTACCATTTTCAAATGCACAATGATGTATTTTCACAAAATCACAGATTATGATCTGTCCCCTCTCCTTTTAATTCAGACACAGCTTAGTTGTGAAAAACAGGAGGGATGCTGTCAGGAAGTCTTAGTCCATGGTCCTCCAGATGTAATTAACATTCAACTCTACCTTTAAATAGCCTTTAGATTATGTAACCCCTAGCATTTGGGGGCATTTTGTTTGAATTCAATGAAGTTAGAACTATAGAGAAACTCCAAATTTTTTACTCTTTACTCAATTCAGAAACTGTGTATTTTAGATTCCTCTGGAGAATTAATTAAATATTCAGTTATTTTAAAACTGGATCATTGAAGAGGAAATTGTGATTAAATAACACTTTTGCTGTAAGAGACACTCCAAGCCTTCAGTCTAGAATATATCACGTAGGAGGAGGTGTAACAAGCAGTCTCTCACCTTCGGGTTTCTGAGTTTCTCCAGATGTCTCATGCTCATTTTTTCCCCTGGTAATTATATTTGTGTTTGTGAAAAGATGGTCTTGTGGTGAAGACCTAGAGATGTAGTCAGCATGATGACACTGTCAGAAAGTGGAGACTTTACAGATGAGATTTCCAATCTGACTCTTCAGGATGCTGCTCTGTGACCTCTGTTGATGGCTTCTTTTTTCAACACCATAGTTTGAAACTGCTAAATGTATACAGTTGGACAAAGGGTAGTGATTTGTGAGAAGAACCAGAACCCTGGTAACCTACCGGTCTAGACTAATGAATTTTTCTACAAAAAGAATCTAAGTAGAAATTATTGAAAGTATTTGTATGCAAAAAGGCTTAGAATTTTCTCATCTTATTTGGTATAGATGTGTGTTATTTTTCCTGGGTAATTCATTGAAGAGTGTGTGTGTGCGCATGCATTAATTGGGTTTAAAGTGCGTAACGTCAATGCTAATAGGATGCCAAGTAAGTATGCATTAATGTATTTATTGAGTACTCTTATTTGTTAAGTAAGGAGACTCAAGAAAAACCTGTATTTAATTTCATTTGCTTGCCCAAACGTATTGACTCTTATCTAAAAATGTACTTTGGCAACAATAATGACTTAGGTTTTAGAGTACTTGTTCCACGTGAGACTCTGGACTAATTGCTTCGAGTAGTTCTCCCGTTTCATCCTTGCGAGCTTCTAAAGCCCATTTTACAGCTGAGCAAACACATTTGGCTTCATGAAGGTTCCCCATGACTACTTTAATGAGGAGGAAGTGTTTTGAGCTTGACTTAGTTCTCTGACCCCTAGGCTGGCATGAGCCAGAAGTAAATGGAGTGTTGTGGGGCAATTACAGACCCACTCAGCATAGCCTGAAGGAATGATGAAGGTAAGTCCTTTCACTGGGAGGAACTCTGAGCAGTACCTATTTGCTTTCTAGTAAGTCTGGAAAAGAGAATGGCCTGATGTAGTGTTTTACACATGTCACAATCAATGGATAATGGTTCCTTGATGACTGGATTCCTGATAATCATGAGTTTACTGGAGACTGTTCCCTATCATCCAGAAGCAGCTGGCTTTATTGAAAGGCATGTTAAGGATTTACTTATGGTGCCAGCTGGGATGTAACATCTTGCAAGGTCCTCTATGCAGACTTTTGACTATATGCTCTTGGACCAGTTTAGGGTGCTTTTCCCTGTTAGAATACACAAATCTTGGAACCAAGGAATATAAACAATTACACCTAATGACCACTTCAAAATTTTTGCTTCTATTTCTATGTCCCTGGGTGCTATTGATTAGAGCCTTGAGTACTTAAAGGATGAATGTGTCTGCCAGTGAACAAAATGATGGTTCCATTGAACTGGAAATTGAGACTCCTACGTGACCATTTTCGTCTTCTCACACCATTGGAATAGAGGGCTTTGGTGTTGACAGTGGTGGTTGATCCTGAGTATCACGGTGAAAGTGGACTGCTGCTGTGACATTGAGGTGAGGTTCTGGGGTCCTTCCTCCTTCTACTGTAGGAGGAAGTAACACTGAACGGAGAGCTACTGCAATTCCATACAGGCAGGACCCCAATGGATCTAGATCCTTCAGGAATAAAGATTTGGGAGACTTACCAGCAAATGAGCTATGGAAGAGGAAATAAAATTTTAGCCATGGCCCAATGACCAATTGTAGATATAATGACCATGGATTTCCTTCTTTGCTGTGAAATGTATATGTAACATCTATTGCTATTTGACTTCACACTCTCTGAATGCAGAACCTGATAGATTTGGGGCAGACAGATACTTACACGTTTCCTTTTCCTTTCCAACACTGCAGGGGTAAAGCTATTCATGTTATAATTTTTCATTGGTAGAGCTAGAGGGGTTGACATCATTCCGAGAGCCTAGAATCAAGTTGGTGCAAGAACTGATGCCTTGTTTAGGGAAAGGGTTTGTGAATTTTTGACTATATAAGGATAGTTGCATTTTGTTAGGTAGGAACTTTTTTGGGATACAATTAGAGGAAGAGGAATCTAGGTAAAGTTAGGCAGACAAAGAGGTGAACTGGAATAAACGTCTGTCCATTTTCTGGCTTCCCAGCATTCAAACCTGCTTTGTGATTTGGAGGAAATCCTTTACTGTGTGAATCTCCATGGGATGCTGAGTCCTGCCTTCCACTAAAGAAGATGAAGAGGATCAGGTACTCCCTCTCTGCCTCTCTGACAGATATGGCACAGGCATGTGACCTAGGCTTGGCCAATCAGATGCTCCCAGTGGGGAAACAGAATCTTAAGTGAGAGAAACACAAGATGCAGGGATCTTTCACAATTCATTTCTCAATGGCTAAGCACAGAGGGGAGGGAGACAGAATAACAGTGTATGAGCCAGGAGCAGTGGTGACAGCAATTCACACAGTGACACCCTAACAAGACAATTTCTGTGGCGTGACCTTGCCCACAGCTTGGAGTGACTCAACTCCCTTAATTCCCATCCATTTTCTCACCTAGTTCTACTGTTGATTCTCTGAGCTCTCTAATGCTCTTTTCTGCTTAAGTTTTCCAGTGTAATTCTTGCAACCAAGAACACTGGCTGCTAGACATATATATGATTACTCCATCTTCAGCTGAGGGGGTCACTGAAAAGTTATGTTAATTAGCCAATGCTCACATAGTAAATATCAGGGCTGGAATTTGAACCCAGATCTGTTTGATGCCAGGCTTGTATTCTGAGCTACTGCTCTTGTTAGTTAAAGTGGAAAATATTACAAAGACTCACTTACTATAATCTTTAGAGAATTACTTCTTAGCTTAAGGACACAAAGGATTCATGTGGTAGGTTGCCACCAACTGTTGAGGCTACTGCTAGGAAAAATCGGGTCATGTTGATGAGCTCAAGAAGATGCCTGTGCCATTGCTTTCAACACCTAACCTTTACAGAAGTTTGTTGCTAGTAATAGCTCCATCATTGTCTTTCTGAAGAGTCTAGACAAGGTGGTTTTCCTACCATTTTTCTGCTTGCCAATGACCTGCCTCTTCCTCACGTATTCTGCTTTGACCTCACTTTCTCTAAAAGTAGCTCCCTGTGTACATTCTCACTATAGACTTTTCCTCCTCTGAGAGGAATTTTAGAAAATTATTTTCTCCCCAAAATAGAATCCTGCTCTTTTATCAGGGGCTTTTCCGATTCACAGGACTGGGAAAATTGCTCATTTGGTTCCTGGTGAAGCCTGACCTTTGGAAACCTCCTGAAAGGATGTGTCATGGTTGCCCCTGGGGAGATGTTTCACTGTCTGGCAGCTCTTTTCATCACAGACATTAAGTTTAAATTTCTCTGTCCTTAATTTCACCCCAATTTATTCCTTCTCTTCAGCTCAGTAATGACTCTGACTGTTGTTTACACTCTGTGGACGCTTTCCAGTGACAATCGCTTCTCTTCTTGGTTGCTACTCGGCAGAGCTGGGCATTTTAGAATCTTTTAATCATTTCTTCTCACATGTCAGTCCCTTTGCCCTCTGAGTCAGTTCTGTGCTCTCTTCTTAACTTTTTAGCCCAACTGGAAGTATGATTAGCATATAGATTTTTCCTGCTCCTGGCAATGATTTTACGAGTGGTTGCAAAAGGAAGCTACAAGCTTTTTGAAGACCCAAGGTATAACCCACCCAACTCCACTTATCACATGGGCCAATATCCTTCTTCAAAGTCCCTTTTATACCAAGTTTGCTTCTGATAATGGAAAGTTAACTACAAGGCTTTGATACAAAATTCAGATGGAGTTTCTATTTTGTGCAGCGCTCCCTGAGGCTGTGAAGCTCAAATGATAAAGCAGAATCATAGTTTTCAGTCCACTCCTTGTGCTCAACTTTGGGCAATGTTATTTACTTTAAAATTGATTCTAGAGTGTTTTAGATGTATCTGCAGTGGCTTATATTGCGCTTTTAATAACCATCACTCTTTTCTAACAGGTATCTCTCTTGCCAGGGAGAGCTTCTGCGATCCTGAACCTCCAATTTCCTCTGGGATCTAGTGTTAATTTTTGCAGCCTTCTTGTTATCCCGCAGTGTCTTTTGTTTTGCTTTAAGGCAGCCACCCAGGAGCATTTATCAAGCACTGCACAGTTTAACTGCCTATAAAGATGGGACCTAGGCTATTTACTTACTGGATTGGTAAAAATTGGTAATTGGGATAACAGTTTTCCCTTTCCAATAGCGGGTACAGCTGGCACATTTCCTGCTGGGTTGGAAAATATCAGTGAGCTGTTTAATATGCTTATACTATATCTCTTTTAAGAGAAATCTGAAGCCAGTGAATGAAAAATGGAAGCCTGCTTAGCGCTGGTAGAGCAGTTGCCACCTAGGTAGTTAACATTTGATAATTAAGAGTTTGAATTTGGCTTTATCAAGATTGTTTGCCTGAGTAGACTAAAGTTTATTTTTGACTGGTTTGTTTTTCATCATCACTATGGAGCAGAATAAATGGCCTCATATTTTCAGTAGGCTGTGCACTGTTTTCTCAGGACTTTCCTTGGGAAGGAAAGCACTTTCTCTGCCTCTATTTCTCTACTTTACCGTCAGAGACTAGCGGTGCCAAGAGGGAAAAGAAGGCAAGGTTGGTGACTAAATTCATGAAGAACTCCCTACGGCATCTGTTCTCAGTCTCGGTTCTGCTGTGACAATGATGGAGGGCCCCCACACACTCAATGTTTTCCCACAGTCAGAATCAGGGTTATCCTCCATTGCCAGGACCATCTATAACTGGACCCCTTTCTCATGCTACTGAGAAAGCATATCCTAGTACAAGTGAGTAAGAATGATGTTATTTTAGGAAAAAATTCAGATTCCTTTAATGCCATAAAAAATTTAGAAACTTTGGAGCTTTACACATTATTAGTAAATTAATTGTGACACATCCAATGACTGATCGAGATACACAAATAGATCCAACAAGGACTTGAGAACTGCTGCCGTTCTCATGCTCCTTTGTCAGGATTGCAAGGGTGAAGCAGCCCTCTCCTATCAGCTGGTTGGGCTGGAGGGGAATATTCAGGAAAAGCAAGGAGAGAAGATGTTTTCCACTCCCAAGGACATATAATTCCTAGTTTTCCTTTCTGTACTGAATATAACCGGATATTTTTATTTTATAAAAGTTAAAGACTTCAAAAGTACTCAATACCTTCTTTCCTTTTTTTAAAAAAAAAATCTTATTCTTTGAGAAATCTCCAGTCATCTATTAAAAACAATAATAAAGGAGAGTAAGACTACTATTAAGAATGGTTTTCTTTTAAACACTACATCTGGCTGTGGTTTTGTAATCCGATAAGCAGATTTTCAGCCTGCTGGCACGGTTTACAGAATATTTGACTAGCCTCTCCGTGAATTCAATTATGTAAACAGCTTTTCAGGAGAAAGCTTTGTCACGAAGCATTATTATAGGTTTTTGAGAACTTGTATGATTAGTGTCTACCATTCAGTCAGTCAATAAACGTTTGATGAATGAATGCATCAATAGCTGATGGAATTAATACACTGCCAGCCACTTGTAATATCCAGAAGTGCACTATAATTCATTATCTCATTTTTGTATGGTGTATGGATAAAGTTACCTTGTTCACTCTAACATTGCCAATGATTACCCTATCCTAACCCTCCAAACGAGGGAAAATACGTTCTATGTTCTCCAGATTAAATTCTTATAGCTTAACATGGATCCCTTTTTTACTTTTTTGTTATTATAAAATCACAGTATTTTCTGTCTATATGGCACTTTAGAGTACAGTACAATTTAGGAATGAATATCCTACATTATGGATATTAGGTCATTTCCTCATGGTTATACAGCTAATTGGTAGCAAAGTGCAACTTCAATAAAATTACAGTTGATGAACTTAGGAATTGGAAACAAAAACAAAAACAGCGTTGCTACATGTGTGGTAAGGCTTGTCCTTCTTTGCTGATTTAGAAGAATAAGCACACTGAGTCCATGAGATGTGCCTTGAAGAAGTTTAAGAATATTAATTCACATCGGGTCAAAACACTCACGGTTAGGAAAGTAATTGCCGCCTCCATTGCTTTTGATTATTTTCCGTTTGTGTGATTCAGCAGGATAAGCAAAATGAAGTAAAGCTTGTAGGTCAAGAACAGTCAGGAAACTTTCTTCAGTTACTTCTGAAGCCTTTTCTGATTGCGTGACAGCCCATTTGTTTGCCTTAGACTCGCCTCCTTCCTCAGTTTCATTTCTTCTTGCTTAATTCGTTTTAGAAATCAATGTCACTACCCTGGAAAGCTTTCAAATCACAGATTCCTGCTTACAAATAGATAAATGTGAGTCTACTGGTCAACAGACTTACGTGGCCTCCATTGTTTCTTCCTCTGCCTGAGCTCCTGGTGCCCCAGGGCGGCCTTGGAAAGGGTTAATGCTCATTCCATTAAAAGCGAAGAGGCTGAAAACTGTTACCCAATGGGACTCTTCTGCCTTAGCTTTACTGAGGTCTAAGCCATTAAAATGAATATCTTCCTCAAAGGACTGGATATAACACATCTATATTTGACATTTCCATCAATAAATAGAACTCCACATATAATTTGTATACTTATCAGCTTGTATTGGACCTTTTTTTCCTAAGATTCCTTGGACTACTGACCACCCCTAGTGAATATTATTACTGTTCACATTTAGAAAGGTGTGAAAACATCACCATGAGCTGGGGAAGAGGAGGATAGTCTTTCTCTGATCTGTGCTTCTTCCAACCAGGGAACCGCACACGGGAGAGTTGAAGCAGCCAGATTGTTAGAGATTCATCGTAGACAGGGATTTGTGCTCGTCTGTGGAGACTGTTTTTCTGTCCACTGCCTAAAGGGGTATATTTTGATTATGCCTCATTTTTTTCCTGTTGGAGCAGCAATTATCTAACAATACCACATCAATCAAAATATCCAGTTGTGTTATATTCCTTATGCTTTAGAGTGTGAGCTTCCATTTACATTACTTTTCTCCCTTCTCAGCCTCTCTCTCTTTTCCTTTCTCTCTGCTCTCCATTTTAAGTTTGAGTCAAGGGGCAACACTGAGAATAGTACAGGGCAGTAGGCGTTATTCCTGCCATCCATCCATCCATTCAACAAAATGTTAAGCATATAATATATACATAATTTAGATAAACTGATTTCTGTCTCCAAAGGTCTATTGCTGGATCAGCATTTAGGAGCCTTACATTTTTGTTTGTTTGTTTATATTGTTTTGGTTGTAAACCAGATGATTTATTGTCTCCTTATTTTTGCTGGGGCTGCAATATAGCTTGTCAGGAACAAACTCTGTAGAAAACAGCTTTCTTTCATAGCAGCCTTTCCCAATCTCATTTGTCTCAGGATGCAGTAAAATTGAACAAACACAGCTCATCTCACATTGTGAAGACGGAGCACATTTATCAGGTAAGTATCAGGCATTATTAGCACATTTTGATAGAGGAATCACTCCTGGTGCAATGCAAACCCAAGGAAGTAAATTAGCAATAAAAAGCTAACGTCATCTTCAGTATTTTGTCTTATTGCTAAATTCCCTGACAGCAGCCTTCTTCCAAAATCCTCATTCATCAATAAAACGCAATTCTATTGGCAATCTACATAAAGCAAACTACAAAATAGCAACTTTAATATCGTGAGAGGTATGCAATAATTCAATTGTTTTTTAAGTTCTACTTTTCTTTTTAATTAAGTGTGTACCATTGCATATCCTAACAGAGGAGAAGACTATATTTCTTTTCTTTTTTTGAGGAAGATTAGCCCTGAGCTAACATCCGCCACCAATCTTCCTCTTTTTTTGCTGAGGCGACTGGCCCCAAGCTAACATTCATGCCCACCTTCCCCTTCTTTTGTGGGATGCCTGCCACAGCATGGCTTGAGAAGTAGTGCATAGATCCACACCTGGTATCTGAACCGGTGAACCCCTGGTGGCCTAAGTGGAATGTGCAAACTTAACTGCCGTGCCACAGGGCAGGCCCTATATTTCTTTTTTAAAGCACCTTCTTTGTAAGATTTTTACTTATATTCTCTAAATTAAACTGATTGTGATGATGTTATTTTGATGCCTTGATTTAATGAATAAAGATTTTTAGGGCCATCTTCAAGCAGTGAATAGCCTAGATGTTATAATCTAGCTATAACAGCACATGACAATTTTATTTTAGATAAAGCTTCATGCTCAAACTGAAAAATTGCAATAGAACTACATAACCTACATAATTTCAAAGAACTTCCTAATAAGAGAATCGAAGTACACAAACCCAAATCCACTTAGGGAACCCTTAAGGGGATCAGGCTATGCCACCCCAACATGACACTGTAGCATAAGATTCATTTTGAGCCCAGGCATTTGAGTACCTGAAATCCTTTCTCTGCCCAAAAGCAGGGCCTCCCAAAACAACTCAATTGTTTTAAAACTCCACCCCGAGAAGAATTCTAACCTCTTCTTGGAGACAAGAAGTCGGCACCACACCCAAACCAGACATTGTTCTGAACTATCACATCTCCCATCTTTTGTTCTAAGGGCTCATTTATAGTTCCAAAATGTCACTTGTTTTTCCCTAAATGCCCTTTCTCCCTGACTCTCCTTCTAAAAAGTCATTTGTTCTCCTAGAAGTGCCCCCCTGCCCCTCTCCATCCTCTATTCAGACGGTATGTAAGCTCCAAACTCTAACTGCCTCTTCGAGTCACATATCTTTGTGAACTCCTGTGCATGAGTACATAATTAAATCTGATGTTTTTCTCTTGCTAATCTGCCTTTCATCATTTTAATTCACACGTCCCCCAAACCTTAACTTAAGAGGGTAGAGGAAAAATTTTTTTCCCTCCTCAACAACCCCTATATGTTGGCTATATAGGTTCTGTCTTGGTATTTGATCTTACCCACGAATCTTTTGTTAGTGTCTTTAAGAAGAGGATGACCATATGTCTCAGTTTCCCCACTCCTGATTTTCATCTATTTTTCCTCCCTAATTATTAATAACAACTCATTTCACTTGCAAACATTATCTACTTGTGCAATAAATTGTATGGTCACCCTATTTAAGAATCACTTTGCTAAACTGTAAGCTGTTAGAGGACAGAGTTTCATGAAATACTAAGATACTTCATTTACATTTTGTTTGCAAATTACATGGCGATTTTTGTTCACTGTCATGTTTCCTCATTACCGCGATCCCGCAAGGAAGAAGAGGTATTAAAGATTCGTCATTTCAAATGGGAGAGAAAGGCTGCAGCTAGGGCAAGAATATAATTTTTTGACAACTAACCAGACATTTTTTCCTAGCTATTTGTCTGTTTTGGTCTTACCTGAAGCCTCACTCTCCTTGGTACTCAACAAACATTTATTGAATTAAATTTAGAGGGAGTGTTTAGTCCTCAGAGAAAGACCAACCCGCTGACATTGCCTGAAACAGTTTTTTCTAGTTCGGGAGAAGAGGCACATTAAGAAGGATGTGAAGGGAGATTGGAGATTTTGCTGTTCCAACATTTCCCTTGACCCCAACAAGAAAGATGCTCTGACTTCCTCAAGTCACCAAAGGAATTTCACTGACCTGATGTTTTTACTTCTTTTCTGGAGGAAGTTTACTCAGGATGGATAGAAATAGGGAACAATTAAAAAAGAAATGAGAGGAGAAGAGTAATTTCTCAAAAAGCCTTATTGTTGTCTTCGCGTCTTCACCAGTGGCTCAGCTCTGGTAGCAGATAGAGCAAAGTGCGTTGCTGGGCGCCACTGTGCAGATATTCATCAACATCTTTAGAAACTGCCACCAAAAGTGCAGCTCATTTTTTCCATAGCCTTTCTCCCAGCCATTTTAAACCATCACTGTCTCAACCCCACAGGCGGTTTTCTGGCAGCCGACTGATGTCTGAGGAATGTAGAAACAAGGTCATTAGCTCTCCTCCGGTCAAGTCTTTCCTGTGTTCACAATAAAAGAACCTCAACTCAATGTCCTTTCTCCGGCAGAGGCATTTGTTATCCAGATGAATTGCCCCAGAGATTGTTTTATTTTAAACATTTCAGTGACTCTGCATAGTCATTTAATACTTGTTTGCACTCCCATTCTTTAGAAATCCTAGTCTTCCAACTGAAAGCGGTTTTGGAGAATGTGTGCACGCCTGTATGTGGATGACCCTCACCATTTCCTAGTGGGTAGATATTAATGAGAAGTGGCTTCTTGCTTCAAGTGCAGCATTTCTCTTGTGAGATTCTTTCTTTGACATCTCAGTCACTTGGACACTTCCCTGCTGCTTCCTCCAGGACATTAAAAAATTATCTTGAGGAAAATAAAGCATGGCTGTTTCTCTTTGTCTCTCCCTTTCTTACCCCTTGCCTGACATTTCTTTACCTCGTTTAATTCCTTCTTTACTAGGACAGGGGAGCGTTGGTTGGGACTGTAATTTCTTTGGTTCTCACTGGATTTCATAAGAACTGAAAGTCCTGATGATAGACGTTTGTTCTTTTGATTTGAGATGCACTGTCTAGATTTTGGCCCTAAGAGGAGTTTTTGCATCTATTGCATTTTCTTTCTGCACAAAATCTGAACACATGTGGAGTGGATTATCAGCACATGACCTCATTATAAATTCCATAACAAACAATTTGCTGGGTGATAGAAGTTTGAACAGCATCAGTCAAGTGAAATGCCTTTTCCCGTACATTCTTTTTCATGCATCCTTAGTATAGAAAAAAGCCCTCAGAAAAATATTTTTTTAAAAAGGAACTTAGAGCATTTACTCTGTGAGCCATTAGAGGCTGAAATTTAAATAAATGGAAAATAAAAAAATATTCTCAATTAACTTTTACTTTTGAAGACAGAAGATGAGGGAGAAATAACCCTTAAAAAAGATCTTAGTATTTATTTTCAGTGAAAAGGTTACAAATCTGAGAGAACCACAGTTCCAACAGGGCAGAAATACTAAGCTTTTCTTTACCTTCTGCAACTATTTCTAATGAGGTTACTGAACTGAGTTGAGCATGATAAGATCTTGTTACACTTAAAAGACTTTTAATTAAACTTGCAGCATTTTTTGAAGCTGAGAAGAGGCGTAGCTCAGTCATATCTATACGGTGGATTTGAAATGAGCTTGGCCAGGTATTTGCCACCAAAAATTAATGTTTCTTTTCTCAAGACAGAACTCTAGAAAAAGCCTGAGCTGATATACCGAAAAACAACGTTAAGTAAATTATTTAACCATATTATGCCCTCTTTTGATTTTCAATACTATTCTACAGTAGTATGAGGTTCACCAAGCTCAGAGGAAGGAACAATAATAATTAAATTATTGGCGCCGGCCCCGTGGCCAAGTGGTTAGGTTCGTGCACTTGGCTTCAGCGGCCCAGGGTTTCACGGGTTTGGATCCTGGGCGCAGACATGGCACCGCTCATCGGGCCATGCTGAGGCGGCACCCCACATGCCACAACTAAAAGGACCCACAACTAAAAATACACAGCTATGTACTGGGGGGCTTTGGGAGAAAAAGGAAAAAGAAAAAATCTTCAAAAAAAGTATTAATATGATCCTCAATGCTAAGCGCTTAATGGTGGGTGTCTTGACTTTTTCATTATACTTTAACTGAGAAATGTAAGTGATTAAAAAGGTATTTACTGATACCATAATACTGCCTGTTCTTGGTCTTCCAGCTCTGTGATTCTTATTTGAAGATCTTTAAAAGAGGAACTTTCTTCTGGCTATAAATATTTATCAAACTGAGTAACGTGCATTTAAATTTTGAGTGAGTTGGGATTTTATCATTTCTAACAGATGGCTTTTAAATATAATAAATGGTTCCTAAACACATTCAACACTAACAATACTATCTTTAAAAAGCTATTTTCAAAATGGTGGATCTAAGCCAATGGCTTTCAAAGTGTGGATCCCAGACCATCAGGATCAGCATCACCTAGAAACTTGTTAGAAATGTAAATTCATTGGACCTGTCCCAGATTGAATGAATCAGACACTGGCTGTGTGTCTGTCTTTTAACAAACTCTCTGGTGCTTAAAAGCTGAAGTTTAAAAACCACTGGCCTGGGGCCGGCCCCGTGGCCGAGTGGTTGAGTTCGCGCGCTCCGCTGCAGGCGGCCCAGTGTTTCGTTGGTTCGAATCCTGGGCGCGGACATGGCACTGCTCATCAGACCACGCTGAGGCAGCGTCCCACATGCCACAACTAGAACGACCCACAACGAAGAATACACAACTATGTACCGGGGGGCTTTGGGGAGAAAAAGGAAAAAATAAAATCTTTAAAAAAAAAAAAAAAAACCACTGGCCTACTAAAAACTAGAGAATTCTTGAAATAAAATGTTCTTGGATATGTTTCTCTCAACGCAAGTTTAGCTTTGGATCACAACTGACCATTCTTCCAGACATCTACAGTTCATATATGTGAATAAGACACCCATGTCAGAGAATTAACTTGGATTTACTAGTGGTAAGACATTAAGAGCTGGAGCACAAAGCAATTCACTACCTCTTCAATTATAAAATGAGCTACTCTACAAGCCTCACCCAGAAATTTCGATTTAGTAGATTTGAGGTAAGGCCTAGTAATCTACGTGTTTAGCTAGCACTCCCAGAAGAGAAAAACTGCCAGAGAGAACTCACATCAGTGCATTCAGAGTCTCCAATGACTAAGAGACGTACCAGGACAGAACTTTTCAGAAAGAAGAATATTGAATGCAGGTCGATTTGGAGTCTTACTGCAAAGTAAGTGCAAAATCTTTGCTTGGTGGCTGTTTTTCCCCCCTGAGGGCTGAACCCACAGTAATCACAAAGTGCACAGTATTTGCTGTAGGATTTATTATCCAGAGCTATGCAAATAGCTTTAGCTGATCACTTCTTTTCTTCAAAGTACGATGGAAATCTCATTAAGAGGGACTAATCCTGAATTCAGTTTGGTGTTCTTACTTTAATAAGCCTGTGAGAAACCAACAAAACACACAGGTACATAGAAGTGCAAACATCACTAAGGGGTTAAAAACACAGGTCCCTGAGGCATGATTGCTTATGCTATTTTGAAGTAACTTAATACATCTTGTTTTTGGTTTTCTGTGGACCAATGCCGCCATAGTGAGGTGTGAAGTACCATAGAGAGTAGAAGGAGGCCTAAGCCTCAGAAGGCCTGAATTCTAGTCCTGGCTCTGCTGTTGATTTGTTGTCTGACCTTGACCGGGCCAAGCCCGTTGACTCTGAGTCCCTCAGTTTACTCATAAGGATGGTGGTGTTATTACATCAGAGGTAGTTATAAGGGCAGAATGAGATAAAAGTAAAATCACTTTGAAAAAGAAAAGCAATAATGTAAATAGAATATATCTATATCTGTCTATCATCTATCTTTCTATCTCTCTCTCTCTTACTCTCTCTCTCTATCATCTTTTACCATAATATTGGGAATTAATAATATGGTTAATGGTGGGAATCTACCATTTTTAGCTTGGAAAAGTATGAAACAACTTTATTGATTTCAAATAAATTCTTTAAGTTGTGAAAAAAAACATTTAAATTAGAATTGTCTTAATTTAGCAAAAAGATTTAGGTAGGTATAAGAACTCGCGATTACAAGCTTCCATTAAGCAACTTGTAAAGAACCATGTGCACGCAATAGACGATCATCAAATATAACTGGTTTTCACCTGCTCCTGTTTGAATGGAAGGAGTGAGACCAGCTGATTTCTTGTAGACTGTAGGCATTAACAGTAAAGGACATTTTAACTTTCCCTAGAGGGACTATGAAGTGAACAGGCAGGTAGATTGCCGACAAAGTGACCATATAATTTCCTATCCAAACCAGGACTCTTTTCAAAGTAAAAGGGGCCACTATCAATAATTTCATATGACAGCAGGCATAAAACAAAACTGTCCGTGGTAAACTGGGACCTAGTTCATTTAGTTATAAACACCTCTCCCCAAGGTGAGTAATTTCAGAACAAAATCATTACCAGTAAGATTCTGAAACGTAGCCAGCCTTTCTGTACTGAGGCTGGTTGCATCAGGGTTGGACTGAGCAAATGTGAGAGTGGAGGACTGCAGAAACCCCATGAGGCTAGTGTGTTGGGGGCTGAAGGGGGCAGCTTCAGGCAGGAGGGACAGAGGAAATGTTCCCAGATTTCTTTGAAGTGAAGTATCAAACACGTGCCTGAGCTGTTGTCTGCTGAGAAGCCACAGCACCAGACACACCAGCCTCATGTGTCAAGTGTGGAGACGAGTGACTGTGAATAAAAGCTTCAGGCCAATGTCAAGTCTACCAAACAGAGTTGCAAACAGCTCCCGGTTCTGCAAGCAAAGTCGACTGACATAAATCAAAGAGCAATCTTCCAAGGTCGGCAGTGAGGGAAGGACTGGCTGCTTGTCACACTTCAGTGTCCTCCGCCACAGTTTCACACATGGAGAGTAATTACAGTCAGTGGCGTCATCTGAGAGTTATGATGGTGAGGGCAGAACTTGTCAATGAGGTGAATGGAGAGGATTACATGCACCCACGTTTAGAGATACAATTTGCCTCTCACCATTTATATTTACTCCCAGAATCATATGGAATCACTTAGAAATACTGTCCCTTTGAGGTGTTCCTACTCAGGATTTATATAAAGTATCTTATTTCCATGCCTTATTTCCTTACCTCCGGCACCTGTTCATGAAATCGTATTGCAGCCTTAAATCCCTACCAGGGGAAGAAGGCTAAAGAGATTTTGCTAAGGAGGTCCCCAGGGAAAAATCAATGTTCATAAGAATCACATCTTATTGGGATGGTTCTAAATTCTGGTGGCATTTGAAGGCCCTGGGGAACTGTCCACCCCAGGAAAGATTCTGTAACACTTAAGATGGGAAGTCAAAAGCAGGAGGTGTGCCATAGCCTTGCCATCAACTCTGCTCTGGTCCTCAGCTGTGTGAAGTCCTGGGCCAGGAATGTCGCACAGCAGTGGGGATGGCTGGATGGTCGGCTTTGTCATCAAAATGTCCTTGGCTCTTGTGATATGTCAGACATTAACTTTACAGTGCCAGTCTTTCCAATGAAAGATTCCTTTTTGCTGTTTCCTTATGGAAAGAGTTATGAAAGGATTGAAATAGAAGCTTTCCATGTGAGGGCAAGAAGCACAAAAGATATTCATATGCCCTTTATTTTTTGGCTATTTTTTTTAAACATATAATTGTCCCTAAAGGAAATGGTTTCAAGTTTGGCATTGGTTTTATGTTTTGCAGAAACATGAGCAGAATAAGCCTGTCACCCTCTTTCATCAACTAGAAATCCATTTTCGTTATGTGTTACGCATTTATCATATAAAGTTCTATGTCACCAATTCACAAAATAATCCAGGAACTTGCATTATTCACTGAGGCCTCTGCTATAGCAAATGCATTTAAAAACAGTCCTGCAATCCTATTAATATTTTTAACTAAATACTGGTAGACCTAGAAGTCAATACATTGCTATTGCCATGGTATTAATCCAGCCTTGGAACAAAGCATAAATCCCACAATTAGTTCACAACTGTTTTTCAGCACAGCCTTTTCTCAGTAAATACATAAACAAGAATTTAAAAACTTAACTATTTTCTACCTTTTGTCAAAATCATTTCTTATTATGGAGAAGTAGCAATTTCTGAGGCCAGATTCACTTTATGATGTTTTCCCTCCCATTCTGATAAAGCGTAGGTCAGTACTCCACAGTTCTACTTCTAAATCATGTTATTTCTGGGAAAGAGAATCTTTCTGATTACTGTTCAGTCTTCTTTGCCAAGTAAATATACAAACATATGTAATTTTCTGTTTTTCAGAATGGTAATAGTGGTATTCAAGTAGGTGGAGTTCTAGCCCTTGGTGGTGCTGGGAATGCCTCCTTAAACGTGCTTATTGGCAGTGCTATGCCTTTCTACTTAGGGGTAGATTCTCCATGCATCATTTTATTCTGTTTAAATGTTCCCCATTTGCACACATTTAACAATTGCTTGGCAGTTTGAAGTTTTAATTTTGGCTTTAATATCTTAGGTTTCTCTTAAAAATTTTTTCCTTTAAAGGTATGGGGTTTGTTTTTGGTGAGGAAGATTGGCCCTGGGCTAACATCTGTTGCCAATCTTCCTCTTTTTTTTCTCCCCAAAGCCCCAGTACATAGTTGCATATCCTATTTGTAAGTCATTCCAGTTCCTCTATGTGGGATGCCCCAACTGCGTGCCTGGATGAGTGGTGAATAGGTCCAGGATCCCAACCTGCAAATGTTGGGCCACCAAAGCAGAGTACAGGAACTTAACCACTCAGCCATGGGGCCGGATGCTCCAATTTTTTTTTTTTTTTGAGGAAGATTAGCCCTGAGCTAACTGCTGCCAATCCTCCTCTTTTTTGCTGAGGAAGATTGGCCCTGAGCTAACATCCATGCTCATCTTCCTCTACTTTATATGTGGGACACTTACCACAGCATGCCAAGTGGTGCCATGTCCGCACCTGGGATCCGAACTGGCAAACCCTGGGCCACCGAAGCAGAACGTGCGCGCTTAACCGCTGCGCCACCGGGCCAGGCCCCCCGCCAATTTTTTTGTAATTTTAATTTTTATGCTACATCCTTTTACTCAAAGGTGGGGTTAGATTCAAGAGACAAGACCCTCTGAGATCAAGAAAGCAATCTTTGTTGATTCTGGGCATTAAACTAAAGTGATGCAGTATTCAGGCTTTCTCAGAGGACCATGTCGCACATGTTGTGGCTGGCTTCCCGTGATTAGAGCATCCTAACATATTGCAAATCTGGGCTTTCCAGGGTATGGAACCCAGGGTTGGTTCTTTGGCGAAACTGTAAATAGCGGTCAACTGTTTAATGACATAATGTGAATTTTTACAGGCTCACTTAATTCTCCACCCAGCTTGCTCTCTGAACACTTGAGATAAATCTTCACTCACTCTCTGGAATTGTTCAACACACAGGTTAATTTCTCACTATTGATTTTCTCCACTATGCACCTTGAATACTTCAAGATCTCTTGACCTACACAAAAAATCTCTGTGACTGTCAGTTTAAAAAGAATAGCTCTTCAACAGAAGGCTTGAAAAATCAATAAAGATAATGAAATAACTCTTCCCCAACTATTAGCAGGGGAGTTTAACTGGACGTTTTGATTAGATTTTGAGGAGAGAACAAAATCATGAACATTTACAAGAGGTTTCATATAGAAAAGCTTCTGAATGCGAACGCTACTCGGTAGGCATCTCCAGGAAGGCACAGTATCCTTACCTAGTGACTGGAAATTTCAAGTTAAATCAGAGTAATAACCAGAACCACCTTGGGTAACAGAGCAAGGCAAACACCACTCGGGAGGAAAGCACTGGTTGAGGGCTGGGAAGACCCATATGCCCTGCAGAAATTTAGACTACCCTCCCCGGGCTTTTGTTATTCATCTGTAAAAACAAAAGGATTGGATTCTAAGAGTCTTCCCAGTTCTAAATTCAAAGCTTCTATATCGAAGATGATATGTACATTTTTATTAACGGGGAAATCAAGTTAAAAGAAAACAACAAAAGCAAAATAAAAACTTTTTTCTACTTGAAAAAACTTGAGAAATGTATAATAAACACAGTTCTTTCCTCTAGAGACCCATCTTGATCCCTGTATATTCCTTTCCACCCCCATCATTATTGAAAAGTAAAAAAATTCTTTTAAGGATCAAATGTTCCATTTAGTTTTTTAATCATTCCTTTCTTCACCCCTGAAATATTGTGCCATTTACAGAAAACGGCGTCAGAAGCACTTTATTAATGGAGGTTCCTTCTATGTGCTTCCAAGTAAAACAAAAACATCGTTTATCAACAATATAAAACCAAAAAAAACTCCAAAACAAAACAAATACAACCACTTCTGTGTCCCCAGAACCGATCAAACAGAATTGAAGTGAACCAAGCCATGTTTGCACGTCACTTGGAGTGTAGATTTTATTTGGATTTAAGAATCTCCTAAACAAATTACATCAACCTCACTCCATTTCCTTCCTCAATAAAAATTACGACAGGACAAACATCAGACTTTTAAAATTCTAAAAATAATAGAAAAGTAAAAATAGATTTCCTAGGGAAATCTCTCTTCTAAACCTTACATGGTTTTGCTGCTTCTGTGACATCTTTCTCTTTGGAGTAACTCAGTAGCATAGTTTTCTGTTTTTTATTTTTGAACTGGATTCATACGGGCACTGAATTCAAACTTCAGCTGATTTATGGAGCATGAACTTTTATGAACAATAAGTTACCTCTGCTTGAAAAGGAACACGGTGAATGTAAATGAAAGAATGGGAACACTGGAAGTCCATTTCATTATGTAATTTAAGTCTTATATTCGAGAGTGCACCCTCATTTAGAAATAAAACAAGAAAACAGAACAGTATGAGCACTCTAAAATCATCTGCAGCACTTTTAAGGGTTAAACCTGCTTAACCCATTCTTAGTCGAGAATGGCACCAAAGAGGGCAGCTCACCCCACAAGCAAGCGTGGCTAGTTCTAACCCTGCGGCATCCTCAGGCTGTCAGAGCAGTCATGCACACTATTTCCACCCCCCTCCCACCCAGTTAATAGGATCCATTCATAGCTACTCACTACTGCAGGATTTGACCTGAGAAATGCTAGGATTTATTAACTCAGCAGTTGTTTTGAAAAGTTCCTAAATAATCTTTGCCCTTGGCCAGCAAGGGAACTGCTAGTCTCAAGTTCTCAGAAGCAGCTGGTGAAATTCTCAGCCAAGTTCTTCAGATGCAGGAAGTTCTTCAGGACAACCTACTTTGACATTGCATTTACAAATCTTTAAACCAGGCTTCCTGGATCTAGGAAATGTTATTCCTGACTCCTTTGACCCAGATGCTGGCTAAAATTTAGTGTTTCTAATTTGTAGGTAATCACCCTTTCTTTCTTCCTTCTTTCTTTCTAGGAGCTGGCATGGTGGTTAAATTTTTCTAAAACAGTCATATTAATATGTTCAAACATCCACTGTTGAGTCTCCGAGAGAGGGTCACATCTGGCCATGAAAATCTTCTTCTCTGCGGGGTTGCAATCCATGCAGCTGTTGCTCACAGGATGGAATAATGTTCTGTCCTGGAGGGATCAGAAAGAAAAGAAAAACTGACATAATATGTAGTGAATGGTTAGAGCCCAAAATCTTCAGAGGAAGTAAAATATCCCTGTTTATATTTCAATATATACCCATAGTGTGCAAAATAGACCGTCTTCCAAATCAAACAATAGCAGGTTGGGTTGCCACGTGGAACGTGGTTTCCTAGAATCCACTGGCACTGTGTAGGGCCTTCAAGCAGTTTCAACCAGAAACAAAGAATTTATTCATTCACAGATTTTTTTAAAAAAGCAGTCCATTCATTCCCCCACTCTCTGGTAAGCATTTTGCTACATGCTTGGGTTTTGAAGATAATAAGTCCTCAGGCTGCTTGTCAAGTAGCTAATAATCTAGCTACTGGGGAGAGGCATGTATACAAAAATGGTATTTTAGTCCATAGTATACAACAACAGCAACACACACATTCACACAAAGGGCCAGAAGAATCATAATTTTCCCTACCCTTCAATGAGCCTCCAATGGGAGAGGGAACTACAAAAGAAACAGCAACCAAAAGAGCGAGGCGCTTACTTGCCCTACTGGAAAATGAGTATGGGGATGGGAATAAGTGCTGCACAGGCAACATCTCACTGTACAAATGCAAATTTGTTTGCCCTTGAGCTTCCGTCGTTTCTTAACCCCTTTATCGCCATTACAGCTCTTCCTGTGGTGCAATTCTTATTGTTTTCTGTAAAATGCTGGAGGCTGTGTTCCCTTTCAAAAAAAGTTGTTAAGCATATGAGAAAGATAACAGCTCTGTGAATGAAAGGTCCTGCCAGAGCACAAGTTTAAGTGGGGGGCAAGCCACTATCTGAATGGGCTCTCAACACAAACTTCTTGTTATCATACAAGTAGGGAAAAGGAAGTTAATGCTAAGAGAAAAAGATCTTTCCTTCACTAGTAATAAAAACTATTGTCTCCTACAGTGTCTATGCTAAAAAAAAAAAGTGTCAATAACATGTAAAAACGTCCCCAAATCACTGCCTAAATTTTAGGATCAAGTAATGTTTTCTTTTTTCTTTTCTTTTTTTTTTTTTTTTGCTGAGGAAGATTTACCCTGAGCTAACATCTGTTCCAATCTTCCTCTACTTTGTCTATGGATGCCTCCACAGCATGGCTAGCAGGTGGAGCAGGTCCACAGTTGGTCTGAACCCACAAATCCTTGTCACCATGGCAGAGTGTGCTGAATTTTAACCACTGGGCCAATGACTGGCCCCAAGTAATGTTTTCTTATTTTGCTTAGGAAATGTTTAGAGGTTCTGATTATTTTCTTTAACTGAGGAATATTAGACTTACAGTGCTTTTAGAATTAAAGAGTTTCTCAGGCACCCTGTGTAAACATTTCTGGGTTACTTCTAGTTAAGACTCCATCAAACCAATATTTAATGTCCTTTTGGGACCCGGATGTTTGCCTAGTTGGGCACTGGATGAAGGAAGAAAAGAGAACAGCTGCCTGCAATTTAGTTTTTGTGTTTCTATTTTCACTGTAAACAAAGAGCTACTCTGAATACAAAGTCTTGCTCTTCTCTTAATGTTTCCCAGTTTATTGTGGCTCCTGAGGGCTTCTTCCCATCTTCTTCAGCCCCTGCTTCCCTAACTCCTCCGCACCCCAGGGGAAGCTGGGAGGAGCTTTCTCCTCCTCTGGGTGAAGGTAGCAGATTCTAGCAGGAAGGAGAGCGTGTTCTGCAGCTTACCCCACAAATCTTTCTCTCTTGGGGCCAGTCTTTGCTCTCGAGATCTCTTCTCACAGCTGCGTGGCTGCACTCTCCTTCACTCCCTTGCTCCCTTCCTTCCCAGCATCTCTCGGGCTCCATCTCCCACCCCCAACTCTACCAGTTTAGCTACATGGGCCTAATACATTTAGATCGGTTTTTCAAAGAGCATTCTTAAGCTGTTCTATTCATGAGAATTCGATGTGACCTGCTAAATTCTAATTCAATTATTTTTCCCCTTAACTCTCTATATTTCTTCCTGTTGTTACCTTTTTCAGTAGCTCTAGTGGAGACCTCCAGATGCTCACAGTTTCCCCCCACAAAGCACATATTTCCATGAAAACTGAAAAATGAGAAAAGAAAAGGAGTAGAACAAGTTTCTATTCTCTTCCCTTCACCAGCTTGTGTACCTCAGCACGGATGCAAAAGCCAAATCAGATCTTCTGAACATTTGATTTTTCCGAACCTAATTTTCTGAGCCATAAGGTGATCACATTTTTCCAAATCTCAAATTGGAACACACGTTCTGACAGATCCAGGTATACTCATGAGGACAACCAGGCAGAATATGCAAATTCAGCACTACCCTAACAAATCTGGGATGTGGTTTCTGTCATTGCACTTCACGTTCTCATAAAAGTCAAAAAGTTGAACTCCCCAAATCTATCTGTGTCTGAGAAGCTTCAACAGGAAAATGAGGGAGTGGTTAAGATCAATGTCTAAGGCCTTTCCCAGCCATAAAATGGAATGAACATTTTATTCCAAAGTTCACTGGTGCCAGAGACAAATGACAGGGCATCAAATTAGAGACTGTCAACAATATTCGGTAGACCAACAGACTGATGGTTCCCTGGTTAGACTGAGCTCTGCCCACCCTTGTCTTTGGAGTATCAGCAGGTTCAAGAGGTGAAGCTTCTGCAACATCTTCAGTCTCCCCAGAGCATTCATTTTCCACTTTTGACCTTGGGGGCTACCTACATTGCCATCTTTATGTTTCTGCTCAGCTAAGCTTTTGGATTACTAAACGTCTTTCTTGATGCTTTTCCTGGATGGAATTAAGTCAGTGGATAGAGTAACCATTCCTGAAACATGGCCCCTTGTTCTATGACAACCCGGTACCCCTCTACCCTTCATCTCCCCGGTCATGATAAGAGATGTCTGTAAGAGAACTGAATATAGCTTTTCCTTTGGAGTAGACTTCTGAGTGATTTGGCAAGTCTGCCGTTCCATAAAAATCCACCTTAAAGAGTGCTTTTAACTGGACTGTCCTTTGTGCACTCCTCAGGGAAGGCATGGCATATACTCTGGCTGTTCAAAATGTAATGCAGCAAACCATGTCTCCTGTAGCCTTCCCACCTTCCCTGACTGCTTCCTCCCTTGTTTTTTGTGTTTTGTTTTTGCCTAAGAAAGTTAGAAATCCTTGAGCAGGAAATGAGACTACAGATCCAGGATTACAGAACCACCCTTTGTAATCAAATCAGGTCAGGCTAACTGCCTGGGGCCAGCCAAGCAGTCCATGCTGTGAAGGGCGTGGATGGGACTTCTCAGCTAGTGCGTGGAAAGGCACACCTCTTCAGAGCTGGCCTGCGATTTGACTGGCACCTGTGTGACACTTTGTGGCATTTGCAGCACAGCACTAAATTTTATTAGATTCCAAACTTCTGCAGGGTCTGAACTTTGAAAGAATGAGTAAGTTGTAGAAAATATTCCACTCTGTGTCCAAAGTAATAAAAGAACTAAACACCACAATAGCAAAGACAATAAAATAGTTTTGTGAGTTCATAATGTATAGGAAGATGATTCTGAGAATAAAACTCCCACACTGCGGGAGGGGAGGCAGCCCAGTGCTAGCTACAGGGCTGGGATTCTGTTCCGCAGGGAGTTTGGATCACATTCCAGTCATGCCATTTACTTGTTGTGTGACCTTGGACAGTTGCTTAATCCTCTGAACCTCAACTTCCTCATCTGTAAATAGAGACAATACCTGCCTCACAAATTTCTTGTAAGCATAAAATGAGTTAGTATGTGTAGACTCGCTGGTACAGTGTCCTACGTATAGTAACTAAGTAATAGTGATTCCACCTCCCTCTTCTCGTAATTTAGTTTTAGTCAGGGAGCACCCCCAATTCTAAATGGCAGAACCTACTAGCCATCTGGGCTGGGACCAGTTATTCAAGACCAAATTGCATTTTCTGAAATCCTGGTAAAATGTTTTTTGCAAAAATTAATGCCTGCCTCAACCAGTTATCCAAATGGATGCTCCCGTACCTTCCGTTTTAAGCAAAAGGATTTATGGCGCAACGGTAATCCATGCCTCTGAAATGAGCTCTTCTGTGTAACCATGGTCAGAGTTTGTATGTGATCCATGGGTTTAGGCCCTTTGCCTGAAATACAGCATTATTCAGGTCAGCTGAGTGTGGAAGGTATGCATAAATATATAGCCAGCATGCAAATTTAAGCAGAGCAGCAAGGCTGAACCTCATTGAGAAGGTGACGTTTGGATGGTTTGAAAAGGGTCCGGGAATTAGCCATGGAAGTATCTGGGGGAAGAAGGTTCCAGACAGAAAGAATGGCCAGTGCAAAGGCCCTAAGCAGGAATGCACCACAGTGGGTTAGAGGAGCAGCGAAGAAGCCAGAGTAAGGGAGAGTGGTGGGGAGTGATGTCAGAGGTAATGGAAGGCTAGATCATGTGTTGGGGGTTCAGCAAGTCATTTAGTATGGCTAGAGTATACGGAGCAAGGTAGAGAATTCCAGATGATGATATCCAAGAGATATCATGAAGAGACTGGGGTACAATGCTAAGTCTTGAATATTCATGCAAATGTTGGGGGGTGCTCATTGAGGATTTTAAACAGTGGAGCCACAGGATCTGTATTTTGGGTGGATCGTTCTAGTGGCAGAGAGGAGGATGGAGCAGGGGTAGGGAGGCGTTGGACTATAGCCAAGAGAACTGTCAGAGGCTGCTGCAATCATCTAGATTTAGCCTGAGGCAAAAGCAAAAGCTATGAAGACGAGTTGGGAGTGGCCTGAGAAAAGGTCTGAGAGATTTGAAAAGTAAATGTGTAGGGTGTTCTGATTAATGGGATGCGGGGGTAAAGGTAGGGGGAAGAAGTGGACAACAGGAGGGAAAGCAGTGTTGAGGCTAGAAATGTAGAAAGAGCAAGAGGATTGGGAGTGGGGTGGTGATTTCTGTTTTAGGTATAATGAATTGGAGGCATTTATGGGACAGCCCGGTTTAGATGCTCAGTAAGCAGTCAGATACAGAGTGGACCTCAGGACAGACAGCTCCACTCTGCGATGTCGGGAGAACTGAATTACTCCCTCCTAGTGACTATTCCTGTCTGTGTAACATACATTGAAAGAGAAGGCTTTTGTGAGAGACAACTCCTTCGCATCCAACGCCTTTTGTGTCTAACATGGATATGAAAGAATGAAGGCTTGGAATGATGAGACTAGTTTTTCATCCTAGTGTTTTTGCTGACAGTAACCTTTGATGGTCACTTCATTTGTTGGTGATTTAGGTTTTCCACCTGCAAAATGAATGGAGGAGAAAGGAGGAGAGCGGGGTGAGATAAGGGATAAAACTACCTGCCTTCCCATCTCTTAGTGTTGTGGAGAAGAACAAGGTTGATGTATGAATGTCCTTTGAGTTCTGCAAGAAAGACAAATTAGGTAGGTTTTTTCTGCCTATTTTTCCTGTTGGCATCTAGGAAAATGCAAATAGCACCTTGATAGGCATAACAGGGACAAAGCAGTGTTATTGTCTATTCTTATCCATTTTTTTCTTTGACAGGTACAATTCCTCACAGGAGAAGAAAATTGGTCTTCTTGCATCGGTGGCTAATTCGGCCAATCAGAAGTAATGCTTCTTACTGCCTTGACAGAGCCCCTTGGTGTGTGTGCTGAGATGGTGCCCGCTACAGAGACCTTCACCCCTTCCCCCTGCTCCTCTCCCTGGCTTCTCTGGGCTGTAGGCAAGTGACGTACGTGAGTGTATCTTCAGTTCTCCTCAGAGCAGCCAGAATCATTAAAAAATCCATTTGGATTTGTTAGATCCCTGCTTTTCAAACCATTCAAAGACTTCCTAGTCTCTTAGCTAAATTCTTCGCATGGCCTACAATGTCTTGTGTAGTCCTGCCCTGGCCAGATGTATGGCCTTACAGTTCATCATTTTCTCTCACACATACTTTTCAACTGGCTTCTCTTTGTTTTTCCAAGAAAACTAAAATCTTACCTACCTCAGGGACTTTGCACATTTGGGATCTTTTTCTCTATCACTCTCTTCACTTATCTAATTCCTACTCATTTTTTAAGCCTCCATTTAAAAGTTAGTTTTTCGGAGAAGAGTTTTCTGACCTGGGTAAAGCCCAGAGTTTTGTGTTCTCATTTTATCCTTACACAATTTATTTAATTATTTTTGTCTGCTTCCCCACTAGACTGAAATCTCCAAGGGTAGAGAAAACCCATCTGTTCCATATCTTGTTTCCATCTGTCCGTAGCTTTTTATCTCCCCTCAGCAAACCTGCTCGGAGTCAGGTGGATGTAATAATGGCTACTGTTTATCGAGTATGTATCTATGTGTCTGGCAGCGCTAAGTGTTCTGCTCGATTTTCTCGTTTTATCTACCTAAACCACGTAAACAATGTGATGAGATAGTGAATGCAGACAAACGGGAAGCTAGGTTCGTTTATCTATTCATTTAGCAAATACTAATTAAGCACTTACTTTGTGTCAAGCAGTGTTTCAGGTACTGCATGAAAGCAGACAGAGGAAAATTCCTGCTCTCAGGGAATTTACATTCTAACGTTTAGCTATAACTAAGTGTCTACAATAGTACAGACATGTGCAGTATAGAAATACAGCTAATGAGCCCATCTTTTCCTTCATGCAAACTTACTTAGAGAGCTAAAATCAAAGCAGAAAACAGTTTGTTGAGCACATGGAATAGTAATAGCTAACATTAATTGAACTGTTATTAAGTGCCATGTCTTAGATACATTTAGATCTTATCTAATCATTACGATAATCTTCCAGGGTAGATACTATTATTATCCTCATTTTATAAATCAGGAAAGAGAAGCAGAGTAAGGAAAACACAACAAGGAAAACATAGCAAGAAAGTTCCCCGAGATCCCAGAGCTGGGATCCACAGTGGAGCCAGAACTCGAATCACAGGTCCCTCAGGACCCAGAGCCTCTGCTCTCGACCTCTGAGTTACATTTCATCCCTCTTCTCGGCTGAGCCAACTAACAGTCTGGCTCCAACCCCACACTTGCTCAGTAAGGAGGAACTGTTCTCATTAGCAAAGACCAATGTAAATTTTTTTCTAGTTCCGATTACCAAGATTCTTTTCTGTTTGTCAATCTAGATCTTGGCAGGCATTCAATTCAGGAAGCCTTTGTCCGTATGTTAGAGCCTGAAATATTCTGTGACAGAGTCTTTCTACTTCGGAGTGACCGGTGAATGGCAGTTAGGTGTGTTAGGTAAAATGATAATCAGTAAGAATATTGCTAAGTTACCTAGAAATGGCAAAAGTTAAAAGGTCATGACAATTAAATGACTTCAGCCGGTTTGGACACACAGATCAAAGCAAAATGGGAAGATGATAACACCGTTTACTGAGAAGGTAGCTTCGAGGCTGGGGTGAACGCATTCCCCTCCTGGGAGTTCTCGCCCCTCTTCTTTGACGAGGACGTTGAATCGTCCGTTTGAATCAAAGATCATAGCTTAGGCTACGGTGACTTAAGTGTCCTATTACAAATAGGGATATGATGTCGACATTGTGCATTTGGTTTTCAGCAAGATATTTGAAAAGTCCATCTTTGTTTTCTTACGGGAAAGCTGGAGAAACATGGGCTAGAAGATGTTACTATTAGGTGAATTTGTATCTGGATGAGTAACTTTATCCAAATGATGCTCATTAATGGATCAATGTCACGTCTATTATACGATAGATAAATAAATGTTAATAAGTTGGATCAAAGAGTCAAAATCCAGGTTGCGGTAAATCTGATGAGATAGAATTTAATAGAAACAAGTGGACAGCTACACAAATATAAAAAATGAACTATACAGGGTTAAGATTGCAGAGATGCATCTGTATAGCAAAAGGAGAGAAAAAGACTGTGGGTTTTTTCATACTGAAAATAATTAAGAAGCTGAGTATGTGTGGGTAAGGCAGAAAATCAATCAACTCAAGCTAAATTAAGTGAAGTAATTGCTCATAACAAAAGGGTGCTATAAGCTCATAACGAAGGGTGCTAGAAACTCATTATACTTTCTTTGGTTAAAACACACCTAGACTATTGTGTTCTGTTGTGGGCATCATGCCACTCATTAGGACTCTCTGGAGTAGACTAGGAGTGAGTGTTCAGGAGGTTGGCGTAGATCCAAATTAAGTCACGGGAAGAGCAGTGGCAGAAAATTGGCCCATTTAATCAGAAGTAAAGAGTAAAGATGAGACAAGCCTTGTTCAAGTGTTTGGGAAATGTCTTGAGCAAAATGAATGAATTTAATTTGTGTGGTACCAAAGACCAGGGCAGAGCTTTCTAATACTTGGGGAGGTCCAGAAATGGGTGGGATGACCTGGCACAGTGTGACTGCCTAAGCACGACCACAGTCCAGGATTTTGTGGTGATGCTTCCTATAACCAAACAAAGTTGAGTCACATTCCTTTTAATTAAACTTTGCATATGCTTTCCTCATTTTGGTCTTGGATCAATACCTAATCACAATGATTTAACGGTAACAACCTGTGGCCTTCCCTCAGGCATCTTTGTGGACCAGCAGGATTTTATGAGCTAAGAGGCCAAAATCCTGGTATATATCACAAGTTGCAATAGTCAAATGGAGGCACATGTCAAGAATTCCACTCGCTCACTTTTTACACTAACATGACTGTCGCCCTGTTATCAATTTAGCCTGACAGGTACCTTCTTATCTATATTTTCTGTTCAATGTTATTTTTAAGCCCTTTCTTATGGAAATTAGACTATAAGAACACCCCAGAGAGCAACTAGGAAAAGTAATTTAAACCTTTCACTTTTGGTCTTTGGGGAGGCTGTGTGTGTGGTTCTGAGACAAAGAGATGTGTTAAGTTTTATCCAGCACAGCTTGGGGTTCAAGAAGGAGAGGATCATGTCAATAATTGAACCCAGTGGTTCTTTAAGCCATTTAAAGAATGCTTATTTAGGAACTTTACATGTTAGAGATTAGGTGGGGCCATATAGAAATAAAAGGAAAAGTTCCTGCCCTCAGGCAGTTAACATCTCTGAGGGGAGACTAACTATGCATAATACAATGTTACAAGTACAAAGAGGGGACAAAATAGCATAGGAATGCAAGTAGAAGGGCAAATTCCAACCAAAGGAGGAGGCGGGAGGAGGAGGGTAAAGAAAGTAGGTAAAAACTGGAGGTAGAAAAGTGATTCTTCATCTGGCTGCCCATTAGAACCTTTTAGGGGTCTTCAAAAAATACCAATGTCCTCACCTTCCAGAGAACTCCAGTCAGTCAATCCTTATGCCAATAGCCCACTGCCTTAATAAATGTACTTCTATAATGTTTTGGTAGCTGGCACCTTTATAATGTTGGATACTTGTTCTTTTTCTTCTTCAACATTTTCTTGGCTGTTCTTGACCCTTTGATTTCCATATAAGTTTCAGAATCAGCTTATCAATTTCCACAAATAAACCTCCTGGGACTTGATTGGTTTTGCCTTAAATGTGTACATTCGTTTGAGAACTGACATCTTTACGATATTGAGTCTCATTATCCTTGAACATGACAGAGCCCTCTATATTTATTTAAAATCCCTCTTAGTGATGTTTTGCAGTTTTCTGTGTAAAGGTCTTGTATGCCTGTTGTGAGATTTACTCATAGTTATTTGATGTATTCTCTGATGACCAAATGGAATCATTTTTGAATTTAATTTTCTATTTTTTGTTGCTAGGATACAGACAATTGATTTTCTGATATTTACCTTGTATCCAGGACTATGCTAAATTTGCCTATTAATTTTAATAGTGTAGATGTATAATCTTTTGGATTTTCTATATACCCACCTATGTTATCTGTGAATATACTGTTTTATTTCTTCCTTCCCAATTCTTCTACCTATCTTTTAATTTCCTTATCTTGTCAGATTGCTCTGGGTAGGCTTTCCTGTACAATGTTGAATAGAAATGATGAGAGCAGAGATTGTATTTGGTTCCCAGTCTCTGGAGGAAAGCTTTAACATTTCACCACGAAGGGTGATGGTTGTTGCGGGTTTTTGGATATGCCTCTTATTAGATTAAATTAGTTCATTTCTGTATGGCTAAGACTATTTGGTCAGATGGTAAAAACTTGAAGATTTGACTTATGACGAAGGTGCCACTTCCATGCAGTGGGAAAAAATGGTCTTTAAAATAAATGGTGATTGATCAATTGGATAAAAATATGAAAAGAAGAATCAACCTCCATCTTACATTGTACATGTAAAAATGTTTCAGGGAATTATATACCAAATTGTAGGAGATTAAACAATAAAACTTCCAAAAATGACTTAAAAGACTATCTTCATGACTTTGGTGTGGGCAAAGATTTCCTAAGCAGGACACAAAAAGCACTAATCACAAAGAATAGCTCTTCATCAAGATACTCCACAAGAAAGAAAACGCAAGACATCAACTGAAATAAGATATTTATAATACATATGTCCAACAAAGCACTTGTATCTAGACATATTAAAAAAACTCCCAAACATCTGTAAGGAAAAGCCAGACAGCTCGTGTTAAAAAATGGTCAAAAGATTTAATGGGTCCTTCACAAGAAGATATCCAAAACAGCTAACAAGTGTGTGACATCACTCTACAACCACAGAATGATAAAAGGAAAAGAAAAACAGACTGACAATGCTAAGTGTTGACGAGGATGTGGGGCAACTGGATTCTCATGCAGTATCTATATCCTGCATGTAGCTCTTCAGGCCTCACCATTTTGGTGCATGCTGGCCCAACTTCCAGTGGTTGGGTACTGTGTCTCCCTCCCTAAGGGCTTTCTCTGGTCTCAAGAACAGTTCTGTCTGTAAGAGCAGCAGCCCACAGGTGTCAGAGAACAGCTCCCCTCCCCTCAGGAGTCATCCTGACCTAAGACTGACTGGAGTGGTATATAACCATGCCAACTCTGTTGTTCTCTGATGTGCGTTCTCTACCATTTCTGGAGATCTTCAGCAGGATTGAGCTCTAGTTGCTCACAGTGTACTACCTTGATAGTGCCCCCTTTATTGGCTCCCATCCCTTCTGCATTTCACTTCTCCACTTCCTACCAAAATTTTTTGGGCCATCTCCCAAATAAACCACTTGCACTCAAATTCTCATTTCAGGGTATACACCTGGGGAAACCCAAATTAGGATATATATTATACTCCAATAAAAATGTTTACTTAAAAAGAAAAGGACATGGGAGATAGCTCTCAATTTGGGGGGGGATAGCAATAGTTAATATTGCTTAGGATAGATTCCTATAGTGATGCTATTTTCAATGTAAAAAGTGCATTTGTCATCCACATGGATGGAAATTTGATAATATGGTCAGAAACCATGCTAGAAGTTTTACATGGTATATCTCAGTTATTATCTCTGTTATATTGATGAAAAAGTTGAAAATCGTAGATGTGAAATAACTTTTTAAAGGTCACATAATAGTTTCAGGATGAATTAGGATGTGTTAGGCTTGATAGGCAACTATTATGTTGACCAGACTGCGAAGGGTCAGGATAAGAACTGGGAGAGGGGGGCACTTTATCTTCTACTCAATGGGAAATCAAATAAAGTTATAAAACAGGGGAATGCAATGAACAGATTTTGTGGAAATTCCCCCTAACGTCAGGATGGAAGATGGGTTACAGGAGGCAGGGCCACCCTTTAGGAAGCTATTGCAGTAATTCAGGGATAAGATGGCAAGGGCTACAATCAGGGAATAGAGAGGATGGATTTTCGAGATTTTGGCAGACGGAGGGGGTGGACAAGTCTTAGTGACTGATTCGATGTAGGAGTTGAAGAGGGAAGATAGTCTCTTGTTTCAGATGTTGGGTGATGATTTAAATATTTTTACTGAGGTCACTTCAACAACTTATTGTTCTTGCAACAGGGGTCCCCCTGGTGGTAAAAGAAAACCAAGACTGGGATTCCTTGTTCTGGGTACCAGCTTTTGCGGGATACAGTTGTGCAACTGAACCTATTACAAGACCACAGAATAGGGATTCCCTTCTTTTCCTGTGGTGGCAAAGAGCCATATGTAAAAATAACTGAAAGCTAGGGGCTGGGGGTAGGAAAAATGGGTGAAGGTGACCAAAAGGTACAAACTTCCAGTTACACGATGAATAAGTTCTAGGGGTGTAATGTACGACATGGGGACAATAGTTAACAATAGTGTATTGTACACTTGAAAGTTGCTGAAGAGAGTAGATCTTAAAAGTTCTCATCCCACAAAATAATTGTGACTATGTGAGGTGATGAGTGTGTTAACTAAACCTATTGTGGCAATCATTTCACTATATATATATATATATATATATATATATATATATATATATATATCTATCTCAAATCATTACATTGTACACCTAAAATGTTTACAATATTATATGTCAATTATATATCAACAAAGCTGAAAAAAAGAGAGAAATCTTCCCCAAAACCCCCAGAAAACACAACAACAACTGAGAGCTGATGGCTGTGGAAGTGTCAGAAAATGGGGCCTGACGACAACCTTCACCCACTCGAGAAAGGTAGTTTCTGGCTCCCTTCCCTCACCAGGAAATCTCCATGTAGCTGGGAGGAGGGATTGGCTGCCATCAGTGATGCTGAATCCAACAGGCTTTGGGGAAATCTTCCAGGGAATATTGATCTGATTTCTTAAGAGCATGGCAGAGGAAAGAGCAGAGACTTTAAGCCAGACGTCCCTGAGTTTGAATGTTGGCTCTGCCATAAATCTGCTAGTATCAGTTTCTTCCTCTGTGAATTATATATAACAGCACCTAGGTGGTGGTGAGGTTTGAGATAATGTGGGTAAAGCACTAGCTCAATGCCTCCTTAACTGTTGGAGGTAATGATGATGATTACCTTAGGAGCTTAGGAGATGGCCTACTGAATCCTTGAGGCAATTAGAGTCAGGGATCCTGTTGATTCATGAATATGCTAATAAAACGGAGGAGCACAAAAGCTGACTCAAAAGACTGCTACACTGTCTGGAAGCCCCCAGGGCCAAGTAGTTTATCTAACTAGACAGGTAGCACCGCTAGAGACTTCTCTATGCCTTGGGAATAGCCCTAGGAATAAACAAGAGGAACTTTCTAAAACAGGCACATCTGACTAGGTCTGCCTAAGTCATCGCCCAAGAAGAGATATTTCAGAAACTTTCCAGTTTGAGGAAACGTTGGCATGTTCCTGATTATGTATAAATACCTTGTTTGTTATAGAAATACGGAGTGAGTGTAACCTTTTGCTAAGTCATGCAAGGCCAACAGCTACAAAAAGATGTGAGAAAAGAGCCACAGCACAATTGTATCTAGTGGTTTCCTTCACAAGTCCCCTAGGATCCTGGGAAGGTTTAAAGTGTTAAAGCTGTAAGAGTTACCTCTTGAAATCCCTGCAGCTGTTTTTTCTCCCAGGAGCTCTGTGTGCCTGTATATTACTTGGTCTTATCCATCTGTAAGCTTTTGTAAGCTCCCTAATGAAAACCCGTATTTTCTTGGCTTACATGCACCTTATTGAGCGTTCTGTCTCTCATGCTATAAATGCACATAATGAGAAAGAGTCTATTCATCAGGAACCACCAGCATTCTAGGCAAATGGACAATCAAGTATTTTATTGATGTACCCGGAAAGCAACTTCTTAAAGGTCAGAATATAATCGTAAAACCAAACCAAAACAAAAAGCTTCCTTATTGCACCATGTACAAACTGTATCATATTGAATAGCAAAAAGGTTGGACAAGATTCATTCTTTATGATGTATTTCATAAGGAAAACAGTAGGGTTTTCCTATTGCAGTGATGTCTGCCCTTCCTCCCTATTATATCTGATGCCATCTTCTTGTTATCTCTTTTGATTTTAAATTGTTTTGTAGGAGGATATAATAATTGATGTTTTGTACTTTTTCTGGACACAGAGCCACAATCTGCCGGATGTTGTGAGGGTGGTGGTATGCAGAATATTCTCGTACAGATGAGACTGCCTTTGAGTACAATGTTAGGTGCCCACCTCTAAGAGGAGAATACCAGCAAGCTTAAGTGATGGAAGAGGATCAGAACCAACGGTCCCCCCATGTTGATTCTCTGAAGATTCTTCCCTCTAGCTTTCTGTAATTTTAGGGGATACTGACTTTACCTTAGCCACAGGATAGCTAAAGCTCATGATTAAAGTGGTAGGTATGACATTTTCCTTATTGTCTGGGGTAAGGTTGAATTATGCCAGAGTGTGAAAAGCAAGCAGAGGACATCCTCTATCTGGCTGGGAAGGCCCCCACAGTAGTTTCACGAACCTGAGGGGCGGAATGGAGCTTATGAAGTACTTGCTGGTAGTCGAGTCCTGCCTTAAAAACTAAAGATGTTGGGGCAGGCCTGGTGGCACAGTGGTTAAGTGTGCACGTTCTGCTTCGGCAGCCCGGGGTTCGCCAGTTCGGATCCTGGGTGTGCACATGGCACCGTTTGGCAAGCCAAGCTGTGGTAGGCGTCCCATGTGTAACGTACAAAAAGATGGGCATGAACGTTAGCTCAGGGACAACCTTCCTCAGCAAAAAGAGGAGGATTGGCAGCAGTTAGCTCAGGGCTGATCTTCCTCAAAAAAAGAAAAAAACACAAAAAACTAAAGATATTGAAACAAAAAATTTGTATGCTATCCTAAAAAGTTATCAAAAGACAACTTAATGAAAATATTTTCAAATAAAAATTTAATTGCTGTTTATTTTATCAACTCAATAAAGTATGATTTTATTTTTGTTTTTGAACTATTTTTTCTATCATTAAATATTAACTTTATGATTTTTTAAACTTTTAAATTCTCCAAATAAATTCTTCTTTGCTCTACTTGAGCAGGATTTTGGCAAAATTACAAAAAGGTCACTTTCTGCATAAGTGTTGCAATAATTGCATCTATATGAATGTATAAATATTTGTGTAAATTAATTGTCTAAACCCAGACAGCTCCCAAGCACATGAGCTGGCGATATATAATAAATGAATAGATGTGTTAATCTGTGTGTGTGAGTGTGCAAATTGGGGTTCTTAAAAATTCTACATGTGTACACTTATTTATTGGGTACATGGTCCCTCTGTTTTGGAGTTGTCTGAGTTAAGACCAGTCCTGCTCATGGCAGTGTTAGTGTTCTGGCTCAAAGCAATTTTTCAAGCATAACTGGCTGTGATGGGTGTACACATAACAAAGCCAAAATCAAGGCCCCTTCCTACACACTTTATATTTCCCCTAATCTTTGCTGATGGTCTCTAAATGTGTGAGCCAAATGTATATACATATGTCCAGGGAACAATTTAAATCAAAACAGGGTGTTTTTTTAAAAAAAGCTTTGGGTTAGAAAACCTTAAGCCCAGCAGTTTCAGAATGCCCACAGCGAGCTGACTCTTACCTTCCGGTGTCCCCACAGCTGGTTCCCCTTCATACCATGACAGTCATAGAGGGTGACTGGGCTGTTGTGTGAGATCGCATCGAAGCAGAATTTTCGGGTGTGCAGTGGCTCACCGGGTCGAATATCTTCTCTCCAACCAAAAGTAAAGAGCTAACAAAGCAACAATAGCAGAAAAGGGACAGTGAGTTTAATTCAGAGAGATTCGAGAGCAGGAGGAGGAATGTCTTTTAGGAACGTAGAGCTCCTGCCTGTCTCGGCAGGCATAACAGAGGTGTTGAAAAAGGCAGGTGCCATAAAGCTCTGTAGCAGTGACAGTGGCACCTTTGGCCCAGGCTCCCAAAAAATATGCAAATGAGGAGTTTCCAGTTAGGTAGCAGGAAAAATAACAGAGGCGTGGCATGGAAAGAAAGAGGAGAGAGAGAGAGAGAGAGAGAGAGAGAGAGAGAGAGAGACCGAGAGGAAGTAACTCTTTAATGAAGCTCTTTACTGCTTTCATTTAGATAAAATGTTACTGGATCAAATGCTACACAGTTAGCAGATTAACTGAAAAAAGACCCGGAGTAGAGTTAAACTAGCAACTTGAAAAATTTGGTTTAAGTGAAAGCTAAGCCTGATGAAGCAAAGAATAGGAAAATTAATTTCCTGGGGTTGGTAAGAGCAATTCTGCAGGGCAGTGTAGAAAGTTTTGGACTGTAACAGTAGGAGACACAGTTTACACACACACATAGAATCCCCCTGCCCAGACTGAAACAGAAGTTTCATGAAACGATATTTATCCTTACTGCATTTGATAGACCCTGATATTCCATCCAATCTTTTCCTATCCTGGTCTACTCTATCCTGTCCATTCCATTCTATTATTTACAAAAAATGCTACTTATGATGCACTAAATTGATTTTACAATTTATTAAATTTAGAAAAACAACAACATTTCTGTAAGGGAAGGGTATTGTCTTGAATTTGAGCTGAACAATCATTTGAGGGCTCCAGTAGGAGAAATCCTTAAGTAGGTAGGAAAATAGACAAGCCCTATGATTTCTTCCAATTCTAAAATTTCAAGGAGGTTATATAATTCTTGGAATAAGACTTAAAGCAGGCCTGACTGTGTGAAGCCAAGCTGTGACTTACAAAGCGAAGAGCTGTCAGGGAGACCCTGTTGATGGAAAAGCAAGCACAATGCTGACCTGTATGTGCACAATACACTTGGCCCTAACCAGGCCCTCAGAATACTCCAGTTTTTAGGCCCTACCTGGGCAAGAAAAAAAAAGGAGAATCTGGCAAAATTCCAGGGACGGCTAACAAAAACAGTTAAGTGGTGGGAAAACTTGAAAAAATTGGGTTAAGTGGTCTGGAGAAAATCAGAAAACAATTATGTAAATTAAACATATGACAGTTGATTGTCTGAGTAATGGTGAATGACTACATTTGTTTCTCCAGAAGACAGGACAAAAGAGAATGCTTTAAATAGAAGGACAAGGGGTTTTGGTTTGGGCATTTGAAACTGATTCATGAAGAATTGTGCGGTCTCTCTTCTGAGAGTTTTTTTTTTAATATGATTGTGGACTGAGATGTTTTTAGCCTCATTCAAATTCTATGCAGGGGATGACGTCTCAAGGAAAAGTGTCTATTCAGCTATTTCTGATTTTGATCACTCCCTTCAAATCAGAACTCTACCCCGTTGGCTTCTGAAACATAGTGCTCTCTGTTCTCCTATAACTCTTCCTTGCTCATATCTCTCTTTTAGCTATCTCTTCAACATAGGTGCAACTCTGGGTCCTCCCTTGAATCCTGTCCTTGCATCTTCTCTGGTTAGTCTTATATACATTCAATTCAACCCATGTCAACATGTTGAAAAGTCATTGTCTGTGTTATGTACAACTCCGTGTAGGATTTCCCAATTGCATGTCCCATGGACATCTCAAATTTGACATATCCTAAATTCAATTGATTTTCTTCCCTTCTAAGCCTGTTTCTATTCCCATATTTTGCTTAAGTTGGTAGTCATTTCATTCAACTTGTCAATCTGGGAGTTTTTCATCTTTACCTTCTCTGTCTAATCAGTTACCAAGTCTTGCCCTTTTCGTCTTTTAAATATTACTGGAAATAGTCCCTTCTTCTCTATATCCACTACGTTTGCTCTCAATATTTCTTGTCTGGACTACTGAAATGACCTCCTAATTGATTTCTTTCCTACCTTCCTTTTTTGGTTCCTTCATATCTGTTTGAAATGCCTATTTGACCATGTTATCTCTCAAGCTGAAATCTCACAATATTTTCACACGACCCTTAGAGAATGAAGTTCAAGCTCTTTAACATATGAAGCACTTTCCACATTGGCGTTTGCCAACTTCTTCCAGCTGCATCCCTTTCCCTCTTGTTTATGTTCCAGCAATAATAAAACACTTGTAAGTTGCTAAGAGAGTAAACTTAAAAGTTCTCACCACAAGAAAAAAAATTCTGTAACTGTGTATGGTGACAAATGTTAACTAGACTTATTGTAGTGATCATTTCACAATACAGATAAATGATGAATTATTAGGTTGTACACCTGAAACTAACATAATATTGTATGTCAATTATACCTCCATTTAAAAAAACACGTTTGTAGTCCCTTGCACTAATCAGGCTGTATTTTTCTTCTGTGACTTTGTTCATGAGAGTCCCTCTGGCTGGAAGCCCAACATTCACCAGCCAACCTAGTTAATGCTCCTCAGTCCTTTAAGATTCAGTTCAGGTGTCCACTCATCCAAGAAGCCGTCCTCTTTCAACTCGTTACTCCTTCCCACCCCTGACTTTATTTCATCCTGACTGTCCGTTTATGTTTCTGTATCTCTCAGTAGACAGTCAGATCCTTAATGGTAGGAATTATGTTTTTATCTTTGTGTTTCCAGCACTCAGAACAACTCATGACACATAATTAATGTCCAATAAAATTTCTATTGAATAAATGAAAACTTGCGCTGATCATACTAATGGAAAGTGTATTGGGATAACTGTCAAGATGAAATAGTCTTTTTAGTCCCTCAAATGAATTTGTACTATTTGTGTCTAATTACAATATCAGCAATAATTATCATCATTTGAACTTTCAGCTTCAATGGTTCCAGGCTCAGTTACCTATTCTTGAAATAGAAATTTCCTGGCCTATAAATCTGTCATCGACATTGATTAAATCTTTATTTCATTTAAATATCACATTTTCTTGACATTATAAGTGGTCCAACCAATGTAGGAACCTCTGGTCTTGATTGGTTTATTGAGTTCCCTCTTTGTCTCTTTTTCTCTTTTTGCTTTTTAGACATGTGGGAGACCAAACTGAAAGGGACTGTAATCATTACCTAGCATAATCCCTCATTATTAGTTTGGGGAAAAGTAGGCTGCAGAAGATAAATGGTTTGCTACCGTCATGCTCAATTTCCAGGCTTGTTATTCTTTTAATAGACAGTCTTTTCTTAATTTTTACTTTCTTACTTTTTTTTTTTTTCCGGACAGTTAGCCCTGAGCTAACATCCACTGCCAATCCTCCTCTTTTTGCTGAGGAAGAGTGGCTCTGAGCTACCTTCTGTGCCCATCTTCCTCTACTTTATATGTGGGACACCTGCCACAACATCGTTTGATAAACGGTGTGTAGGTCCGTGCCGCAGATCCGAACTGGCGAACCCTGGCCGGCGAAGTGGAATGTGCCAACTTAACTGCTATGCCACTGGGCTGGCCCCTTTACTTTCTTTTCACTTTTCTTACTTTTTATTAAATGGCTCAGTTAAGTGCAAAAGAATACCTGTGTTAAAGCAAACATAAGCACAGTCTTCTCTTGGCAGATTTATTCTTCTATTGTCGCAATTATATCTCAGGGCATCTTTAGGTGACTTTTATTCTTTTGTTTCTATGTATGTTAATATAGGACAATAATTATTTTTAGATCTGTAGGCTGATTGTTAGCCTGTTGTCTTCACAATGTTTTATGCGCCGTCATCATCATTACTGTTAGTACCTGGTGATTGCTTTCCCGCATCCCAGGTGACACATCTTCAGATTATATCAGCTGCTTTATTCTTCTGCACCTATCGTTAGCTAAAATTTTTCTCTCTTACGTCTTTGAAATGCTTTCTATGCCATTTATCTTATCCTAATGGCCATGGCAAACCAATCAGATATCAAACTTTTCACCCATTAGGCACATTTTCCTGTGCGCAATCTTGTCACAGCAGAAAGCAGCAGACGTTACAAAAGTATTTTCAGTGTTTGCACTGGGTGATGTTATTGTGACATTCATAGTTTGTCTCCTACCCTTGGGCTGTTCCTTACTGACAGAAGTATTTAGATTTCATTTAGGTTTTCCACACAATAACTCCTGATTTTTTTTTCAACCTCAAAGCCTTCAATTTTAAATTGATGTTAATTTTTCTACTTTCCTCTTTAAGTGATACTTTTAGATATAGATTCAGAACGATACATAACTCATAATTCTTTGCTTTAATATTAATGTGGTATGTGTGATGTTGCCTGGGTCTGAATTGTATCATATGAATAGTTCACTAGACTTGGTACTGCAGATATACTTACTATCTTAATCTTGCTACCTGACTTGCCAAGATTGGAAATACTTTTCTCTCTGTGGGTAGTTACGTTGTATTTCCTTGATATGTGGTTGGCAGGAATCTGAGATGCTGGGTGCTCCTCCTTGCGGACTGTAGCCAACAGGATGCTGTGTCCCGAGAGTGAGACTATGTATTCCAGAAGCTGTCCTTTACTACGTGCGTTGACTTGCTTCCGCCTCTCTTTGCACATCCGCTCTCCAGGTCCTGGAAAGGGAGCATTGGCCGGCTTCCTCAGCAGGACGAGGGCCTGCTCTGCGGCAGTGCTTCCTCCCCGGCATGAGATCACAGCCTGCCGCCTGCCCAAACTCGGCCATGGCCACCGGAGGCTCTTCCTTCTGCCTTCTCGTCTGCCTTGGATTCATAATGGCACTCCTTAATAACCTTATTATTCAGGGTTTTCTTCTTTTTTGGTCCCTAAAGGAAACTGAAAGCCAGCACACAATGCTACAGTGACATCAAACAGCTAAATAGATGGCCCTGGAAAAAAGAACCACACATTTGCTTTCTTCATAGAAGCAAATTTCGCCATCACTGGTGTTCTGCAACAAAAGACATTTTCGTACGAAGGTGCTTCAATAGACTCCTTTATTTTCCATGTAACTATTTTGTCTATTCATTTGTGTTTTATTTTTGCCCCCCCCTTTTTTTTTTTAAAAAAAGAATCCTTTCAATTCTAATAAGTGCCCCTTTTGTGTTATTTGAATGCTTTTGAAAAAAATCTATAATTGTCCTGTTCTGATAGGCTTCTTTTCTGACCTAAGAATTTTAATCTAAATGTAGAAGAATGAATCCTAGTTCTTATTAGTCATTGAGTAATATCTTGAATAAAGCTTACAGTTAATTACCGGAAAACAAAGCAGCTTGTAATGTTTTCACCTTCAAGTCAATATATGATGATACATATTTCAAATATGATTCGTTTTTCCCCTCCTGTCAACCTTGTTTAATCTCCCTGTGGCTCTGCTTTCAGAGTCTCTAGAGACTGGAAATCTTTTTAAAGAGATGTGTTAACTAAATGGTCTTGGTCCTCTTCTACGGTTGTCTGCTTGTCTAGTGCTGCTCTCTGGTGGCTATTTCTTGAATTACATGCCATAGATTTTTGCAGTTTAGCCTGAGGGGGAACAAATGAAGAATTTTTAAAGTGTATGCAATATAGTTGGTTTTATTTATGTTTATTTTCAGCTGTCAAATAAAATTTGTAGTCCAGAGCATATTTCATTCTAGAACATTCCAGGGGATAGGAATATTCAATCTGATGCAGGCATTCAGGTGTGTATACTTCATACGAACCAGCTGGCTAGGTGTGTTTCCTGATTAAATAGAGGTGGTAGAGAGAAATTTAGCCCAACAGACAGAGATTTTCCTCATGGCATGCTCCTTTTTCTTTTTTCTTTTTTAAAATATCCTTTTTCAGTCTAAATGCCAGTCTTACTGATAGGCCTCTGAAGACATCTCTCTTCCTCCCAGGCTGAAGTCAGAATCACTTCTTGGAGGTAACAGGCCAACACTGTTCCTCACATCCCTGGTAACATCCCTGTGGGGTTTATAGAAACACATAGAGGAAGCAGGAGGCCGGTCCGCTTTTGCTGATATTCCATTCTCATCAGTAAATCCTGGAGCTGAGGCTCCTGCATTAAAACCCATCTGATAGGTGTCCACATACTGCAGGATTTATCGGAGTGAACAATATTGGAATTTGGCAGCCGCCTCGAACCTGAGAGAGACTTCTAATTTGGTGTTAGTATAAAGCCATCTGGCGAGAGGAATTGTGAGAAGGCGGAAAGGAAAAAACACTTACTCTGCACCTACTCTATGTGCAAGGTGCTGTTATATTAGAGACATTATTCATTCTCTTAATAACCCTGTTTGTGAGGTGGATATTATTGCTCCTATTTAAAGACGGAGGAACTACGGCCTAGAATGATTAAATAATTTCACAAGGACACCCAGGTTAAACTGGCTGAAATCTAGGTTGGCCTGACTGCAAGGCCCACGATCCTCCTAGAACACAGTGAGCCTGTGGGGTAAGAGTACAAGCACCAGGTTACCTGCTAGGGGAGGGGCAGTGCTGGTTCACTGACGGACTGAATTAGTTCTGGACTGTGCTGTGGACTTGGTCTACTGCTGCTTTCCTGAATGACGCTGCCCTGCCCTGTAAGGCAGGCGAGAGGCGGGCAGGAAGGAAGGTGGGATTGGCAGAGGGCGGTGCCAACATGCTGAATCTCAGCACGCCTGAGCAACTCATTAAGATCCTAGGCTGGGCACAGTGTGTCTTTACTAGTATACTATACGAGTTTAATAAACTTTACTAGTTTAACACACTTGAGGAGTGGCGCTATAGGAGAGAATTATGCCTTACTGGGAACTGCTTGTCTATTTTTTCGGTTTTCTTAAGAGAGGCATTATGGACAGTTCTGGGAGGCACAAAGCACAGGCAGGACATACTATCCTGAGCTTGGGTTACATCCTTCTGCAGAGGGAGAGAGGGGAATAGGATGGGGGCAAGGGGCTTTAACTGTATCTGTAAATTTTATTCTTTAAAAAAACACAGCAGTAGCTGTAGATAGTTGTTAAGTCTGTGTGATGAGTACACCAAGGTATGCTTTAATATTTTTTAATAGTTTCCAACTTGAAATATTTCATAATTTAAAATTAAGACACTAAAAAGGAGCAGACACAATTTTACCCACTATCTCTTCTCTTTTATAGATGACACAATGTAAGGACAGCCCCTTACAAGGACTGTCAAGTTTCAAAGCAGGTCAGGAATCACATCTCACTTAATAAGCTGAGTTGCAGTGAAATGTTTTTCTTATTTTTTTTTGGTGAGGAAGATTGGCCCTGAGCTAACATCTGTTGCCAATCTTCCTCTTTTTGCTTGAGGAAGATTGTTGGTTGAGCTAACATCTGTGCCAGTCTTCCTCTATTTTGTATGTGGGACGGCACCACAGCATGGCCTGATGAACAGTATGTGGTCTGTGCCCGGGATCCAAACCCATTAACTCGGGGGTGTCAAAGCGGAGTGCACGAACTTAGCCACTATGCCACCAGGCTGACCCCCAAAATGTTTTTCAATCAAAAGCAATAAATAGTCTTAAAGTATACCATGAAGTCCATGTTGGAGTGTCATTACCTCAAAGTTATCCTTCGTATGTAAGATTACAAACCACTACAACAACAAGAGGGGTAGGCACAGTATTCTTTTCAATATACAGCCAGAGGGGAAAAATAAGATTAGATAAAGTCTCCCAAAACTTACAGATCACAAAAAGTCTTTCACTAAAACCATGTAATTTAGTTGGAAGTGTTACATAGCACTCTGTAGGTTTTCCATGGTTTGAAAACTATCATTCTGGGAAAGGAAATACAAGACTAGGGTCACAAGCAACATTTCTACCATCCTTTCTGTTACTGAAAGCACATTTTTATACGTTATCTCAATTGATGATCATAACTGGTCTGAGAAGAGATGGAAACAAAGAAGTTGAGGGATTCGCTTAACTACAGAGCTACTTAGTGGCGGAACCAGGACCTCACCCCAGGTCCCATGTGTCCCATCGAGAGATCTGTGCCCACTGGATCCCTCCATGCCTGCCTCAGCCCCCCAGAGTCCCGTGACTTCTGGGAGCTGACATACCTGTTCATGAGACCATGTCCTTTCAGAACCATCCTTGACACAGATGTCCAGCCTCAGTTCGGTTCCTGTGGCTCCATGCTTGCTGTCCACGCAGAGGTTTGCTGCCACGTTTCGAATCTGTGGAAGGAAGAAAGAATGAGCACGGGGCTGCTTTTTATTGTACCCCTAGCTCCTGACAATCCTGGTATAGATTCAGTAGTTGTTTTTTTGGTTACATGATTATTGAAGGATGCCTTAAATTTATGTGCAATTTAGGAAGAAAAGTCAAGGGATCAAATATAACATGGTTTAGTCTACATGTGAAAGAACGTGAGAAGGTTGGACAGCAAAGCTGCAGCTGGCTGAAACAAAGGAGTGGGTGACAATGCAACATGAGGAGCAGCACAGAGTTAGTGACTTCTGTAAAATGGGAGATCTTTCTTTTTCAGGTAGTTCTTTACTTAGAAGTTGCTAGCTTCTTCTTCAAAGTATCTTCCAGCATTTCCACCTTAGCTGGGAGTGAGGTCCACTGTAAGGCAGGTGATACAGGTAAAGCGTGTGATGGAAGAGAGGGAATCACTGAGCATTGCATGGTTCTGTGCAGGATATGGTGACTTTATGTTCCAGTTTGCCTGGCATGGTCTTGGTCTACACCTGTTGTCCTGGTTTAGCATTTCTGCTGCATGATAAATTAAATGTCATCCCAGAGAATTAGCAAGATAAGAAAGCCAGTACCATTGGGGTAATACTATCCTGGACGAAGGTTCTTCATGTAAAGTCTGAACTTTGAAAAGCTGCAGAGTGAGGAAACAATGACTGATAATTCTTTACAACCACATTAACAGTGATAAAAGGAACAGAGCAGTGAGGGGTGGGAAAAGGGTGGACTATGAAAAGTATCAACAGCAGAAACAGCAACAGAAAGAGTCCGGACATAGACACGTCCCTCCGTCAAATCTTCCTGCCTGAAGATTTCACCAATTCTCCTGTTAGCATCAAAACCACATCCTGTAAAGAGAACAGATTAATGGTTACCAGAGAAGAAGGAGGTCTGGGGGCGGACGAAAAGAGGAAAGGGGCACACATGCGTGGTGATGGGTAAAAACTAGACTGTTGGTGGTGAGCACAATGCAGTCTATACAGAAACTGATACATAATAATGTACATCTGAAATTACAGTCACAAACCAATATGACCTCAATAAAATAAAAAAAATCCCACATCCTGGAACAGTGTCAGTATTGTTTATAGTTTGTTCCTTGGGTGGGTATGCTTAGATAAGCTCAATTATCTCAATCCTTTTTATGCCTTTATATAGTCCTGGATTATAATAATCCCTTTAGATACTGTTCAGAAAGGAGACAAGAACAGAATGTACTCAAGTGACAATTTCAGTCAAAGTTCTTTTGTGCAGGATGAGTGGGTACCGTACGGAGCCTCTCTAGTCTCTCTCCAGAAGGATGCCCACACTGGGCCTATTCCTATCAGGATGGAGTAAGGAGGCAGAGAGCAGGTGGTTATGCAACATACTGGGCATCAAGAAAGGAATAAGTGATGCTGGGATGAGATGGTGGTGGAGACAGCTATTTCATATTTCACTTTCTTTGGGGTAGAGCTTGGTCAAACGTCATTCAGGAAGGAATCAACGTGGTGGATACCAGTTTCTCGATTCAGGGAATTTGGCAACAGCTGGGGTTCATCTTCCATATTGCACCTCTACTTTCAGGGTCTCTGTCCCTGAGGACGGGGGAATGTGAAATAATATAGGATACAGTGCAATAGTTCTTAACCTAATTTGGCCTACAGACCTCTCTGAGAATCCAAGGAAAGCTACAGACACTTTTGCAAAAACAAATGAACAACCAAACCATAAGTGGATACATATCAGCACTTTCATATTCATTTTCCTGGAACCCATTGACTTCACATTTGAATCCTGAATTAGGGAAAATGCTTGCCACCCACCTCTTGCAAACTAATTGCATCCCTCCTCTTAGTAGCATGGGAGATCCTGAAAGACAGGATGAACTTGGCTGGTGTCAGAGTGTGCCTGATTCACTCCCCCTCTTTCACCTTTTCTCCACCTTCCTGAAACAAGGACTAGGGAGGAACCTGACTATGGAATTTGAGGAGCCAAGCTCAAAATAGGCCTTTTGTAAGATCAATTCCTCGGTGTGTGATGGAGTTTCTTTGGTGAAATAGAAACACCCAGAATGTCAAAAGTTTGATTTTGCTATCGCTGTCTTGAGCTTGGTACCCTCTGTAAAGCTCCTATTTGATTTCCTTATCTGAATCCAGCGTGTGGGTTTTGTAAAGCTGTCTATAACCTGCGAGCTGCGTGTCACGACTCTGAGCGGGGCTCTCTTTTCATTCTTGGGCCATTGAACTCACAGACACACTCTTCTTAGAGAATCGGCATCCGTTTATGCCAAAGTCATCTTCAGGGCACATTGTTCCCTCTACTTGAGTCTAGGAACCCTGGACCATAGTTAGGAAAACGGCAGCTGCTTCCATGTTGATGGCCGCTTGGCCACCGGGGGAAGAGCTTGCCCTCCTCTCTCAGCTAGCATGGCGCTCAGTTACTGGAGGGCCTCTGCTCTTGGAAAAGGAGGACGCGGGAAAGAAAAGAACATACATGGGCCAGGGACACCGAGTGGCAAATCTGCCAAATGGCCTGTGGAGACACACCAAGGGCTGTGAGAGAGCCTCATTCTGTTTCTAAAAGCTAGGAGCTCAAAAGGGCCTGGCGGGGAATGGAAGAGAGCATTTTCTAAACTCTTGAATTTTCTAAATTCTCACTCAAATGGCATCTGTGTAGACAATGGGATCAACTGTTTCAGAAGCCAATTTCAAGTTTCAAAGGCATAATTGTCTACATCTGTGTAAATTCCAGCCAATAGTTGCGCCAGAAGGAAATGCTGAGTTTACTGTAGGAGAAGGTAGGCTCCCGGACACAAGATTAACAGCCGGCCCTTCTCACTCCCTTCTCTCTCCCTTCTTTACTTATTCCCATCTCTTCAGCACATATTCATATCTTCTCCTCTCGTCACAAACATGACTCCAATGTAATAAACAGGTGACTACAAATCCAATAGAACTGATTCTAATACTTGTTTATTCATTTGAATAAAGGTTTTTTTTAAGTAGATAAGAAAATTTACAAATGATTTATATTTTTCCAACATGGGCTCTGTAACTGTGGCTGAAGATAAAGCAGTTCTCATGCATGTACACTCCTCAAATCTGGGACACAGACTACTGAACACGTCTGTGACAGAATAGATAATTACTATGCTTTACTCCTTTGATGTCCAGCTTCAGGGCTTGGTATCATTAAAACTGTGTCAAGAAATCCTCAGAGACTCGAAACAGGATTAGACAGTAAGGTGGAGCTTGACTAGCAATGGGTGGGAAGCAGGAGAGAAGTGGGGGAAAGGGAATCATTATGTATGACAGGATTACAGAGATCGTCTCCCTTTGGGCCAGGATTAGGAAAAGGTCTGGCAGAGAGTAAAGGATTTCTTAGAGATGCAAGGGAAGTCAGGCTCAGCTTGACCATTGTTTTTTTCCTCCCCAATACAGGAGGTTTTATAAAAGAGGTACAAGAGAAAGGAAATGTGATATGCACGTCAGGGTGGCTAGTAGCTGAGGGATAGGTAATTCAATTGGTTATTAAAGAGAGACTAGCCTCAGCTTAACAAATGAGGCAGCATGGTTTGCTAATTCCCCTCTGATAGCCTTGGGGTCTTTTAGGTAAGAAGTAGTGGGTTCATGATTCATTCAACAAGTATTTATTAAGTACCTGCTATACCCCAGGCACTATGCTAGATGTTGAGTATACAGCAAAAGATAAAAAAGAATCGGTCCCCTCCTTTGGGCAGCTTTTTACTAGTGAGGACATTAGCAAACACATGTGTGAAAGAAAGGCTTGAGAGTCCTAATATTTCTGGCTATGAAATCTTAGTATGGTAAAAGGAATCAAGATGCTCCTCTTTTATGGACGGTGGTTGATTTCAGAACGCAAATTTACGTGCAGAACTAGAAAGAAAGACGTTAGTGTCGTATGGAGAGAGAACTGAATGGAGACAGACCAGGTCTGGGTTCTGCTCACCAGGCACAAATATACTTTCCCTATAATCTTAGCCATGTACTCTTTTTTAAAGTCCAGTTTATCCATTTATAAAAAGGCAACATTTAAGGAGCACTTCTGAATGAAAGGCGCTTTGAGAAGTACCAATGGAGATTCCAAGATGAAGAAAAACCAGCTTCTGCTCTCAAGGCGTCTACAATCTTAGTGAGGTGACATCACTCGGACAGCATTCTGTTAGATTACTAAATGCTAAGTGAGGACTAAGAGGAAATGACCAATTCCGAGCCAGACAGCGTGGAACATGTAGTAGAACTGATGACACTGAGGGGGCTCTGGAGGACGAGTAGAATGGAATCTAGAGGGTGGAGTGACAGAGGACACTGTAGCCTCAGGGAACAGAAATGAATACAAATGTGGAGATTTGACAGTGCGAGGCCTTTTTTGGGGAAGGGCACAATATCTGGTATAGCTCAGCACAAGGTTTGTAAGACGAGGACAATCATGCCTCAGAGGGTAGTTGTGAAGATTAAATTTACACATGCAAAGGGCTTAGCACAGTGTCTGGAACACTGTAAGTGGTCAGCCAATGTTAGCTGCTACTTATTTATTTGTTTGCTTATTTAGTTTTTCAGCTAAATCAAGTATGATGGTAAATGGGGTGATGTCACAGTCAAATTACATTTCTGTTATATTATGAGGTGTCCCGTTGGCACTTTAAATACGGAGAAACTACCCCTGAATGAGGCATGGTCCGTTACCCCAGAACTATTCTTCAGTCTGGATCACCTGTTATTCTTGACAATGTCATAAGCAGAGCATAAGCCAGCCAAGATCTCAGCCTGGCACCCTAGACACAGCCGTATGCCTCCTCCAGCGCCCCACAATTAGCCATCTCTGTTGATTCTAGTCTTTCATCCTGAATGTCCCACTCCTTTCCTCTCCTTTCCAGTCTCACAGGCCTTCAGCATCTCCTCATGGACTTTTTTAAAAAATCATAGTAAACTATCTGTAATATGAAATTTACCATTTTAACCATTTTTAAGTGTACAATTCAATGGCATTAAATACATTCCAAATTTTCTGCCATCATTACCACTATTTCCAAAATGTATTCATCACCCAAAATAGCAAATGTGTAACCATAGAGCAATAAGTTCCCCATTTACCTTATCCCTGGTCACCTCTATTCTACTGACTCTATGAATTTGCCTATTTTAGATGCCTCAGATGAGCGGACCCATATCACATTTGTCATTTTGTGTCACATCTATTTCACTTAGCATAATGTTTTCAAGGTTTACCCATATTGTATCTTGCATCAGAACTTTGTTCTTTTTAAGACTGAATAATATTCCACTGTATGTACCATGTGAGATCTATCACATTTATATATATGATATATATATCACATATGTCATATAATGAAACATATATATATATATCACATTTTGTTTATCCATTCATCCACTGATATGGACACTTGGGTTGTTTCCACCTTTTGGTTATTGTGAATAATGTTTCTGTGAATATTGGCATAAAAATATCTGTTTGCTTATTTGTTTTCAATTCTTTTGGATATAAGCATAGGAGTGAAATTGTTGGATCATATGGTAATTCTATGTTTAACTTTTTGAGGAATTATCATACTGTTTTATATAATGGCTGCACCATTTTACACTCCCAACAGTAATGTTCATATCCTTTCCAATGCTTGTCTTCTGTGGGTGGGAAGCCATCCTAGTGGGTGTGAAATGTTACCTCATTATGACCCCTATCTCATTTGATTTGCATTGCCCTAATGACTAATGCTGTTGAAGATCTTTTCAAGTGCTTATTGGGCATCTGTGCATCTTCTGGGGAAAACGTTTATTTAAATCCTTTTCCCATCTTTGAATTGGGTTGCTTTTGTTGTTGTTGTTGAGTTGTAGGAATTCTTTATATATTCTGGATATTAATCCCTTATTGGATATATAGTTTGCAAATATTTTCTCCTATGGTTGCTTTTTCACTGTGTTGATAGTGTCTTTTGATGCACAGAAGTTTTTATTTCTAATCAAGTTCAATTTATCTATTTTTTCTTTTGTTGCCTGTTTTTGGTGTCATATTTTAGAAGCCATTGCCAAATCCAATGCCAAGAAGATTTCTCCCTATGTTTTATTCTAAGAATTTTGTAATTTTAACCCTTGTGTTTAGGTCGTTGATCTGTTTTGAGTCAAACTTTTTATATGCTAGAAGGTAAAGTTCTAAACTCTTTCTTTTGCATGTGGATATATTCATTTGCTGGGGCTGCCATAACAAAGTATAACAAATGAGGTGGCTTAAACCACAGAAACTTATTGTCTCACAGCTCTAGAGGCTAGAGTTCTGAGACCAAGGTGTCAGCAGGGTTGGTTTCTCTTGAGGGCTGTGAGGGAGAATATGTTCCGTGCCTCTCTCTGAGCTTTTAGTGATTTGTGGCAATCTTTGGCATTCCTTGGCTTATATGTATGTATCACCCTGATTTCTGCCTTCGTGTTCACAGGGCATTCTCCCTGTGTGTGTGTCTGTGTCCAAATTTTCTTTTTATGAGGACACCAGTCATATCGGAGTAGGGGCCTACCCTTCTCCAGCATGACCTCACTTTAACTTAACTAACTATACCTGTAACAACTATCTTTGCAAACAAGTTTCCTTCTGAGGTACAGGGGATTAGGACTTCAACATGCGAATTTTGGGGGGACATGGTTTAACCCATTTGATGCGGGGTCGGTAAGCCGAGGAGTCGAAAGAAAGATTTCTTGGACTCTCAAGATCTGGCAGTAGTGCTCTTTTATTTAGAGAATAGTGTGGAATAGCATGGGGACAGGACCCATGGGTAGTCAGAGCTGCTGCTGCATGGGGAGCTGCTGCTGCAAACATGGGTGGAGAGTAAGGCTAAATTTAAGGCATAGGTATGTGAATTATCTCTTGACAAGACAAAGGAAAGAATATGTAAAAAAGTTGCTAAAATGGTATCAGTGCCTGTAGAGTTCTGGTTATTGGGTGGTCCTATAACTTTTAGGTAAGAATCAAACTGGATTGAGTAAATGGCAGAAGTCACTGCTTAAATATTATCTTCAGCTAAAGACAAAGGAGGATGTTGGGGGGGGGTTTCAGTTATATGAGGTTGCCAGACAGTAAACAACTTAAGTTCTTGCCTTCCCCATTAAGAGTTTCCAGAGATAAGGCCATCCCCACTTCCTCCTGGTGCAAAGAGGGAAACATCTTTACAGACGGGAGGTTTCCCTTACAAATGTAAATGTTTCCCAACAAAGGGCAAGCAAACTCTGCTCCTCAGAGTTGCTTTTATTAAAAGTAACCAGCCCGCTTCTCATCTGCAGTTTTAAAAGTAACCAGCCTAAAATAATCCTCATCACATTGGCAATGGATATGCAGTCTTCCCAGCACAATTTGTTGAACCATTCGTTCTTTCCCCATTGAGTGATCTTGGCATTCTTGTTCAAAAATAATAGACCACAAAAGTGAGCATTTATTTTTGGGTTGTCTACTCTATTCTATTGGAATATATGTCTACTCTTATGCCAGTACCACACTTTCCACCCTGGCTTTATTGAGATATTATTGACGTATAACATGTATAAATTTAATTTGTACAATATGAAGATTTGTTACATGTATATATTGTGAAATGATTACCACAATAAGGTTAGTTAACACCTCCATCCCCTCACGTAATTACCATTTTTTGGTGGTGATAACATTTAAGATCTACTCTCTTAACAATTTCCAAGTATATAACACAGTATTGTTAATTTTAGTCACCACACTGTCCATTAGATCTCTAGAACTTATTTGTCTTATTGCTTAAAGTTTGAACCCTTTGACCAACCACTCTCTATGTTGCCTACCCTCTAGCCCCTGGCAATCACTATTCTATTCTTTGTTTCTAAGAGTTCAGCTTTTTCAGATTCCACATATAAGTGACAGCATACAGTATTTGTATTTCTCTGTCTGACATCTTTCACTTAGCATAATGCCCTCACATTCCATCTATGTTGTCACTAATGGTAGGATTTCCTTCTTTTTTAATGGTTGAATAATATTCCTTGTGTGGGGTCTATTTTTTAAAATCATGGACACTAAAGTTGTTTCCGTGTCTTGGCTATTGTGACTAATGCTGCAACGAACATGTGGGTGTAGATAATCTCTTTGAGGTAGCAATTTCATTTCCTTTGGATATATACTCAGAAGTGGAATTATTGGAACATATGAGTACCACACATTTTTGATTACTGTAGCTTTGTTTTAAGTTTTGAGTCAGAAAGTGTGAGTCCTCCAACTTTGTTCTTCCTTTTCAAGATTGTTCTGACTATCTGGAGTTCCTTCAGATTCCATATGAATTTTAGAGTGAATTTTTCTACTGCTGCTGCTGCTGCTGCAAAAAACCCACCACTGGAGTCTTGATAGGGATTGCATTGAGTGCAGATTTCTTTGAGTAGTATTGACACAGTATTTTTGGGTAGAATGAACAATATTGTCTTCTAGTCCATGAACATGGGATGTCTTTCTAGTTATTTAAATCTTTTAAAGTTTCCTTCAACAATCTCTTGTCATTTTCAGTGTACAAGCCTTTTGCCTCATTGGTTAAATTTATTCTTACATTTATGTATTTTTAGAGAGCAATATAATGTATATAAGAGCATAGATTCTGGAATCAGACTGCCCAGGTTTAGAGTTTGATTTCACCATTTACTGGCAGTATGACTTTAAGGCAAATTACTTAACCTTTTTTTACCTCAGTTTCCTCTTCTGTAAATTGAAGGTAATAATAAAATTTATCTCATAAATTTGATGTGAACATTGAATAAAATTATACATATAAGTGCTTATGTTAGTGTCTGGCCCATATTGTGTTCAACAAATATTGGTTTTTCCTAATAGTACTAGTAGTACTGGTAGTAGTACCAGTAGTACTGGTAGTAGTACTACTAATATGACGACGACGACTACTACTACTAGTACCGTTACTACTACTAGTACTATTACTACCAGTAGTACTATTGCTACTAATAGTAGTAGTATTGGGATGCAGTGAAAAATGAGACTGGAGAGGTAGACTGGTGCCATTTTGTGAAGGGTCTTGATTATGTAGATAAAGAATGTAAACCTTGTTCTGTTGGTAAAGGGAATTATTAGATGCTTTTAAGAAGAAAAACCTGTTTTAGACAGTAAATTCTGATGTTAATGGGAAAGGTGGATAGGGAGTTATGCAATTGTAAACATGAGTACTAGTTCTAATTGAAAATGAAAATCTGAACTATGGTAGTAGTAGTGATAGAATATATCCAAAGAATGTGTGTATTAAAAAAAAGAGGTATATTCCAGACACCTTTTTCAGATAGGATTTATAGGTCTTGGCAACTGTTTGCATGTGGATAAAGAAGACTTTCTGAGTTTGAGGTGTCTTTAGAAACATCCAGAAGTCTGTAGTTTGGAAGAGAGGTAAGGGTAAGAAATGCAGATTTTGGAATTATCTACTGTGTCAGTTATCAATATATTGCCTCTCCACTCCAAATCTATCCCTCTTTGCCTTGCTTTGAGGTACTCAAGGAGGACCCTGTAGACATTTTTCCTTGCCAGTGGCTACAATTTTAGGCTTTATCAACAGAGGGTGCTGGATGGACACTTGAAGGGCAGAGCAAGAGGAAGTGTCTTTCTTTTGTGTGTGCTTGTTTTCCTTGTGATAGTCAACAAATCGGCATGTGGGGTGGGGCGGAAGAAAGTAGCCCTCACCTGAGTGGCCCTCAGATTAGCAGCTGCTTCTGCCTCCTGCAAGTTTCTTCACCACCACCAAGTGGCATGTTGATAGCAGGCACATCCTATCAAATGAGGACTGAGTCTCAACTTTGGCGGCAGTGGTGGGGGGTTCTTCTAAGTTTCTAAGTTCCTGCCTTGTTCAAATTCCCTTAGCCCTAAAGGTGGTAATTGCTTTCCAAAGTTGCTCCTTCTGTACTCTTTAGAGTCCATTTTACCCGCTTTAATAGTTAACAATTTTTTAATATTAAAATTTCCCTGTTCAAATTACTGGTGTGCTTTCTGTCTCCTGACTGGACGCTGATTAATGCAACCATATATGAGTAATAATTGAAGTCATAGAAGTGTGTGATATCACACAAGAAAAGAATATGAAGCAAGATGATAAGAAGATTGAGAATGGAATTCTGGGGAATGCTTTCTTTGGGAAGTGGGTAAAGAAAGGGTAGCTAGGAAAGAGAAAGGGAAAGTAAGAGGAGAACCAGACAGAAGAGAGAGAGAAGGGTTTCAAGAAGTGGGCAAGAGGATCAGCAGTGTCAAATTCCATGGGTTGGTGAGGTAAATGGAGGGCTGGAGGAGGCTGCTCGATTTGGCTGTTAAGTCACTGGCGGCCTTTCCAAGGACAATTTCTATGGTGTGGTGGATGAAGGCAGAAGACGAATTGCCAAGCGGACTGAGGAAAATTAGGAGGTGAAAGTTAGAATCAACAAATGGAAGCTTCTCTTTCAAGAAGCTTGACAATGATGGGAAAGATAGATGCAAGGGAAAGCAGAGTTAAAAAGAAACAATTTAGGGGGATGGGGAGATTTATATATAAGCCCTGTCCTACTTCCTTTGAGACTCAGATAAAAGAATTGTGAAGTGCTTTTAGAAATTAAAAACAGCATATAAAAACAAAGCACTAAAAATGTTTTCATTATCCTTACAGGACCTTTCAGTGTTGAAGGTTCTGTCTCATGGCCATTACACCATTCTCAAAACATTTATTTTTATTTTTTCTGTTTTTATTGAGGTAACATTGGTTTATAACACTGTCTAAGTCTCTGGTGTACATCATTATATTTTGCCTTCTGTATAGACTTCATCTTGTTCTCCATCAAAAGTCTAGTTTCCACCCATCACTGTACACATGTTCCCTTTTCCCTCTTTCCTCCCTCCCCCATCCCCTCTGGCAACTACCAATCTGTTCTCTGTATCTATGTGTTTGTTTATCTGCCACATTTGAGCATCACACTATTTTTGCTCGAACAGATCCATTCCATCTCTAATTACTCCATGCTAGTGGTGTCCAGTGGCTGCTGGCAGAGACCAACTACTGCCTTTCTTGACATTATGCCCACAGAGATTTTCTTCCTGTCTTATGCATATTTTCCTCTTCTGAATTTACCAGAAATGTAATTGCTTTGGCATCTCTTTCTTGCCCTGGGACTTACTAGAACTACTCATTTTAGAAATCTGGCTTACATTATGTAAGAAAAAGATGAGCCCATGGCAGAAATATCACCATAGGGCCCTCAGATTTATATGTGTCCTGCTCCAAATAGTCTTATTCGAAAACTATGTCCTGCCACCTGAAGTTAAGGATTGTCACTATTATTTGTGAAAGATATCCAGTGTCACAATAGAACTTTTCAGTCAAGGATTATTTGCCAAAACCAATTGGATTTTCACAAACAGATACAGGGGAAGATTTGTATAAATAAGCCACTTCTTATCAGGGTTAAGATTAGCAACTCTTCTCTGATAGAAGGAAAAGAAATTAGAGTATCTACTTCATACTAAACTGGGTACTTTTACAACCATTATTTCATTTCTTAATCTTCACCACCACCATGCTGTGTATTCATTCACATTTGCAACTGAGGCTTTGGAAAAGTAAGTGGTTTTCCCAAGATTATACGACCGGTAGAAGGTCGGCAGGTCTGGTACCCACGTGTCTGATTCCTAGACCTGTGTTCTTTATATACCGCTTTATGGTAACGGTTATAATTAATTCACCAGAACGGTGCAATTTTGGGTGATAAATCTGTGGCAAATGCTTTATTGAGCTTGAAGGAATATATGGAGATTAAAGAAGGCTATGAGTCCTTGGGTTTAGAAAGGAAGTGTTCCTGGTCCAAAATTTTGGGCTAGAGTCTGATCTAGATAAAGAGGCTGAAGCAGGCTTAGAAATCAAATCACTTTAATGATCAGGGAGCTTTGGTAAGGTCCTGGGCCAAACCAAGGGATAAAGAAGTGACAATCAAGTCATTGAAGTCCAAGACTGAAGAGGACTAGCCCATGGTGGCTGAACTCTGGGGGAGGCTGTGGTGGGACAGAAGTCATCACGGAGAATTAAGAGGTAGAATCATTTCCTGACCTTTGCATAAAACTCTAGATTTTGAATCCGGATTTTTTTTTTTTTGAGGAAGATTAACCCTGAACTAACATCTGCCTCCAATCCTCCTCTTTTTTGCTGAGGAAGACTGGCCCTGAGCTAACATCCGTGCCCATCTTCCTCTACTTTATATGTGGGATGCCTACAGCATGGCTTGCCAAGTGGTGCCATGTCCGCACCTGGGATCTGAACCTGCCAACCCCGGGCTGATGAAGCGGAACACGTGAACTTGACCGCTGCGCCACTAGGCCGGCCCCTTGAATCTGGATTTTTAAAAAATTCCGTTTCCTGGAAAGAAAAGTCAGAAAATGGTAGAACAGTGGTGACTTTATCCTCTCCTGTATAGTTGACCAGAAATATCTCCTTTTGTGTCCAACATCCCAGTATAACCTTTGTAAAGCAGAGAATATGGAACAATTGGCCCTGAGCTAACATCCGTGCCCATCTTCCTTTACTTTTTATATATGGGACGCCTGTCACAGTATGGCTTGACAAGCCATAGGTAGGTCCATACCCCGGATCTGAACTGTGGAACCCCAGGGCACCTAAGCAGAACATATGAACTTAACTGCTGCACCACCAGGCTTGCCCAATTTTGATCTTTTGAAGACAGAAGAATATAAATTTGAACTCTTAGTATCTATGAAATTGTCTTTTTAGTTTGTATTTTTTTCTTAAGTTTTCGTGTTGTAATTTCATCAAATCAAGGAAGGAAATAGTTTGCATATATCCTCTCATGTGTGCACTGTTGGAATAGAGCCATGGCCTGCAAGCGAGTGACCAACAGCTGCCTTGGCTGAGTAAAGGTTTTTGAAAGCTTAGGTGACAATTATTCATGTTTTGGTATGAGTTACATACGCTTGCATTATGAGACAAAAGTGTATCACATGTCAGAAAAACGAAAGCAGACATTTTTAAAAAAGTGTAAGGAGAAGCTTAGGAGATGAACTCTGTGCTCCTCTTTTCTCCCTGCAATTTACAAAACCCTGTGTATGTTTATGTTCCACATTTGAGCATCACACTATTTTTGTTTGAACAGATCCATCCAATCTCTAATTGCTGGAAATTAAAGGTGAGTAAATTAAAGGTGTACAGGAGAAGGGGAATGAGGTCTGAAGGAAAGTTTTACAGTGAAAGTTCAAGAATATCTACAGGAAAACTTGTCTAAAGGATAGCAGAAAATCAGGAAAGGCATTTTAAGTCAGTTTAAGTGAGTTTTCTGGTATTCTGTGGGGAGAAGGGATCAACAGGAAGAGCACTTCCCATGCTACTATTAACACTAATTGCACCTGTGTCAAGAGTTTTGAAAGCAGGGAATTTTCTCTGAACCTGCTTTGAAGGCCAACGCAAATCACAGGAGAAGCTGGCTTGCATGCAGTGGGGACAGCGTGGCCCCATTTCAGCTGCAGCTTGTGGAAGAAATCCCAGACTGGACTGTAAGCTAGAGATGGTTAGTCACCACACCCCCTGCAGCATCACTTAGAAAATGGCATGGAGCCATCTCCTCAGACTGAGCCACATTGTGCTAGGCGAGCACCTCATCTTTTAACTAATGTCTTGACATTTACTATTCCCATCACTTTTTTCCTCGAGTGCTATTTTATGAATACAAACATTTCTCCCAATGGTTAGATTCATCCATGAATTGCTGATGAATCTAAGATTTGCTCCAGTTCCAGTATAATCACGAAAGCCACTTCCAACATCATTCTGAAAGCCAAGGGCAATAGCCACAGGCATTGAAAATAAAGCATAAAGCAACTTTTTAGTACTTGAAAGACTATTCACATAACACAGTGTATAGATAACGTAATTCATTCTTTGAATTCAGGTCAGATCATTGAAATGTGGGCAGATTTAAAAGCTTGTCTAAAATAGAGATGTTAAGCTCTTGTGTAAAATTCAGGACCGTTAGTTAATGAAGATCTGCAATTGAAATCATAGGGTAGATTCTGAGAAGAAGGTGACCCTTTGACCCTGGACAGGATTGCAGCAAAATCCCTGAGACAATGATCATCTGTGGGCTTTTAAAGTTCTCTGGAGAAGCAGATTCTCTTGAACTCATCCTTGAGTTTAATAGCCATCCCTTTAAGGAAGGTCAGCAAATTATCCTTATTGACAAGTAAGATAATTCAGAGTCTGAGATTTCTACCGTAAATTTCATTACTGTTAAACTTAGGCAGCATATTAAAAGAGGTGACTTGGGTCTTTAAGGGAAAAAAGGTGGAAATGTCAAATTGCATTTGGGATACTAAACTGTAATGTAATATTTATAAAATATTTCATGGTGTAACTACTTCCCTGAAATGTTTCTCTGTGGGCCTTAGATTATGAAGCCGTATCATTTCCATTTTGTCGAGGACAAAACTGAGTAGCGGTAAAAATATTTCCACCCTCCTTCTTTCCTCCTCCCACAAAATCAAACAAATGAGGAACAGAAATGGTGAGTTTTGAATGCTTAGCCTTAAAATTTGGAGTCACACTGACCAGTATTCCATCACTGTGTCCCGAGCAAGGGAAATTCATGCAAAACTAATAGGAAAAACTGATTAACATTTCCTATAAAAAAGCAAATATACTCCGTCCAAACCAGTGACACCAGAAAGTCCACTTTGGGGCACCATTTTAGGCAAAAGTTAGTGTAATAATCTCAAAATGCTTGAATGCTTTAGTCAGCTTTCTGAATGATGATCTCACACCTACTTCTAATCTAAGCATTTTACGTAATCTCCCTCCTCTCAGATTTCTGAACTGTGAATGTGGTTAATCATGCCAGACTCAATGGGTGGCTGGTTCTGAGAATGAGCTGGTTGGGGTTTGATGAGATTTTGATATTTTGAAGGGTAGGTGTCAAAAGTCAAGAGGTGTCCTTTCTCTCGGAGAGAGTGAGATGTTATTTTTCCGTGAAAATAGAGCAGAACAGAACAAAAAACAAAACAAAACAAAGCAGAACAAAAGAGGTTTTAAAGAAAGTCACCATGAGTCTAGCTCTAGTCTAGTAAGTCTGGGTACAGGTACAACCTAAACAGCCAGCCCAGGCAAGTTCAAGCGAAAGTTTGGCAGGCCCACCTTAGTGCCAGGTGGCTTTAGGAGGCGAAGGGCTGGGTTCTGTTTTTGGCTGGGTCCTCCAGCGTTACCTCAAGCCAGTGAGTCTTTCTTGGGGAGAAGCTATGCTGTAATCATTTCTGTCACTCCAGCACCTAGCATAGTTTTTGGTGTATAATGTATTTGTCAGCTGGGGCTGCCATAACAAATATCACAGACTGGGTGGCTTAAGCAACAGACATTTATTTCTCAGTTCTGGAGGCTGGAAGTCCAAGATCAAAGGTGGTGGCAGGTTTGGTTTCTTCTGAGGCCTCTCTCCTTCGCTTGAAGATGGCAGGCTTGTCACTGCTTCCTCATATGACCTTTTCTCTGTGTGTGCATGTGCCTGGTATCTCTTGCTTTTCTTATAAGGACACCAGTCCTACTGGATTAGGGCCTCAAACTTATGACCTTATTTAACTTTAATTACCTCCTTAAAGGCCCTATGTCTAAATACAGTTATATTGTTCAAGGGTTAGGGCTTCAACATATACGTTCAGTCCACAACATATAGTACTTAATAATTGCTTTTTAAATAAAGAAAAAGGTTAACTATTTTCCTAGCCAGTTTCTCTGCTGATGAATGAGAGAGGTCACAATGACAACTATTTATTATTATTCTTGCAATTTATCTTAGGGCTTTACAAACAAGCTTCACCAAACATTCAGTTTTTCAAATGATTGAAAAGGAATTTGTTGCTAGACATTTTGGCTTGATACGTTTAATATCCACTTTCTGTTACTACACATATATCCGGCCTATTCAGGAGATTGCTAGGGTCTCAAAGTCTAGCTTGCATTCATCTCTCAAATCCCTTACCCAAATCCTTGACTTATCTCCTCTTATTGCTGGAATTAAGTCAAGGAAAAAGCTCCGACAATGACTTTTTGAGCCATAGATGGCCCTCCAGGTGAATGTGGTACTTGCCTGGTTTATATTTTGAGCCTAGTCTTAACCTTTTCATTCAAGACTGTCAGTATCATTTTACGTAAGTGATTTTTAACGTTTTTTGTAGATATGTCATGTACATATCTACAGATACAAAATATTCCAGCCTTTTATATCTGATGGCCCATAAAGACTGTCCCACGTGTTTATTACATATATAGCTTTCTCCTCCTCCTCACCCCCAACACGTAGAGACATTCTTTTGCTCTTTGACACGCATGATGTGATACTTTTCCTGGACCCATGAGTGTTGGTAGACAAGAAAATGGCTGTAGTTTTTGCTTTAAAAAAACAGCTGAGAGATGTCTCATGCAAAAACAATTATTCTCCTGAACTTCTGCCTCTTGTATGATTTAGATAATGTGTTGCCTCCTCCAACAATTTATAAAGCAAATTAGAGTTTCAATGGCAGTAAATAATAATAACCAACATTTTAGCGAAAGTTTGCTGTGTTAGGCCCTATGCTAGGTGCTTCCTATGGATTATTTCATTTACTCATCAAAACAGCTCTATGAGGTAGGTACTATTATATTCCTATTTTGCAACAAGGAAACCAAGGTTTAGTGGTTTCCTGTAGCTGTTGTAACAAATTATCACAACCTAGTGGCTTAAAATAATTGAAATGTATTCTCTCACAATTTTAGACGCCAGAAGTCCAAAATCAAGCTATTGTTGGGCTGTGCTCCCTCCAAAGGATCTAGTGGAGATTTTATTCCTTGCTTCTTCCAGCTTCTGGTGGATGCTGGCATTCTTTAGCTTGTGGCTACTCACGCCTGTCTCTGCCTCTGTCTTCACATGAACTTCTCGTCTTCTCTTTGTGTCTCTTCTGTATGTGTCTTATAAGGACACTAGTCATTGGATTTAGGCCCCACCTAGATAGTTCAGGATGACCTCATCTTGAGATCCTTAACCTAATTCCATCTGCAAAGATCTTTTTTCCAAATTAAGTCACATTCACAGGCTCTGGGAATTAGGATGTGGACAGATCCTTTTGCCAGCTGTCATTCGATGTGCTACACAAGGTAGTGGTGGACCTTGGATTCCAACTCTTAGAGTAGGGCCTCAAGAATCAGTGGAAGCCCCACACTCGCTAACTTCAGCACCTCCACTTGGCTTACTCTCAGTTGTACCATATGCTGACTGGCCACTCACTGAGAGGTCAGGGTCCAGTTTGGTAGCAGTCTCAGTTCTGGAGGAACTATGAAAAGAACTCATACAAAGAAACAAAGAGGCTGGGGCCAGGACAATAGAGCCAAATATCATTCAGGGGCAGAGTGCCAACTTCTAGTGTCTTTCCTTGCATTCTAGGGTGAGATGCTCCATAGAGATGGAGCCATGGGGACAGAAGAGAGAGGGCTTGAGGGGCCTGGGAAGCCTGCAGGGCTGTCACTAGACTTGCTTGGGCGGAAGAGCAGTGATCCTACGGAAGTATTTGGCTAAAATATTATGCATGTCGAAAGAAATTAATGAAGACATAAATAAATGAAAAGACATCCCATATTCATGGATCAGAAGGCAATATTGTGAAGATATCAATATTACCTAAAGCAATCTATAGATTCAATGCAATCTCTATCAAAGTTTCAATGATATTTTTTGCAAAAATAAAAAAATCAGTTTTAAAATTCATATGAACTATCAAGAGACCTCAAATACTCAATGCAATCTTGAAAAAGAAGAACAAAGTTGGAGGACCCACACTTCCTGATTTCAGAACTTACTATTAAGCTATAATAATCAAAACAGTTGGTATCGGCATAAAAACAGACATATAGAGCAATGCAATAGAATAGAAAGGCCAGGAAACATTCTCCCTTCTGTGGTCAAATGATTTTCCACAAAGATGGCAAGATCATTCAGTGGGGAAAAGAGTCTTTCCAACAAATGATTTTGGGAAAACTGGATATCCACATGCAAAAGAATGAAGGTAGACCCTTACCTTATACTATGTACAAAAATTGACTCAAAATGGATCAAAGACCTAAATATAAGAGCTACAAGTGTACAGTTCTTAGAAGAAAACATAGGAGAAAAGCTTTATGGCATTGGATTTGGCAATGATTCTTGGATATGACACCAAAAGCACAGGTAACAAAAGAAAAAATAGATAAGTTGGACTTAGAGTTAAGAACTTTTGTGCTAGTTAAAGAAGAGTTTTTCTTTTGTAATAGTTAAAGAAAACTATTAACAGAGTGAAAAGGTACATAATGGGAGAAAACACTTGCAAACCACATATCTCATAAGGGGTTAATATCCAGAATATATAAAGTACTCCTAAAACTCAACAACAAGAAAGCAAACAATATGGTTCAAAAATGGGCCAAAGACTTGGATAGACGTTTCTCCAAAGAAGATACACAAATGGGCTACCAGCATATGGAATGATGCTCACCACCACTAATTGTTAGGGAAATGCAAATGAAAACCACGTTGAGATACCCCTTCACATCCATTAGAATTATTGTTAAAAAAAAACCCCAAAAAACTAAGTCTTGGTGAGGATGTGGACAAATCGGAACCCTTGTGCATTGATGGTGGGAATATAAAATGGTGCAGTCATTATGGAAAACAGTATGGCAGTTCCCCCCAAAATCAAATATAGAATTAGCACATAATCTAGCAATTCCACTTTTGGGTATATACACAAAATAATTTATAGTAAGGACTTCAACCGATATTTGTACACCTGTGTTCATAGCAACATTATTCACAATAGCCAAAATATGGAAACAAACCTACTGTACACTAATGAATGAATGGATAAGCAAAATGTGTCATATAGGTACAATTGGATTTTTTTTTTAAGATTGGCACCTGAGCTAACATCTGTTGCCAATCTTCCTTTTTTTTCTCTTTTCTTCTTCTTCTCCCCAAAGCCCCCGGTACATAGTTATATATTCTAGCTATAGGTCCTTCTGGCTCTGCTACGTGAGAAAGCGCCTCAGCGTGGCTTGATGAGCGGTGCCATATTTGCGCCCACGATCTGAACCGGCAAAACCCTGGACCGCCAAATCGGAGCTCCGTGAACTTACTCACTCGGCCATGGGACAAACCCCAACAATGGGATATTTATATCCCCTTAAAAAGGGATGAAATTCTGATCCATGCTACAACATGGATGAACCTTGAAGACATTATGCTAAATGAAATAAGCCAGCCTCAAAAGGACAAACATTGTATGATTGTACTTATATGAGGTACCTGGAACAAACGCATAGAAACAAAGTAGAATAGAAGTTATCAGGGGCTAGGGGGAGGGGGAAATGGGGAGTTGCTTATGGGTGCAGAGTTTTAGTTTGGGCTGATGAAAAAGTTCTGCAGATGGATGCTGGTGATAGTTATACAACAAGGTGAAGGTACTTAATGCCGCAGAACTGTACACTTAAAAATGGTTAAAAAAGTAAATTTTATGTTATGTATATTTTTTCATAATAGAAAAAAGCCAAGCTCATTTGATAGTGATTGGGGCAGTTGCTTTTGCTTTCTGTAAACCCACGAAAGAGAAGCTAAGCTGCGGAGCCTGGAGGGGCCCAGAAGGTCACATAAGGCAGGACCTAATTCCTCTGCTTTGGAGTGGATATTGGAAGAGATTTGTACTCAATAGGGCCTCTGAGTGAATACAATTTTCTCAATGTATTTAGAACTTATTATATCTCACACAAACTATGTATTTCACCCCTATTTTACACATGAGGAGAAAAGTACAAAGATTTTTAGCACTATCTGGTCTTCCATGATGGTGTATAATTGTTTCAGGAGAGAGAACTGTCTGGAAATTCCCCCAAAGTACTGGGATTACTTCTGGTTGCAGGGAAGAAGTTAAGACCAGCTGCAGGTAGTTGCAAATGGTAAGCATTTTTCTTTCTATTTTCCCCTCTTTAATCTTGCTTTATCTGAGATTAACTCCCTTCCAATCCATACAATCTTCTTTAGAAACTAACCAAGATTGTTTTCGTAACATGCAGCTCAAGCAGTCACAGCCAAGCTTTCCAGTTGTATCACCACCGTTTTGTAACTAAGCAGGGCAGCTCAAAGAGTTCCTAGAACCAGAGAGAATAATTAAGCTCTAAGAGGCAAAGCCTGCTTTTAAATTCGTGAGCAATTTATAACTCGTTTGGAGAGGGAGAGAGAGAAAGAGAAAGAAAGGAAAGAGTATTTGAAAAATGAGAGACTCTTACATCCCTCTGCTCAATGTAACCCAGATGTAGGCTAGATATGAACTTGAACTCTGCACTGCCCACCATTTGCTCATTCAGAATGTCATGATTAAGTATGACACTATTGAAAGAAATTTCTTTTCTTGTATTGTTTCCTTGTTTTATTTAGTTGATTTACTTGGCATCTTCATTCCGAAACATTCTTTTTTGAAAATTGGACCTTTTAGGGGAGGAAAAAACAATTTTCTTTAAGAGAAAATATTTGCTCATTTCATTTTGGCAAGGAAGAGAATTAAATGTAATTTCTCTTTTAGATATGGGGTACTTTAAATTTTAATTATCAATAACTATAGCATACTTGGAATTATTATCTTTGGGTAATTCTGCATTCATTTGACTATGAGATGGCCAGAGACTATTAAAACAACATCAACAACGACAACAACAGTTAGTGTCAGCCATTAATTTGATGTGCAAATTATTACTGGTACCACCACCACCATTCCTGGTACCACCATTCCTGGGATCACCATCTCTGCCAGTACTGACAAATAACTTCTCTTGATTACTTGCCTTATGCCAGACATTGACGTAAGTGCTTTACATGAATCCTTACAGTTAATCCTCAACAAACTCTATAATGTAGGGACTATTATTCTCATTTTACTACTGAGGAACCTGAGAGGGATTAAAGTAACTTGGCTGTTTCTAACATATCCAGTAAATGTTGGAGCTGGAATTTGAACAAATAGAGGTGTCTGGGAATTTGGTAGAACTGAAGATGCGTACTGACCTATCAGATGCAAGAACAATGATCATTTCCTCTGCATTTATCACAACATTGCACATCATGTTTTCCATGCTGCACAGTGAGCTCAATTCAAGTTTGTAGAATAAACAAATGTGGAAAGCTAAAAGATATTTAGCACTTTGTTAATTACCTCATATTTTTGGAAGTTGTTCCAGTGCAGCGTTTGATGGGCTCATTTTTATGCACTTATGTTGGGTAGCCTATTAACATAAGGGGATGAATTGTGGGTTTGCTTTCTTTGGGAGCTGCACAGGATAGTCCCTGGGAATACTTAAGAACAACATCTTCAATTCTGTCCTGGTGCCACATTGTGGTTGTGGAGATGTGGTACATTGAAGAGGGTTTCAAGAACTCTAGAGTTTAGTCAATATCCTGTGAGTAGGAGTCTGTCCTTCAAAATGAGGAAAGCAGACTGCCTTCATTATAGTTCACTAGTCCTTAAGCCACATGAGAGCAAAAACTGTGTCTCATGTGCTCACTCGTCACCCTCGTGATGAGTATAGTGCCTGGCCCATTAATATTAGCTGAATTAGATAAGATGAATAAAAGTAAACACTTGATAGGTCAGATAATAGCTGGGTAAGATCACCTCAAGGAGACAGAACGGCCAACAAAACTCTGCAACCACTCACTCAATGGATCAGCGTAGAAAAAAGAAAGAATGTGTTGATTAGAAGAGGTTTTTCATTAATGGAAAGATAAAAACATGTGACTGAGAAGTAAATATTGGTAGTGCCATCCAAACACTGCTCAGGGTAACCACCTACTCCCCATCTCAGATTCCCTGCCTCAAAGGCAGGGCTTTCCTTAGGATGGAGCTGAAGGTGGGAGGCTATGGCCAACAGACTTTGGGTGTTATTTTTTCTGGCAAACCAAACCCACTGGCATCCCTGATGCCATTAAATATTCTTTTTGTCTTTGCTCTGATTGCGTGTTCATCAAACAGCTTTTTGACTCCTCCGTAGTCTGCTTACATGGAGAGAATGTGCTGATGATATGGATTTCACATTTTTCTGTTCCCCTTGACAATGATTTATCACATAAAATCAACAGAGAGTTTTCCAGTGAAGATTTGGTGCACGCAGAGCATTCTGAGGCCAGAGGTACTGGTTTTATTCACATATGGATTTCTGAGCTTTGTGAAAGTTGTAGTTTTCATTGACAATTAACAGTGGACATTTTGGTATTGTTCCCAGCCTTCTGTGCATTTTAGTAGGGGAGGGTCGGTCTCTTGGGATCTGATCACTGTGAGTGCCAGAAAAGGAAGTTTCTGGGTCTTCAAAGAGGAGAGTCAGTTTCCTCCATCCAGCTTTTCCTTAGGCTGGTGCATCTCAAACCTCTCCATATGGACCAAGCTGACAACAGGTGAACACACCTCTAGGAGTCAGCAATCTTGGATTAAAGTACACCATTTTCTTGAAGTACTCTTTTTATTTTAAAAGATGTTAAATATTGTGTATTCTATTCTGTAACATACCCATTTTGTATCAATGCTATTTTCATACAATGTTATTTTCCTACTAACCTTTAAGTAAAATTGATAGGCAGTGGTTTCCTGTGGCTCCAGGTGCTTCTGGGCACACAGCTGAGTACTCTTGCAGGATATGCTGTGTACATTTGAGAGGCCCTGCCTTAGAACCTGCTTTCCATTGGCAGTTCTGTGATTTCTGTGTCTTAGAGCCTTTTAGTTCTATAATCTTTGGCTGCTTTACTTCTTGTAAATATGATTATTTCCTTATGCCAAAAATGAACTGATTATTTTGACCCTCTTAATGATGGACTCGAATTGCTACATAGTGATTGTGGTTTTGGTGACTAGACTCTTCAGTGAACGTGGTTTGATAATGATTCTTTTCCATTCTCTTTCTTTTTTTAAATATCAGTGTGGCCTCTATTGCTATCTAGTTAAATGATAAATAATTGGACTATATGTTTCATGTACATTTGGAAGATTAAACCAATTACAGTAAGTATTTTGAAAATGAACTATTATATAAATTTTACTAATCATAGTATGATTTTGAATAAAAAGTTAATTTTATTTTACTGGTGAGAAAGGAAAAGTCCTCTAGGCAACGAATAACCGGTGTTCTAACTTTTAGAAATGAGAGAAATGGAGAGGGAGAGTGCTAGAGGGAGAAGGAGAGAGAGAGAGAAAGAGAGAAATTCTGACACAAAAAGGTGCCGTGTGCTTATATATTATTCAGCATCTTGTTTCATGTTATTCCACACCAGTTCTAAGATATAGCCAATAAATATCCTAAATACAAAATTTGAGTAAAATATTATATTATTGAGGCATTATACCATTCAAACATGATAGGATATGATGTGTTTCAATGTAATGATTTTAGCTCTAGGGTACAAGTAAAATAAAATTGCTGATGTCTCGCTGTGCCTACACCATCACCAAAATGTGTCCTTATGCTTTCTCTTCCCCTATTGTTATTATGTTCCCACATACCTTCAAAGGCAATGCATTTGAAAAACTTTTCATTATGAAAATTTCTATGCTCCAAACACCCATCTTTGAAAACCGTCAGCATTTTGTCATACTTGTTCATCTGTTCACTTCCTGGCTTCCTTTTTTTGCTACAGAATTTTAAAGCAAACCCCACACATCATGTCATTTCACCCCTAAATAGTTTAGTAAGCTTCTCCAGGAGACAGAGAGAGAGAGAGAGACAGAGAAAAAGACAGCAAGAAAGTGAGCAAGAGAGAGGGAGAAAGAGAGAGAACAGTTTCTCACGTATCCGCAAATTAATAATAATTACTTAGTATCATCTAATACCTAATCCATATTAAAATTCCCCTGATTGTCTAAAAATGTCTTTTTTTCAGTTAGTTTATTCTATTCAGGATCCAAAAAAGTTTCATTTCATTGGTCGTTAAACTCTATAAAGCTTTAAGAATATCGTGTAATCTAGAAAAATTCCCCTTCTCCTGTTCTCTCCCTGCCACGTACTGATTGAACAAATTAGGTTCTTAAATTCTAGATTTGGCTTGAGATGTTGTTTAACTTTTTCTCCTACTTCCTGAATTTCCTGCAGACTGAAGTTAGAGCTAAAGGCTTGATTAAATCCAGACTAGTTTTTTTTTTTTTGCTGTTGTTGTTTAAAGATTATTTCAGGGATGGTTTTTGATTTTCCAGCTTGTCTAAAATGACTTCACATTGCATCATATCAGAATGTGTGTACGATTCACTTTCAGTGATGATTAAATTGGTCAGTGGGTTCAGATGGCAGTAGCTTGATCATTTTATTATTTTTCATCCCTATTTCATCATCTTACCATCAGATTACCATTACCATCAAATTATGACCATTGCCTGAATCAGTTATTGCATTAGGGATTGTAAAATGTTGATTTTTCTAATTCTGTCTTTCTGTTTGAATTTATTATCTGAGAATCTGTTTTAAAAAACTCAGCCACTAGGGTTCTTTGGACACTCTGAAATACATATTATACCAGAAAAATTCAGAAAAATTCTCAATTGTTTCCTCTTAAAATGTCAATTTTCAGAGTAATGATTTGGTGTCCTAGCAACGGCCACTGGTGTCTAGTGGTTTTTATTTTGTTTCTCTTTCTCTCCCTTCCCCACCTTTTTAAAGCATCTTTATACATTTTCAACTTTTTGTATATTTAGTACATTTTAATTAGTTGGGCCACTTTTTTCTGATGTTCATATTGTCCCATCTATGGCATGGGGGAACCCCTTCTAGCCGACTCCTGGGTCCTTTTGACATGACCCACATCAGACTTTGAGAGCTTCCTTTCCTTCCTTGCTTTCTAGAGCAACAACATATCCCAGCCCATTTTTCTCCAATCCCTTCCCGCAAACAGGAATCAGCCATTTCTTCAAGGATCCTTAGTTCCATTTAGCAGAGAATTCTATTTAAATATCACAACTGAGAGTTAGATGAGCTCAGTGAGACGGGATTGAAATTGTTTCTAGGACTTTTCAGTGGATAGAACTAGAAAATTTGCATTTTTAGGAAGTGAGAAAAGAAATGAGTTCACATTGACATTTCCAATTCAAATTTAAGATTACAGAGCGTTTATTTTGTTGACTTTCTCTCTTTTTATATTTGGATCTCTGCGGCCAACTTTGTTTCTTTATAACTGTAACATACTTTTTTAATTTGTATACTTGAAAAGAAGGTAAATTAAAACATCTTTCAGAGTTGAATAGGTCTATCAGATCGACGTTATTGATTACATGCCTTAAATTATATAGAGCCTTGTTCATTTTGGTCCATCTGTTACTTGACCTGAGAGAAGTGTTAAGCCATCCCATTATTGGTGGGTTTCTGTCCATTCTCCTTGCATTTCCAGCAGTTTCTACCTTATAAAAGCTGTTTTTCTATAGATTGCAGTCTTTGGTATTATAATGTATTTTTTGGGCTTCTTTTAACTTTTTAGCTTTTGATTATTTCTCTGTTCTCCCTTGTTCGGTATTAAAATCTCAACCTCTGCTTCCTTATTACTTGAATTTGCCTGGTGTATCTATGCTGCTTCTTTAATCCTTAATCTTTCTGTATCATTTTGATCCAGGTATGTCTCACAGATGGCAGAGAGTTAGATTTGCTTTATTGGCCAATCTGAACTTTTTTCTTTTGGTAGATTTATTTATGTTTGATCTCAGCTCTGACATACTGATTTATTATGTATTTACTGTATCTAGAAAGTCATTGACTATGTGATATGTCTTTTTCTCTTGGTAATCTTTGGTATTTAATACAATTTGTATCTTTGTTCTACTGGTTACCTTTACACAAATATTGTGTATAATATCTGAAGGTTCCTTTTTTTAGATAATGCCTAACTATACTCTTCTTTAAGCAATGTTGATTAGTTATAATCTTTTCCCTTTTCTTCCCTCTCCTCCAGTGTCTAAACATAGGTGACATTCTTTTTTTTTTTTTTAAGATTTTATTTTTTCCTTTTTCTCTCCAAAGCCTCCCCAGTACATAGTTGTATATTCTTCGTTGTGGGTCCTTCTAGTTGTGGTATGTGGGACGCTGCCTCAGCGTGGTTTGATGAGCAGTGCCATGTCCACGCCCAGGATTCAAACCAACGAAACACTGGGTCGCCTGCAGCAGAGCACACGAACTTACCCACTCGGCCACCCGGTCAGCCCCTAAACATAGGTGACATTCTTTTAATCTTAGTTTATGGCTGTGGGACAATCACCAAATTTATTCTGTTTTCTGCTTACTTTCCCTATTTGTTAGTTGTATTGTTTCTGCATTAGCCAACCTATAAAATTTACATATTCTTTTATCTTTATAGCCATTTCTAGCAGATCTTAGGCTTTTTCTAAATATCTCTTGGTTTTCTGTTACTCATTCTTTGCTAAGATCCTCAGACAGACTCTTGGGAAAAGTAATCCCTGAGTTCTTGCACGTTTATAACTGTTTTTCGATAGCCTTCATACTTGAAGCATAGTTTGCTTGAAAATAAAGTCTTTGGCTCCTATTTTATTTTTTAGAGCATCTTTACAACGTTGTTCCATTGTCTTCTGGTACAAAATGTTTGTGCTTCAAAGTCTGACTTAGCTTTTTTTGCTTGTGTGCATAAAATTGTCTTCATTTTAAAAATACAACTATTTTACCAGAAATGTTTCAGTGTTGATGGTTCTTGGTGGAATTTGCCAGATACAGCTTTTTAAATATGTAAATTCAGATCTTTTATTTTGTGAAGGTTTCCTGAAATTCTAGTTTATGTATTTGTTGCTTTTCATTTTGGGAGAGGGACATTCTTCTTTGGGAATTTATGTTAAATCTCCTTCGAATCTCCGTTATTTCAAATTTTTGGTAGAATCTTTTGGTCTCTGTATTTCTGTCTTGCTAATTTCTCTCTTCTCCCTTCTAGCCTCAGTTTCTCTTACTGTGCTGTCCATGGTCTCGATTCGCTTCTTTGTTCTTTCTTATTTAGCCTTCATTTATGAAATATCTTTTCTTCTCTCTCTCCTTTTTTCGACTGGAGTTTTCAGCTCTCTTTTCATATCATCTTGTTTCATATGATTCTAGCCATCTCCTTTGTGAGCCGTTCTAATTCTGATTTGTATGGTTGTTTCAAGCTTTGATTGTTTTATGGTTCTTTTGGCTCTTTTTAAAATGTATTGCGGTTTTCATCTCCTTTGTGGCCACATTTGCAGCATCTTTTCATTATCTGTTGGAACTTTAGTTGGTTCATTTTTATCTTTATCTTTGTTGTATCTCTGTATGGGGGTTTTATTGTAATCTGTTTTTATTTTCCACATATAAATAAAATAGTTTCTTGGACTACTAGAGGAAATTTCTCTGTAGGGATCTCTTCTCTGTTGTTACTGTGATGTATTAAAACATATGGCCTTTTTATATAGTCACTTCTCTGTCTCTCAGAGCCAAGCCTGAATCGCAAAAGCTTCCTGCCTCTAATCTGTGTTGTCTAGAGTTCTAAGGGTCTTCCCTTGCAAAGCAGTATCGTTACCTTTAAATGTGTGTGTTGTTTAGTACTTTCTGAGGTCTATCTCAGACACCGCCTTCTCTGGCATTTGAAACTTTTGTCTCTCTGGGATCTGCAATGTTTTATTTTGGATTCAATATCAGTAGGCTTAAAAATTTTTTTTTTAGCAAGGGAGGGCAAGAAGAGAAGGGGCAAAGAATGAGTCTCCGTCTTTCAAAAGGGAGTATTTTGGCGTGTTCCTGAGAGATGTGTAGATGAAGGCTGCTCCAGCACAGTTTAGATCCCATGGCCCCTTACTGGTTTCCTCTGGTCGCTTTTATACTCGTTCTCAGCTTGGAGACTGTGAGGAAGTCTTTGAATGTTGTTGGTAATTTTCACATTTGATTGGTTTAGTCCCTGTTCTGGAAAACATTGTCTTCTTTGAAGAGTGAGTAATTGTTGATTTCTGAGTTGTAGCTTGTAGAACTCTCAATACTTTCCTTTTTCTTTTTCACCCCCTCGTCATCTCTGCTGATCCCACATGAGACCTGCTGCTGTCTGGTGTGTAGGTTACAGTAACTCATAGTCTGGAGTTTTTCACAATTGCTTGTCACCAGTTTGATGTAAGATAATATCCATGTGTGTGTTTTTTCTTTTGCTCTCCTAAATGTTCCATCAAGATTTTGTGATGAAACAAAACCACACTGCTGTTGTGTTTTCAGCACGGGAACTCCCGGTGCATTTTAAAGCAAGAATATGGTAGAAAATTTAGCTTTCTATTTCTGGCATCATACCTTATGAGTTTTCATTATTTCCAATAGAATGCTAGGCTCTGGAACAAAATGATTTGCTGCAAACTTGTATGCAATTCTGGAGAAAAGCATAGGCCAAGAATTTGATATGTCTAGTTAGTTCTGGATGACTTGAGTCTAGAACAAGCCTGGGGAAAACTGATTGGCCCTTCCTGTTTCAGGGATTGGTCTAGAAAGCTAAGCTCCTCCCGAGATTATCTTGTTATGTTAGCTTCCCTTTGTGACAGGCCTAAAGGATAAGTCATCTCATCCAGAGATTGACCAATGAGTAGGCATCCCATTGGACAATAGAGGTTCAACAGAGAGAGTTATTCCTGTTACCATAAAAAGGGAAAGAGCTAAGGCAAGAGCTGGTTTAGCCAAATATTACTGGGTTCTTGTTTAGACAAAAACAGAATTTTTGAAATCTCAACTGGTCAAAGCCAATCCCTGAATCTCTTAAAATTAATAGAAATTAATATAATCAAGTGCATCAAAAAATATAAAGAGATAATTGTGAGAAAATAAAACGTAGAGAAAGAATTTAGCCATGAAGTCTGCAAAGGAGCACAGGATGCTTATTGTCCTACTTCCCAAGCCAAAGTGGAGACGGTTATCTTTCAGGGTGCTCACAAAATAGACTGACTGGGGACCTTTAGGTTGTTAAAAGCAACAATGCAAATGTAAGGGACTGCTTACCTTTCGCAGCGCAGTCACTGTACTTCCCTGTGTTTGGAACGGGCCAGCCAAGACTTAGTGCTAACAGAACAGTTCAATGCATTGCAAGGACACTTAGAAGAATATTGACTCTTGTTTTTAGCTATCGCCCACCTGCAAATGATTAGACCTAAATTTCAAGCCCTGTAATGCATCCCGGCATCAGTCTGGACCACATGGAATTGACTCCCAGTATTCCTCACTTTTATTTCAGCACTCTAAGACTCTTTCCCACTTTTTGCTATGTTCATTCTTGTCCTCCACCAACCTGTGGATGGTCACTGGATTTTTAAGGTAAGTTGAGGGCAGTTACTCCTGCAGAGACCACTCTTAGCTCTCACAGAAGCCAGCAGGGCACTTTGTTAAAAAATGGGTGGAGTGAAGGTATTCCTACGTTCATGACTGGAAAAACTTATATTGAATTTTTTCCATCTATGCTAACTCTCTGAAGGTGCGAATTGGAAATCATGTTATGATAACTGAGTGATCCTCAAATTCTATTAATTTTGTATCACTCTTGGAATTAGAAAGGTACTAATTGTCACTGAAAATTAAACGCTAAGATGAATTCATGAGTAGGCTAGCCTACACTTAAAATTTCATTTACTCCTGTCACATGAATCCCCAAAGGTATATATTTATGTGTGCAAATATATGTCAATATGAGTAAATATATTTTAAGGAAGAATAAAATAAATAGAAAGAAAAGACAGTTTTGTCTGACATATTTCTATAAGAGAAGAAGAAAACATCTATTAGCTCTGAAATACCTCTGATTCATTATGATTTGGGTCAAATTGCCACTGTTGAGACATTAACATGTCCAATTTGCTCAGCTTGGAATAGGGAACTAAAGCTATGTTTACCATAAGACACTTTAAGCTTGTCTTCAACCATCTCAGCTGTTAAGAACTCAGAAAGCACATAGCAAAATCTGAAAGAGAATGCGATTCTTTGTGTGTCCTTATGTTTTTCTTAACCTCATTGTTGAGCTCCAGGGAGATGAATTGGCATCGTGTACCACCATTGCCTCTGCCTGAGAAAACAAACGGCAGATCAAGGCAACTCTACTACACTCAGAGAACGACAAATCAGAATCTCAGAATGACTGCTTAATTTAAAGGTCTGGTTTAGATATATAGCAGCTGAATGGCAGGGATGGCCCCTGCATAGTTGCCAAAGAAGGAGAGGGGCAGTCTCACTTTGCAGCTTTCCCAGTTGCAAGGCTAGGTTGTGGGGGAAGGCTGGAGAGCTGGCCACGGTTGTCCCCAGAGAATGCGAGAGAGCCTCCCTCATTGTGCAGAAAGCGCTGGCTTTTACTCTGCGTCATACAGCAGCAGCACTTCCACAGAATCTGTTTGAAAGAGACAACATCACATCCTCAGATGGTCTTTCAGATAACGCACCCCCTTGTGTCGAACTTCCTTTCATGTAAGCTGATACGGAGAAATTTGAAAAGCCTTGTGCACTGTGAGAACATCAGAAGAAAGAGGAAGAAACAAAGCCAGTTAAAAGAAGTCAAGAGCAGCCTGCAGCAGAGGAGGAGAACTGGAATTATGTAGGGTGCCTGTCTTTGTGAGTGTTCCATAATTCAGGGTGACATTCATCTTGAGGAAGGAGTTTAAATAGCAGCTGAAGTAGTTCTGCATTGAGATGCCTTTTTAAAATAAAGATTTTTAAAAAGTTTTGCACAATCGCAAGATGACAAACGGATGTGCCAAGATTGGCATATTGAGGACAGTCAGTAGACACTTAAAAGATTCTACGACACCGGTTGGAAAAGGCACGTTTGTCTATTTTACATCTTTTATTCCTTCTTACACATGATATTTGGGATTCTGCAGAACTCTTCTTTTTGGACTATAAATGAGTACTATAAATGACTTTAGCAAATTCATGAATTCCAAGGAGGGCAAAGGGTAAGAAGGAGAAGAATAATAGGAAATTCTGTGTCTTTCATTTAACATCTTGACACAAAAAAAGACACTCCATATGTGCATGGTTTAAGAGTAGTTCTCCACTTTAAACCTGTTCTTACTCTATCCAAGACAGCATCGTGGAAAAGCACATTGCTAAGGGATGTTTGACTTGTAATGTGGCCCCAAATCCTATTTATTCTCTCTGGGCCCCGTTGCCTCACCACTCTACCCACTACCCTCGCACACCGGAGGATGGAATGGCTTCTGCAGAGTACTTCTTTATCAGATAAGACTTTAATCTCTTCTTGCCTTTTAAGTAGGAGGCTGGCAGGGAGAGTTTGGAAATTGCTGGAAAAGAGGATATTCACTTTTGGAGTTTCTCTTTCTTCTCTTTAGGATGTCAGAAGAGAATATTTCACATCTTGTTTGACTATCAAATGGACCATAGGCCGGACCATCCATGAGAATTGGTTACCTGAGATTCACTACACAGACTGTCTTCCTGGCCAAGGTTTCCAGAGAGGTGGACTCTGTATAGCCATGGAGGGACCCTGAGGTGAAGTGTAGTGAGAGCTCAGTGTGCTCTGTGGAGAGCAGTGAATGGTAAGGGGAACAATAGGGGCCAGGATCCTCCATTCATTCATCTTTCATTCATTCAACAAATATTTATTAAGCACCTACTATATACCAAACACTTTTTTTTAGCTGCCAAAGAGCAATAGTAACTCCACAAATCAACAAACTCCCTTTGTCATGGAGCTTACTTTATAGTAGGGGAGATATGTGAGAAACAGGATAAGTAAATGCACTATATAGCTTGTTATATAGTGATGGATGCTGAGAAGACAAATAAAGCAGAGAAGGGGGATTGGGAATGTATAAGTATGAATGTGCATGTGTGCATGGATTCTTGCACGCTGTAGACAAGATGATAAGGAAAGGCCTTACTAAGAAGAAGATATTCTTGAGTAAGGACCTGAAGGAAGTGAAGGAAGGAAGCATAGGATTTCTGGGCTGGAGGATTCTAAGTAGAAGAAGCAGCAAGTGCAAAGGCCCTGAGATGGGATTGTGCCTGGCCTGTTTGAGGAACAGTGATGAGGCCAGTATACCTAAAGAAGAGGAAATCAGGGGCTAATAGTAAGAGATGAGGTTGGAGAGGACACAACAGGGGTCAGATCATTTAGGGTATAAGTCAGGACTTTGATTTTTACCCTGAGAGAGATTATAGCTATTGAAAGGTTTTGAATGGAGGAGGGGCCTGATCTCTCATTTTAAGTGAACTCTGTTGAGAACAGACTGAAAGGGTGAAGGGTAGAAGCAGAGAGATGAGTTGGGAGACAAATGCAATAATCCAGCTGAATTTTTTGGGGAAATGAGTAGCAGTTCATAGGCTGTTTATGGTCTGTAACGGATCCTTTACAAGCTGGGTTCCAACTGCCAGAGCCAAAACTTGTCTAAGCACTTCACTGTTTACCCAGAATCAGGTTGGCACAGAAGAGCATGTGGACAACTGTTCCAAGTACAGAGCATTAAATAGCGAGTTACCCTACTTCTTGGCCCAGATCTCCCATAAAGGATTCTCGTGTTGATGTTGCTGGAGGTTTGTGCTTCCTTCCTACAACTGCTGTAAAAGAGTCACACAGTCTGCACTTCCCTTTTCCCTTCTTTATCAAAATAGCAATTGACCTATTACATTTATTTGGGAGCTTTGTCCATTCTAACAATTAATTTAAAGTTCGTAGGAAATTAAACAGCCTTCTCATATACTAGATTGGATCCTAGAAGAGAGAAAGGATGTTAGCGAAAAAACTGTTGAATTCTGAATAAAGTCTGTAGTTTAGTTGATAGTATTGTACTAATGTTAACTACATAGTCTAAATGTACTATGGTTAACATGGTCAAGATGAGATGTTATCATTAGGAAAAGTGGTGTGAAGGGTATATATGAACTTTCTGTATTATCTTTGCAAGTTTTCTGTAAATTTCAAAGTATCCCAAAATAAAAAAAATTATTTATAAAAAGCCCTCTCGAAGGGAAAAGAAAAACACAAGAGTGAAAACTTCAAAAGAATGTTTTTCAAAGATAAAATGGTATACAGATATATTCTACTCATTTAGTAATTTTTACCTACTATTGAAAAGTAGGTTGTTATTATCCAATATATAGTTAGAGAATAGTCTCTCTATTTCATCATTTCGTTTAGATTAAGCTGCACTGCAAACACTGCACTTGCCTCCTGTATTAAACGTACACACATCATTTTTACTCTCTGGGATTTACTCTGCTTGGGAAATAGATATTTTTCAAAATGATTTACTAGTCTAAACCCTGTCACTTGTTGGTTTCCCTTGTTTCTGCCTTCTTCCAATCTTCTGTCTTCATTCACGCTGTGTACCACACCTTCACTGAACAGATGCCACTGAGTGTAACTGACCCTTCAGCTGTATCTCCATTTTCTTCTTTCCCTAACCCTAATTATGACCTTTCTTTGTTTGCTCTTCTGAAGCTTTGGGGAAAGAAGTTTGCCATTATGTTAAAAAAAAAAAATCTGATCTTCTCAATGTTTGCGTAGAGCAGGAAGGATGAATGTGAGTGTGGCTGGGGGCCAGGCGAGCACGTAAAGGTGGAGGCGATCAGGAGTAGCGGATAAAACACTCTGGCATAGCCCACCTGGCCCTAAGATGGTTCTTACTTTGATTATTCCTGGGAAGCTGTCTTTTTTCTAGAACCTCAATGGAAGCTTTGAATCTGTTTCCAAGCAAGGGGCTTTATAAATATAGGTTATGATTTAGTCAGGTAATGTGGGAAAATGTGATTAGTTGCAGCCTGAAGTAGTAACCAAGAAGGAATAAAAATTTATCTTTCCACGTAAGGTGGAGAACAGATTGATGAAAATTTAATCCAGCTGCAAATCCCACAATGATACTGAGAGGTCTTCAAGAGTATTTCTGAGGTACTAAGGCAGGACTGTACCTACATTACAAAGAAAGGAAGCAGACATAACCCTAAGCAAAAAACCCTTGGAAGGAACTCACCTGCTTATTGGCTAAAACATTCCGATGTCTTACAGTGCATTAGACTAAGAAAGTTCCTTCTGGGGTCTACTTTAAATTTCCACTTCTGTAAATTAAGCCCATGATAGATAGCTAAAACTAATGCAAGCAGACTAGTATTACTAATATTCCAGGGAAGCTTTAATGAAATGTTTAAGATGCAAAGGATTAAACCAAATTACTAATTGACTGAAGCAGTCAGTATCAAGACCATGTGTATGTGAAAAAACATTAGAGATGGAGCCTAGAGTGATGGCCTTGACGCATTCCTCATACCTAGGGTATCCCAGGCACAGGTGGAGATTGACATCTTTTTGGACCCCCTCAGCAAAACAAGCAGCACATGTATAACTTGCTGAACACATTTTCTCCAGGGAGCTGGGACAGCTCACCCAAGAACCTTGCCTCAGCACCCTGGCTTCTCCTACCACAGCCTGGGGCAACCTGTTTTCAGAGCTCTGCCAAGCCACAGACACTAACCAGGCAAAGGCATGTTTTTCCCCACACCACAAGACCAATGACGATGATGAAAAGGCTCCTCCACAATGTGCAACAGTCAACCCCTGGCTTCTGAAAGCGATGGGAACTGAGACGGTGCTAGCATCCCGCCCAGCCTGCATTTCCCCCTATGGCCTCTGCTGAAAGCCTATTAAATTGCTCAGATAAATCCACCATATCCAATTTTAGTCCTTGCTTTAGCACACCATTTTCTACTGGGAAAAGGCTAGTAACAGGATTGAATAGAACTGCACCCAGCACAATAGTCCTTTTTATGCCCAAAGACAGATATTTTAAACTTAGGAACTGGGGCTGTTCAGCTCTTCCCATTTTAGATCATGAAGTGAAAACAGAAAGAAGCATTCAGAGGTGGAAAGGTTAGTGCCTATGTAAGGAACCAGTGTGGGTCCTGCATGTGCCACAATTCTGGGAATTATGCAAATGTGTTTATTCATGATTCTGCATAGCACACCTGGTTAGAAAAATAGCCAAGCCCCTTTGTCACCTTGTCTTTGCAAATACCAATAGCAACAAGGCTATGCATGTAAATGGTGAGGGATTTTGCCATGGACATCAGGTCTCCCTTATTTACGCAGTAGCGTGACAGATATTTTCATTCTCTACAAGCTCTTATGGTAATTCCACTAATCTCAAATAAAAATATTTTCCAAGTGTATTTAAAAAATTCATATGGAGAGTCAACAGTGGCTAAGAATTCTGGGTTGGGCTACGAAGGCTGAGGGCTGAATGACCATCCCTAGCAATTTCTAAAAGGAGGTTGGACCCTCATGTATTGGAGATGACGTAAGCTAAAAGGAGTGGAAGGTGTGGTCCCTCCCACCACCTGAGGCTGTGAGAGTGGGCACACTAAGGGAAGAGCAGATTCACGCAGCGTCTCCTCACCTCCCCCCAGGCAGCGGGTGGGGGCTCCACTGGAGGGTAGTATTTAGGCACATCCCAGGCCACTGCAGCCATGAACCACTTGAAGTCCTTGCACTTGAGCTGTTTGCGCAGCTCCTTCTGGGCGGAGATGTCCCCAGTGGATAGGTGCCTGTACTCCGGGCGCCGCTGGTAAATGTACTCGGCAAATTCATCCATCCAGGTCTCAGCCACCCGCTTCAGGTTCTGTGCAGCAGAAAAGAACGTCATTTATTGGCCTTTGCACTCAAAGGGTGATTTTATTTGCACTAGAAATTGGAAAAAAAGAAAGTACAGGAAATCAGACAACTTCAGGCAGCTGTGGTGGGTGGCTTATTAACAATGAGTTTTCGTAACTGCAAGGGATGTGATACGATTAGCCAGAGGCCCCACAGATATTTCTGTTTCTGGCATGGGGCTCAATTGCCAATTAGATAATTAATTTACAGAGCCAGTCAAAATTCAGCTTACAATTATATCAGCTTTCTCATCTCTCCTATTTCACGATTATAAATTTTTTGTTTTTCACATAGAACTAAAGGAGTTGAAACTGGAGACAATGAAGTTTCTCTTAGGCATCAAATTGCTTAAACCATTTCAAGGAACAGTTAGGGATCTTGGAAAGAATGAGGACAAACATGCTGTTATTCTCCCAATTATAGAGAGAACCCAGCATGACTGAATCCGAGACCTTCTGATGATACTTGACAGGTGCAACATGGATGCCAAGCTGAATTTAGTGATTTACTGCACATTGAAGTGGGGCTGAGGGAAGTACCAAGGACTCAGTCTTTTCTGCAGATGATTCCATGGGGTAAAGGAAGTGGAAGATGGATGGTAGGGGAAATAAACACGCTCCTTAGGGGCAGGAGAGTATACACCTTCAGGGTAGGAAGCTTGGCCCTTTCATCAGTTTTGGGATTGAGCATGCAGAGTATCTATTCTGGGCCTCAGATTCCTCACCTGGAGAAGGTACATAAAGTAATATGTACCTTCATCATGGGAGTGGTTGTGGGATTCAGTAAGGTAACACCTATAAGGTGCTTAGAATAGTACCTGGCATACAATAGGTATTATGAATATTGGCCCTATTATAGTAGTATAAAGAGCAGCATTGGAAATTGGAGAGTCTGAGAGTTGGGCTCGGCCACAGATGGACTGATTGTTCCTCTGGTCTTTGAGAAGGGCTTTAGCTGAGATGAGATGTTCTCTGACGTCCCTTCAAGCTCTCTGATGCTAAGTAGTAGAGAGAGCAATTGCGTTGTCTAGAAGATATCAGTTCTTATGCCCCCAGCTTGTAACATAGTTTCATAGGCTGGTGTCCCACACGCTCTGGTTCTTGTTGTTTTGTGTTCAAACTCCTTATTTTAAGTGCCAAGTTGGTGTGAGCATTGACCTTTCTAGTTTCTCCTTTGCGTTTAGAAGATAAAATGGGCAGAAAGGCTGGGCACTTTGACATGATCCAGACATAAGTGACTAAAGTGAAAACTAGTGATATTTAGGAAAATCACTTTATCTTAAAAACTGCTACTAAATCCTAATCTAGGTCTGGAACCATTCCCAGAGGTCTGCTGGATTATACCTTATTCCTGTTGGAATTCTACCCTTTTCTTGTTCTGTCCCATCACCTCCACCTCTAGCATCCCCAGTGGACCTCTTCCATGTCTGCCCTTTCAACCCCCACCCCGCCTCCTCCTTCTGCCATGGACTCCTTCGTTAGTTTTGGTCGATGGCAGGCACAAAGTAGGGCTCAGTTAATACTGCAAGATGTAGGAAAGAAACACTGTCACAAAGACTACTCTGATTTGTTGGTTGCCTCTGTGTTCCTTCCTTTCTAAGATTCCTGGCATCTAGAGTGTAAGAACTGTACTCTGAGGGATTGCTTTCAGCCATCGTTGTGCTGCCTGACATCCCATCGGCATTGCCTTGCCCATACGCTTTCCACTCCTCAGGCTCCGGTTTACTATCACAGATGATCAGTGTTACCATTGTTTTGTAATATTATAGCCTTTGCCACAGATCTTGAACAGCCTGATTTCTTTGGGGAGAGAGGAGGAAGTAGATGATGTTTTGAAGCTCCTGCTCTGTGAGGCATGATGTACTGCAAACATACGTAATATCTAAGTGTGAATCTTTAGTATCACGTCACCATTTGTGTTTCATTCTCACAGATGTTCTGGATGAAATGCATCCTATTTTCATTTGTCCTTAGACAGACAATTTTTATGATTAGCAAAACGATTCAAAGATATAATGGAAAAAATTAGTTGATAGTGTTAAAATTGTATTTATATTCAAATTAGATTTTAGGCTGTAGTTCCAACCTTTATCCTAAACTCCAATTAATATAAAGTGAAAATATTTAATTTTCACTTACTTCATGCTTCTGTGATAAATAAAAACGAACAAAGGCAGGGGAATAGCAAAAAGCAGAGGGAAAGAAGTAAGTTACCCAGAAATAATGAGAAAGTGACTTTATTAAGTGAAAAACTGCCTTAAAAATTCTGATAGTTTGCAAGAAAGATTTATTACTAAGAAATCTATTTTGACTTGGGTAAATAAGCACTTTTAGACTTAAATGCTGCAAAGTTAAAGAGAGAGCTGTTTTTTAATTAAAAAACCCAGAACCTTGAATGATTATAGGTACCTGTGTGTGCTCATCTGGGCGTGCTAACTGTTGAGTTAATAAAAAACCATATTATAAAATGATTGTGAACAAATTCATAGGGCGCACATGTATCTATTGGTAAAGGCACTGAAATAAGAACAATTTTTTAAAAAGCACCATTGTGGAAGACTTTGGAAGATGGCAGTATAGGAGGATCCTGAAGTCACCTCCTCACATGGACACAATAAAACTACAAATACCTGTGGAACAATTTTCTCTGAGAGACATCTGGAAATTGGATGAAAGAACATCTACAAAAAGAGACAACACAGGCAGGGGTGGAAGAGGCAGAGAAACAGCCCTGCTGAGGGAAAAAAACACACTCCAGCCAGTGCTTCACAGCCAGGAGTGAGCTCAAAGGGATAGAACTTTTCCTGGAGGAACAGGGGTTCTGAGCTCCACATTAGGCATCCCAGCCTTTAGATCCAGTAGAAGAGAGATGAGAACTCATAATACCTGGCTTTGCAAACCAACAGGGAATATGCCCAGGAAAACTATAGAGCCTCACGGGAAGAAAAACCTGCTCTTAGGGGGCCTATGCACAGATTCGCTTGAACAAGAAACCAGCACAAAAAGACCAGATAGAAAAGTACATGGTCCATTGGTGAAAGAGACTCTAGTAAGCTCAAAACACATCCCAGAGAGGCAAGAGGTGGCTAGGCCCACCCTACAGGGACTGAGACAATGGAGGCAGTCATTACTGTGTCCTGGTTTGGTCGGGCTGACACAGAGGCTGGCAGGCACCATTGAAATCCTTCCTCTTGCCTGAAAGTTTAGGGAGACCCTAAACTTTTTTAGGAGACCTCATCCATTAGAGCATCTGAGGCAATTGAGCACAGTCAGGCAGGAGGTAGCCCACCACAGGGACCAGCACCACCCGCCAGCAAGCCTGCAGTGGTGGTATGGACCTGTGGCAATCTTGTGGGCCTGCAGTAGACTTGTGCTACCAGCCATTGCAATATGCACAAGGGATCTGCCCTTCTTTCCAATGCCTGAAACAGTTGTGTGCTGCTATGCCTGGAGGCTTTAACAAATGCCCAGCTGGCTTCTGAGAGAGCTAAGAGTAGTCTCTTAGGGGGTAACTGCCTTTTACTTGCCTTAAAAATCCAGTGACCATCCACAAGTTGGTGGAAGAGATAAATAAACACAGAAAAAAATGGGAAAGATTCTTGGGGTCCTGGAATAAAAGTGAGAAGACACTGGGAGTCAATTTTAAGTGATCCAGACTGATGTCAGCATGCATTATTGGGCTTGGAATTTGGCCTCACAACCAGCCAGCCTGGGGTCCAGCCTAGCCTGCCTGTGTGCCAGAAGCAATAGCAACCCTGTCACAACAGATGGGCACATGCAGCCCACAGAGTGGACACCCATGGAACATTTGGCATGGTGATGAGAGGGGAGCAATCTGCTGGGCCCCAAAAGACATCTCTTACATAAGGCTGCATTTCCAAGTTTGGAGATGTAGCCAATCTACCTAATACGTAGAAATAAACACAGAGAAGTAGGCAAAATGAGGAGACAGGGAATATGTTCCCAATAAGGGAACAGAACAAATCCTCAGACAAAGTACTAAATGAAACAGAGATAAACAATCTGCTGGATAAAGAGTACAAATGAATAGTCATGAGGACGCTCACTGATCTTGGGAGAAGAATGGATGAACTCAGTGAGAACTTCAACAAAGAATTGGAAAATATAAAAAAGAACCAATTGGAAATGAAGACTTCAATATCAAAAAAGAAAAATTCACTGGAGGGAATCAACAGCAGAGTAAATGACCTAGAAGAATGAATTAGTGATATAGGTGAAAAAGTAGAGGAAATCACCCAAGCTGGACAGAAAAAAAAATTTACATTAATGGATGGATCATCCAGACAGAAGATCAGTAAGGACATATTGGCCTTAAATGACACATTAGACCAGATAGATTTAGTAGATATATACAGAACTTTCCACCCCAAAATTGCAGAATACACATTCTTTGTGAATGCACATGTAACATTTTCCAGGATAGATCACATATTAAGCTACACAATGTCTCAATAAATTTAAGATGATTGAAATAATGCCAAGCATCTTTTCTGACCACAATGGCATGAAACTGGAAATCAACTACAAGAAGAAAAGTGGAAAAGTTACAAATATGTGTAGATTAAGCAAAATGCTGCTGAACAACTATTAAGTCAATGAAGAAATCAAAGGAGAAATAAAAAAATACCTAGAGACAAATGAAAATGACAACACAATATACCAAGTCTTATGGGATGCAGCAAAAGCAATACTAAGAGGGAAATTTATAGAAATACAGGTATACCACAGAAAACAAGAAAAATTTTAAATAAACAATCTAACAATACATCTAAAGGAACTAGAAAAAGAAGAACAAACAAAGCCCAGAATCAGTAGAAGGAAGGAAATATTAAAAATCAAAATGGAAGTAAATAAAATAGAAACTAAGAAGACAATAGAAAAGATTAATGAAACTAAGCACTGATTCTTTTAAAAGATAAACAAAATTGACAAACCTTTATCTAGGCTTACCAAGAAAAAAAGAGACATGGCTCAAATAAATAAAATCAGAAATGAAAAAGGAGAAAAATATAACATCAGAGAAATATGAGGGGTTATAAAAGAATGCTGTGAAAAGCTATATGCCAACAAATTGGATAATCTAGAAGAAATGGATAAATTCTTAGAATCATGCAACTTTCCAAAACTGAACCAAGAATAAATAGAGAATCTGAATAGATCAATCACTAGTAAGGAGATCAAAACAATAATCAAACCTCCCAAAAAACAAAAGTCCAAGATCAGGCAGCTTGCCTGGTGAATTCTACCAAACATTCAAAGAAGATTTAATACCTATCCTTCTCAAACTCTTCCAAAAAATTGAAGAGGTGGAGATGCTTCCTAACTCATTGTGTGAGGCCAACATTACCCTGATACCAAAACTAGACAAGGAAAACACACAAAAAAAGAAAACTATAGACCAATATCACTGATGAACATAGATGTAAAAATCCTCAACAAAATAGAAGCAAATCGAATACAACAATGCATTAAAAACATCATACACCATGATCAAGTGGGATTTGTTCAGGGATGCAAGGATGACTCAACATTCACAAATCAATCAATGTGATACACCACATTAACAAAGTGAAGAATAAAAATCACATGATTATCTCAACAGATGCAGAGAAAGTATTTGACAAGATACATAGAAGAAAAGTACCTCAACACAACAAAGCCAGTATATGTTAAACCCACAGACAATATCATATTCAATGGTGAAAAGTTGAAAACTATTCTTCTGAGAACAGAAAAAAGGTAAGGATGCCCAGTCTCACCACTCTCATTCACTAAAGTATTAGAAGTCCTAGCTGGAGCAATCAGGCAAGAAAAAGAATGAAATAAAATGCATCTAAATTGGAATGGAGGAAGTAAAACTGTCACTGTTTGTGGATGACATGATTCTATACAAAGAAAACCCTAAAGAATCCATCAAAAACTATTAGAAATAATTAACTAATACAGTCAAGTTTCAGGGTACAAAATGAACATAAAAAATCAGTTGCATTTCTATATACTAACAACAAAATAGCAGAAAGAGAAATTAAGAATAGAATCCCATTTACAATCACAAAAAAAGAATAAAATACCTAGGAATAAATTTAACCAAAGAGGTAAAAGACCTGTACTCTGAAATCTATAAAACTCTGTTGAAACAAATTGAAGAAGACACAAAGAAATGGAATGATATTCCATGATCACGGGTTGGAAGAATTAATAGATTTAAAGTGTCCATACTTCTTAAAGTAATCTACAGATTCAGTGCCAATCTCTATCAAAATCTTACCATTTGCAACAACATGAATGGATCTTGAGGGCATTATGCTAAGGGAAATAATTCAATCAGAAAAAGCCAAATATTATATGATTTCACTCATATGTGGAAGATAAAAACAATAACAACAAGGGGCTGGCCCCGTGGCTGAGTGGTTAAGTTTGCGAGCTCCGCTGCAGTGTTTTGTTGGTTCGAATCCTAGGCGCGGACATGGCACTGCTCATCAAACCAAGCTGAGGCAGCGTCCCACATGCCACAACTAGAAGGACCCACAACGAAGAATATACAACTACGTACTGGGGGGCTTTGGGGAGAAAAAGGAAAAAATAAAATCTTTAAAAAAAAACAATAACAACAACAACAACCAAGAAACACATAGACACAGAGAATAGACGGTGGTTACCAGAGGGGAAGGAGAGGATGGGGAGGGTAGACGGTGTAAAAGGGCACATGTGTTCAATGATGGATGGCAATTGGACTTTGAGTGGTCAACATGATGTAGTCTTCATAGAAATTGAAATACAATGATGTGTACTTGAAATTTATATCATGTCATAAAGCAATGTTACCTCAATAAAGAGAATGCTGTTGCTAAAGGATAGATATTTGTGTTTTTGAAATAGGAATAGGAATTATTGTGAAAACTCAAAGAGGAACTGACTAGTTCAGATGCACTTTTTCTTTTTTTGGTGTGGAAGGTTGGTCCTCTGCTAACATCTGTTGCCAATCTTCCTCTTTTTGCTTGTGGAAGACAGTCGCTGAGCTAACATCTATGCCACTCTTCCTCTATTTTGTATGTGTGCTGCCACCACAGCATGGCTTGATGAGCAGTGTGTAGGTCTGCACCTGAGATCCAAACCGGTGAACCCCAGGCCACAGAAGCAGAGCGCACGAACTCAACTACTACACCACCGGGCTTGCCCCAGATGCATTTTTAATTGGAAATGGCTAGGGTCATGAGAAATGTTAGCCAAAAAAAGCAACATCAACCAGTAAAAGGGGCAGGAGATAGGGCATTGGTAAATTGTCAGCAATGTTAGGGAAGTTCTAGTGTAGTTAAACAGGGGGCTAGCGTGAGGTAGCTTTTGCACCATCATGTCCTTTTCAAATTGGAATATACCTGGTTGCAGGTTAGATTTGCTGATTTCCCAAACATTCCAAAGAAAGCTGAAGGATCTTGGACATACTCCAGGGACAATGTCAAATCATTGATTCCTTTTTTATAGCTTTTCAGGAGACGGGAAAAAAGAAATGGCATAATAATTGCAAAAACTGTAATAGCTAGTTTCCCTCCAACAATGTGTTACATAAACATTTAACTGTAACTACAACTTCCTGACCATCCTTTAATGTTCCCAATAACTCATTAGGCATCCTCAATTATGGATGCTCTGTTCTTTGAGTGGAATTTCCTATCAGGAGGAAACTTTCTAAAGTGTCAATTTTTATAGTCAAGGAGTAGTTCCCACCCCCAAAGAGTCCAGGTGACCGGCCAAATATGGTTCTGAAGTCATTATTCTGGAAATAACAATACACTGTGTTAATTTGCCACTGTAATCATGAATCAGGCCTTAGTTTTTTGGAAAACATTGGAACCATAGCTGAGAAATATTACGAGCCGTTGCAAGAAGAGTTTCATTGGTCTTTTATAGTTTGTATAGGTTGTTTCACTCCAGGAAATAGAATAATCATATACACATTTGAGCTCATTGGGGTATTTATATATAAGTACATATACACATTCTAATACATGGGGATAATGGGATAGGAGCAATGCAATATTTCTCACTTCAACATTCATGTGTACATATGTACAGAATCACGAAACTGAGACATCCCAATAGCATCTCTTGCTGGAGATGGTAACAAAGAGAAAAATAAATCAAGCTGAGCTGGTCCATCTCTCTCTGAGATTGAATGAACATTGGTGAAGGTGTTACGATGTCTAAAATATAGTTATTAAGAGGAAAGAAAGAGTAAAGGATGGACAGTGGGCGATCTATACACACACTCGTTTACTCTCAGACTATCAGAAGTTAGATCTATAAAGGTTGTCTTATATAGTCAGAGTCAGGTGTTAGCTAGGATTCCTGTTTTTTGAGATTTAAGTAAAAATGCTTCAACCTCAAATTGCATATTCTTGTCTTCCTCAAGATTTGGGCAGATTCCCAGGGGTTTGTGTTTGCACATTCACCCTTCACTTCAATTTCTTCTTCTGGAATCTTTCCTTCCTCCTGGCATCTTGCCCGGGGCTTGCTTGCTACTCTCGGTCCTGCAGAGAGTTGAGTGGGAGGCCCAGGTGCTTTTCTTCACCTCTCCACCATCTCTCAGGTAGATCACAGCGTGTGACTGAAGATTGTAGGGCAGTGGCAGAGACTGGACTACAACAGCACAGCCAATGGTGTAAGATGGAATATTTGACGACTCGGGTTCTTTCAAATCCTTTGGCTGCTACAGGGAATTTTGCCTTAGTCAAAATTTCCTCCTTCCGTATTTTGGCCTCCTGCCATGGTGCTGTCCTCAAAATTCCTCTCATGTCTCCTTTGTAGGGCTGTACCAGAATATCATAATTTCTTCTCCCCTTTCGTGCAGAGCAGTCCAGCTTTCTCACTGTCTGTGCCTGCTTATCTTCGCCAAACTCTGAGGCCTACCTTTCCAGAATCAAAATGTCCTTTCCAGGTGTTTTGCTAAACAAAGATAACTCTCCTAAAAGAAATTAAACACCGGCTCTTGAATTACACCCTATCCAACTTGTTTTTGCATAAGGACTGCCCACTGTTTAAAATGTTGCATGTTCCTAACAGTCCTCTTTAATTTTTTTCTCCTACATGGGAACTTTGCTTCTGAGAATTGCCCTATTTATTGCCACTGAAAAAAAATGCAACCACTCTCTGCCTTTCTCCCCACTGTTCCTCCTGCTTCAACGAACTTCTTCCCCGTATTTGCAGATCTCACCCACTCAGAAACTCTCTTCTTATTCCTTCCAATTAGAGTTGCCAGCTAAAATGCAGGACACACAGTTAAACTTGAATTTCAGGTAAACAAATAATTTTTTAACATGTTTAATTAATACTTGTGTAATACGTCTATCATTAATATCACGTGTTAAATTAATTAAACAAAGAGGCCTTCAGACTGATGTGGCTCGAATGCTGTGGCAGCCTAGTAAGCAAACCAAAATCTAGGTCTGTAAATGTCTCGAATTTACGAAATCAAAACTCTAATGACAGCGGATCACAACTAAGCTTTAAGCTGTCGGTAATCAAATAATTTCCTTTCTTCTCTCTGCGCTTTCTCTAGCTAAGTCTTGGCTCCTGTCCGAGGGGCGCTCCTAACCACTTCTGGTTTAGCACTGCCCAATTGGAATTGATTTTTGCTGAAATAAACTCTTAAAATTTTTAATATGCCTCCGTTTATCTTTTAACACATGGGACATATTTACACTAAAAGAATTATTTATCTGAAATTCAAATTTAACTGGGCATCCTATATTTTTATTTGCTAAATCTGGCAACTCTACTCCCCATATACATAAATGCATATAATATGTGCTCTATGAATGTTTTTTAATTCATTAAGTGACTGTATATGCAGAAGCTGGCATATCTTGATGACATTTCCAATGCATAGTGAATGTTTTGCTTCTGTGGAAATTATTCTAGAAAGTTCCAAACTGTAGAGAAGGCTGCTATAACACAGAGTTGATCTAAATATGCTTCCCAATCCTCCTGCTTTTCTGTTTCTAACAGGTGGCATCCTGCTGGCCCTGTCTTTGTGAAGCAAGCAGAGAAGCAGCCTTATAACTTAAGATAGCAGGAGTACTAAATGGTAGCTAGAGGTGAGAGCTCAGCATGGCTAGAAGTAGGTGAAGGCCTCTGTCTCTGCACATCTGGGCTGGGCCCTATCTAGGCTCTGAGTGTAGTGTAGACAAGGGAGTTTGAGGCAGGGGGCCTAATCCTGGGAATTCAGGGTGGATCCAGGCAGTTTTCACCTGCAGGGGTTGTACCCAGCACAGACGTCATGTAAGAGTTTGAGAAAGATAGCTACTGGCTAGAGCTGAGAAATTGATGTAGAAAGCAAATGAAGGATTTCTCTATTTTTAAAAGCTACAAACTTTCATACTTCTTGAATGATAAATGAAATAAAAACTGTTATTCTGAGCACCTTCTATGTACAAGACATTGATAGCATCCTCTATTTTATGTCACCTTTCTGTGATTCCTTGTGTATCATAAGATGTGGCCCTATTAACCCAAACTGGTATTGATCTCTCCTTTCTCTGTGTTGCCCAAATATTTATTAACACACTTAACACATTCAGCCTTATATCAGAGGTCTTTAGAATTCAAGTCTTGTTTTCTTTGCAGTATCCAGCACTAAATCTTTCCTTAATTCTAATACTCATTGGGTCTTTGAATTGATATTTTACCAGGAATATTAAATCACCTTTCTATCTCAGTTCACAAGAACAGATTTCCAGCTCTGACTGATCACCTTTATTGTGCAGCATGAGGAAAACAGATAGTTCCATTATACCTGCTGGTTCATCAAACTGCATAAATCTATCTACCAATTATTTTTTTTGCCAGCAACATTTTAGACCCTACTGTTCAATTATTCTAAAAATACAATCCCTGCTCAGTTTCTCAGCATATTATTTGGGAGTCAGTTGTTTTCTCTGGCCACGAGGCTGTCCCATGTGTGTGTAATATCTGGGACAACTCACCTTGGCGGCATGTTTCTATTTCTTTGTACAGGGTGCAATCATTACACGTGCACCGGTGTGATCCCAACCCACGTGCTGTGCTGGTGTCAATATTAAGCTGCTGTATTATGGTGAGTTTAGTCAAAGATTTCTCTGTCTTCAACTATCATTTTTTTTTTTTTTTGGTGCTTTTCCCCCAGAAACTGCTAGTAGCTAGCAAAGCCAATCTCACTCAGAAACACTGTCATATTTGTCACAGTCACTCCTCCAGCAAGGATTGCATCACCACCCTGTGACTTTAAAAATTCTACTTTGATTTAAATGCATTTCGTTTCTCCTCTTTGAAGCTTCAGTGTCCTTTAGTAGCTCGGTAGTCCCACCCCAAAGCCCTCTTATCATTGATAATGTGATAATGTCATCATGGATACAGCTCAAAAGAGAATCTCTGTAAGAAAGCCTCAACCTCATACAATTATTCAGCTGCAGAGCGCTATTTTTCTCTGATCTGAAGACTTTGAAGTCGATGGGAAGCCTTCAGCATACGGAGAGGATGGCTAATCCAGGCCTAAAAAGAGAGGTTTCTCTGACAGGCGATTTCCTCTCTCTTCTTCCCCAAGGCTGTGTGAGCCGTTTGCAAGTGGTGCCCTGCTCTTGGCTGTTTCAATATAATTTAATTATATCTCTATTATATTTTTTGGCTGGATATTTTGGATATTTATGGTAGTGTTTCTGATAGCATTTAATGTAGCCTTTAGATATAGGACAAATAAATAAAAAACAACTCCCCAAATTATTTAACTACGTATCTTATTAAAAAATGCATATAAGCTCAATTTGGAAAACAGCTGTATTGAAGAATAATTGATATTCAATAAACTGCTCATATTTAAGGTGTACAATTTGGTACTTTTCGACATATGTGTATATTAGTAAAACTATCACCACAATCAAGATGATGAACATATCAAATGTTTCCAAATGTTTCCATAGGCCCCTTTGAAATCCCTCTCCTTGTTTCCTTTCTTTGGCACCTCTATCATATCCAGGGAAACACTGATGGAGGTTTTAAAAAAAAACTTATTGAGATTTTACTTTTTTGGAGCAGTTTTAGATTTACAGCAAAATTGAGGGTCAAATGCAGAGATTTCCCACCTACCCCCTACCCCCACATGTGCATAGCCACCCCCATTATCAACACCCCCCAGCAGAGTGATACATTTGTCACAGTTGATGAACCTACACTGATATGTCATTATCACCCACAGTCCACATGTTTATGTTATGATTCACTCTTGCTGTTGTACACTGATCTACTCTTTGTCACTATAATTTAGTTTGCGTTTTCTAGAATTTTATATAAATAGAATCATAAAGTACATGCTCCTTTCGTCTGACTTCTTTTGTCTGGCATAATTATTTTGAGGGTCATCCACATAGTTGCATGTATTCCTTTTTACTATATTCCATCATGTGGATATACCACAATTTGCCTATCCTGTTGATGGACATTTGGGTTGTTTCTAGTTTTGAGCTATTACAAATAAAACTGCTGTGAACAATCTTATATAAATCTTTATATGGACATTTACTTATATTTCTTTTGAGTAAATACCTTGAAGTGGAATAGCTGGGTCATATGCTAGGTAGTCTAGCTTTTTTGTGTGTGTGTGAGTAAGATTGGCCCTGAGCTAACATCTGTTGCCAATCTTCCTCTTTTTTATTTTTTTGCTTGAAGAAGATTGTTCCTGAGCTAACATCTGTGCCATTCTTCCTCTATTTTGTATGTGGAATACTGCCACAGCCTGGCTTGATGAGTGGTGTGTAGGCTCGTGCCTGGGATCTGAATCCATGAACCTTGGGCCACCAAAGTGGAGCATGCGAAACTAACTTCTGTGCCACCGGGCCAGCTCCTAGGTAGTCTAACTTTTAAGGAAACTGCTAAACTATTTTCCTGAGTGGCTGTACCATTTTACATTCCATTAGCAGTGCATGAGCACTCCAGTGACTACAACCTTTCCAACACTCAGTATGGTCAGTCTTTTTTATGTTTGCCATTATAAAAATGTGTGGTGCTATCTCATTATGGTTTTAATTTACATTTCCCTAATAACTAATGATGTAAGCATCTTTTTATGGACTTATTTACCATCTGTGTATCTTCTGTGGTGATCTATTTAAATCTTTTGCCCATTTAAAATATTGGGTTGTTTTCCTATTACTGAGCTTTGACAATTCTTTATACATTTTGTATACAAGTCCTTTGTCAGAAACGTGATTTGTAGATATTTTCTCCCAGTCCGTTTCTTGCCTTTTAATTCTCTTAACAACGTATTTTGAAGAGCAGGGGGTCTTAATTTCAATGGAGTGCAATTTATCAATTTTTTCTTCTAGTGATAAGTGACTTTGGTGTCATATCTAAGGAATCTTTGCCTATCCTCACAATTTTTCTTCTTTGTTTTTTTTTTAGAAATGTGTGACCATATGCAAGAATCCATTTCTGAACTCTTTATTCTCTTCCGTTGATCCATTTGTTGCTAATACCTGCTGTCTTGATTACTGTAGCTTTTGAATGTCTTGAAATCGGCTAATGTGAGTCCTCCAGCTTTGTTCTTTATCAAACTCATTTTGGCTATTCTAGGTCCTTTGCACTTTTAGATGAATTTTAGGATCAGCTTGCTTAGTTTTTTTTATCGTTGCAAAATATACAAAACATAGAATTTGCCCTTTAACCATTTTTTTAAGTGCACAGTTCAGTGGCATTAAGGAAATTTACATGCTCCCCAAAACACAGTTCAGAGTTCAGTTACTGTGGTATGTTAACTGTGAGTAATTGCATAAGGTACAAAAGTTGCTTTTAGCTCTTCAGGCCACAAATCACTTTGTAAATAACAGATGCACATTATGATTAGTGACCAATCACATCACTTCTTTCAAAGTTTGTTGGTGACTCATCATTCCACATCTGTTAGCCAGTTCACATACAGACAGCAAGCACATAGTTGTGTTGCTTTCTGGTTTCCCACAGATCAACCCAGGTGGTATTTTACAAAAATGGTTAATAGAAAAGAGAAAACCAGTCAACAAAGATGAAAATGCAGCAAAGAAACAAAAAGTTATAATGCTGGAAGTGAAATTCAAACAGAATTTCTAGAAGAAATGATTGACCATGGAAATGTTGACATTACTGTCATTTGAGAGACTCCAGAAATGCAGCCAGGGAACTCGGTGAGGGCGTGTTTATTAACGTAAATGAGGAAATGCATGTGATGAAGGGATGAAGATGTCTCAGAGGAAGTGAGACCAGCAAAAACTTCACATCACAGGAACTATGGCATATATTTCACAACATCGGAAGCATAAAGGATAAAATATTGGAAGGGGATCCAAACTTAAAAAGGCAATAAAAATTTGCCAAGGCATAGAAAAGAACGCTCATTCTCTAGCATAAATTATAAGAGATATAGTTTGAGTGAGTGTTAAAACTACTCCTGATGAGTATTTTTACAAAGAAATAAAACACCTTAATTCTTAAAAAAAAAATTCACATGGTTGTGCAAGCATCACCACCATCTGTTTCTATAACTTTTGTCATCTTCCTCAACTTAAACTCTAAACCCATTAAACAATAACTCCTTATTATTCCTTCTCTCAATCTCCAGCACCCATCATTCTACTTTCTGCACGTATGAATTGACTATTCTAGATATCTCGTGTAAGTGGAATCAGACAGTATTTGTCCTTTTGTGACTGGATTATTTCACTTAGCATAATGTCTTCAAGGTTCATCCATTTTGTAGTATCTGTCAGAATTTCCTTCCTTTTTAATGGCTGAATAATAAGCCATTGTATGTATATACCACACCTTCATTATCCATTTGTCAATGGATACTTGGTTTACTTCTCTGTTTTGACTATTACTATGAACACGTGTGTACAAACATCTGTTTGAGTCCCTGCTTTCAGTTCTTTTGTATATATACCCAGAAGTGGAATTTCTGGATCATATATTAATCCTATTTTGAATTTTTTGAGGAATCTCCATACTGTTTTCCACAGTGGCTGCACCATTTCATATTCTCACTGTGCACAAGGGTTCCAATTTCTCTACATCTTTTCCAACATTCACTGTTTTCTGTTTTGTTTTGATTTTTTAAAAATAATAGCCATCTTAATGAGCATGAAGTGATATCTTTTTGTGGGTTTGGTTTGCATTTGCCTAATGTTTAGTGATGTTGAGCATCTTTTCATGTGCTTATTGGCTATTTATATATCTTCTTTGGAGAAATGTCTATTCAAGTTCTTTGCCCATTTTTAAATCAGGTTGTTTTTTGTTGTTGTTAAGTTGTAGGAGTTCTTTAATATTCAGGATATTAACCCCTTATCAGATATATGATATCATTATCAGATACATGATTTGCAAATATTTTCTCCCATTTGATGAGTTACTTTTTCATTCTGTTGACAGTATCCTTTGATGCACAAGCTTGCTTAATTTTTAAGCTTCAAATGGGCCACCTGAGGTAATCATGTCCCTTAAGATAAAGTTAGGCTGAACGTTGCAATGAAGGACTGGTAAACAGAAACAGCTGCATTAGTTATCTGTTGATACATAACAAATTATCCCAAAATGGAGTGGCTTAAAACAGTAACAAACTTTTTTTATCTTTCACAGTTTCTGTGGGTCTGGAACTTGGAGTGGTTTGGCTGGGCAATCTGGCTTGGATTTCTCATGAGTTTCAGTCAGGTTTTGGCTAAGGAAGCAGTCATCTTAACCCTTGAATGGGGCTGGAAGATCTTCTTCCAAGGTGGCTCATTCACATGTCTGGCAAATTGGTGCTTGCTATTGGTAGGAGGGCTCAGTTTTCCCCTATTTGGGCCTCTCTACAGAGCTGCTTAAGTGTCGTCATGATGCAGTGGCTGGCTTCGCCCAAAGCAAGCCATCCCAGAGATCAAGGTGGAAGCCGCGATGCCTTTTATAACCTAGCCTCAGAAGCAAAAAATAGGATGATAGGACAAAAGTGAAAGAATAGTTTCTGTTTGTTTTATCTTGTTTTACTTTTTTTCATCCCTTAAGACTATATTTGTCTGAGATTGAGGATTAGAATCTAATGGAATTATTTTTCATGATTGGTTTCTTGAAATTCTGAGAAAATGGAGAAAACCAGTAGCTGTTGGAAGTGTTGAAGGGAGCCCAATATAAACAGAGGTCTTTGTGTTCAAGTGAGGATGTATGGCCCACAGCTAGGAGTTGGCCATCCTGCCTATCCAGGATCCAGGGAAGTTCTGGTCCGTTGAGGACTGAGGGTTGGTTTCTTCAAAGACAGCACCACGAGCTAGAAGCTGATGCTCTTATTGTGAATGGTGGTGGTGGTATAGCTTTTCCAATGGCTTCACAGGCAAGAGACTGAGTCAAGGGGGCACACAAGCAGAAGAAGCAAGTGAGGGGTGGTGCAGAGTGGGTACTGCATCTGACAAATGGGTATGTGAGCACGTGAGAGGAAGCCTTTTGGGGCTGTCTAGAGACACCTGGGGGATAAACTGAAGGACGTTCATTTCCGGCAATCAAGCCAATGGTGTCTCATGCTACAGCAGCTTGAGTACAAAAGGCAGTATGATCTTATTTGTAGATTTTATTAATACATTTGCTACTTTTAAAAAATCTCAACCAGTATTTTCTTTCTTTTTTTTTTTTTTTAAAGATTTTATTTTTTCCTTTTTTCTCCCCAAAGCCCCCCGGTACATAGTTGTGTATTCTTCGTTGTGGGTTCTTCTAGTTGTGGCATGTGGGACGCTGCCTCAGCGTGGTCTGATGAGCAGTGCCATGTCCGCGCCCAGGATTCGAACGAACGAAACACTGGGCCGCCTGCAGCGGAGCGCGCGAACTTAACCACTCGGCCACGGGGCCAGCCCCTCAACCAGTATTTTCTAACCATCAGCCAAAGAGGGTATCAAGTGTTTTGTTCCCTTACAAGAGCATCCACAGCGAGCATTCAAACAGACTGTGGTTAAACTAAACGGCGCTACAGCATTTATTCCATTTGTTATCAGCAGGCCCTGTTTTATTTTCCATGCTTTCAAAACAGGTAGAAAAAAAATCCCTATGTTTTTAATAGTTCATTCAGGGTCCTTAGGTTGAAAATTGTATCTATTCAAGGTTTAGGCAATCTGTGAAATTTTACTTTTATAAACTATTTTCAGAGTTAAAAAGATCCAGTCATCACAAAGCTGCCAATTGGTTTTTGACCATTTCTCAGTTTACAGAGTACCAAATGGAATTATTTTCTCCACTTCAAATGACATCAAAAGAGGAGGTATATTTGGGTTGGAATTACAGTTGGAAATGGAATTCTTGCCATGAACTAATAAACTATTAGAAACAAGAGTGATTAGAATGGAAATGAAACAGCAGAGGCCTCAAGCACTCTTGGTCCAGTGGTTACGTTGCGTTGCTCTCACTGCCATGGCTTGGGCTCGTTCGCTGGTCAGGGAACCACATCGCCTATCTGTAGGTTCTCATGCTGTAGTGACTGCGTGTTGCTGAAAGTTATGCCACTGGGATTTCAAATATCAGCAGGATCACTCATGGTGGACAGATTTCAGCAGAGCTTCCAGACTAAGAGACAGTAGGAAGAAGGATCTGGCCACTCCTGAAAAAATTGGCCATGAAAACCCCTATGAATGGCAGTGGAGCACTGTCTTAGGCTGGAAGATAATGAGGATGATATAGGCTAGAAAGTGAGAGGATAGTGCAAAAAGACCAGGCAGGGTTCCACTCTGCTGTACACAGGGTCACTAGGAGCTGGAATCGACTCCACGAGCACTAACAACAGCAAGCACAGTGTCACTGTGCATTTACACATCTCATGGTAAGAAGATAATTCCACAAAATGAGTCCCTCCTATCCAGGTGCTTCTGTGGCTTCATCATCCAACTGGGGTCCTAGAGGCAGAGTTATAAAGCAGCCAGCCCTGCTCCCTCTCGCAAAGTTGCATTTTGGCTATTGAGATTATGGCATGCCAAAATATCTTAATTTGCTTAAGTTTCAGCAGCTTAATTTTGTAGCAGCGGGGACCTATTTTGCCTAAGCAAGCTTTCTCCTTTGCGAGTCTCCAGTGGAGTTGTGAATGCAGGAAAATGTTCAGTTCTAATGAGGATAATGATGAAAACGCAATTATAATTCCCCCTAGTCCACAAATAGGGCTCACAAAGTAGTTTGTTTCTCAAGTGATTTGAACAAAGAAAGCTATATAAATGCTAAATAACAGCATAAAGTGCCAAGGTACTCTTCCTAGACGAAAGAGTGACCAAAAGCGGACTGGAAAATGTACCAGAGGAAAGAGAAAATAATTCCCATTTTAATTTCATTAAGAATGACAAAGTAAATGTAATGATTAATCATGGCAGCTAATTATCATGTAAATATCTAGGACCCCCCATTTAAATCTTGTATTTAATCTATAAAATTTTCCAATAGGCTTGACAGAAAACTAATGCGAAATGTTGGTCCTCACTACATAGCCCCGAAAATGTTGAATATTGTTTCCATAGTTTGGGGATTGCCTGTCTCAATTACAAGCTCTGTTTTGCACACTAGAAAGCATTAGCTAATTGATTCACAAGCCATGGCTGAGCTGAAACTTGGGAAAGCACTGAGGAATATTTGAAACAATTAAATTGAGCAAAATGCTTTAATGTTGGGAAGAAGATAGCACCCGTGGGAGTGTTTGGGAAAAAATATGTAGAGCAGATAAATAGGGAGAAAACCAAACTAAAAGTTAGTTTTGAGAAGTTTTGTGGAAATCACTGAGCTTTAAGATAATGTTGTTGTCTTTACCTCACACGTTTTTTTCAAGATATTTCCAAGTGACAGGAGACTGTACCTGTCAGAGATTTGCTACTTCTCTTTCTTTTCTAGTAGGATAAGTCTGTGCTTTACGTCCATATTGTTGAAAAGTTTTAAAGACAATTTGTGATTCTGTTGTGATTTATTAAACAAACAGATAAGAAACATATGGATGCTTAAAAAAATTCTGATACCCCTGGGTTGGGAATTAAGAGAGTAAGTGAGAGTCTAGCAGTGGGGAATAAATGTGTGTTTTGTGTTTCCCTCTCCTCTCTCTAGGTCCTTGGCAGACAGAATAGTTTTACTTTGTCTTATTTTCCTCATATGCAAAACGAGCATACAATGCCCAATGTTCAAAAAAAGAGACATCACTAAAGGGTGAGTGTAAGTGTTCTATCAGTGTTGTGTGCCAGAAACTTATCTCCAGCGTGGGGCAATGTCCTTGGGTGAGGTGACATTCCATTACAAAGGGGCAGTTTGATCTAACTGGAAGGTCTCAATGCTGTTGGCTTAGGATATGTGGCATGCTCTACACATTTCTGCCTGGCACATAGTAGGTACTTGATAAATATTTATTGAAGAATTTCTCCAACCTGAGCCTGCTTTGAGGCCGGAGATGACATTTATCTTCCTAACATGCAATGGACTCATCATATCTTAATAATTTATTGAACCATTATTGTCACATAAGAAACTTATGATTGGGGCCAGCCTGGTGGCAACGGTTGAGTGCGCACATTCTGCTTCGACGGCCCAGGGCTCACCGGTTTGGATCCCGGGTGCGAACATAGCACTGCTTGGCAGACCATGCTGTGGTAGGCGTCCCACATATAAAGTGGAGGAAGATGGGCACGGATGTTAGCTCAGGGCCAGTCTTCCTCAGCAAAAAGAGGAGGATTGGCAGCAGTTAGCTCAGGGCTAATCTTCCTCAAAAAAAAACCAAAAAACTTACGATTGATTTTTAGGGAAGCTGTCATGGAGAATAATAAAATATTATTTATGGAAGATGCTTGAATTTTTTAAATAAAAAATTTCATCTAAATAGGAGACATTGTATTTTAAAATATGGCCAAGAGGAGAGAAAAACAAATACATTTTTGCAATATGTGAATCATCTTAAGTTCCTGACACAAGTATTGGACAGCCATATTGCCCTTTTTGTTATATTGTAAGGAAGAATTAGAAATAGTTATTATTTTCAGAGGAATTGCTTCTGCACAGAAGTCTTACCCTTTTTTGCAGACTGAGTCTTTTGGGAAGAATTCATTTTTTCTTGCTTTTTGTGAGAATGCCCATGAGAGCCCACCATATCCCTGAACTCAATGATAGTTTCAAATAAAGCATCTGAACTCTGTAGTTTTAAGACTAGTGGAAAGCCGTGCTGGATGCGGTTGATGGCCAAGGTTGTCACGCCACAGCTCTTATTTGCTGGGCAGCTTTACGAGAGTAAACTGATTTACAATCATCAAGGGGGAAAGGTCAATTTTGGGGAGTGCGGACTTTCCATTCATCACCATACTTTATAGCCTTGTCGGTGATTTTATTTTCTGATATCAAGCTAGTCATTTTGGTCTTGTTAATGCTTTCCTCTATTGATGTATTTTTCTGACATAAACAAGGGAGAGCTGCATACGTCAGATATTGTGTTCTTCCATTTCAGCTGCTTCAGACAGGGACAACCGACACCTTGGTGAACAGTGAGGAAGCATTTATTAATTGAGCTGGGGTAGTCTGGCTTCAACATTGGAGCCCTCCTCCTCCTCCTCCTCCTCCACATCCTCTATACCTGCCTCTACCCCCACCAATTTCAAGAGTCTGAGATGATCTGTGGAGTCAGTAGGTCCGGATGTCACCAGAGATATGACACTGGAAGAAAGGCACCTTGGGAAACATGTTAAGAAGTCATTTCACAGCTGACAGAGGTGAAACAACCCTTCTCCCTCAGACCTCAGACTAAACCTTCGTGCCCAAGAAGTGTAATAACCACAGGAAATCTTCAAAGATTATTGAATTCTGCTAAGAAACCCTAAGTCAATATCTAAACCCCAAAATATTTATAATTTGTATGTAGATCACAGTGTAGCCTATAGGATCATTAAATATAATCTGTTCTTATAGAACATATATCACTATATATTAAATAACCTGCTATTTATGACATATACTTTATAATTTATTTATTATACTTTCTCTTCTGTTATATCATAATCCCAATGATAACGTTATAACCTATGCAAAATAGTTTATAAATAAGTTAACTATATAAGATACAGATCTCACTCCATAGTGATTTTGATTATCTTCACTCAACCCTTCTTTCGTCCTCACAATGTCTGGAGTTCATTTCTCCTGGCATTGCTATGCATAGATTGCGGGACTGTGTGGACTCTACCTTACTGTCATAGTTAGGGCCATTTGTTATGAGAAGTTAAGATTTGTGTTTATCTTGCTCATCACTCACACTTCCAGGGCCTAGCACAGTGCATGGCGTGATAAATACTTGTTCAAAAATGAAAACCTACTGGTAAAGAAAATCTGGCAAAATTTTTTGTAGGCTCTCGGGATTCTGCATGGGAAGTCTGTGCATGTCTCCCAGATCTGGCTCTCTCTGAGCCCACGGATAGCTGTCATTTATAACCCACCCTATCTAAAACCAATCCCAGCATCTTCCTCCCTCCCCTTCCTCACATCCCTGTTGCGTACTAATACTATTTTCTCAGTTACCACAATGAGAACCTCATAGTCACATTTGACCTCTTTCTCCTTGCACAGTGTGGCAGACCAATAAAAACCTTTTAGGAAATTTTCTTTACAAATGCTTCTTGCATTCAACATGTTACTTTCTTTAGTCTTTCTCCCCTTTAATATTTACTTGTTGGTGCATCTTTCCATTTTACCCCTCTTATTTTTATTCTGGAACTTTCTGTTCGAAAGCCATGAGTACTTTCTTACCGCAAGAAAAAAGTATACACCCTGGTCTGCGTACACGGTCCTCTAGAGTCTGCTCTAGTGCATATTGCCGATGTGACTCCAGAGATCCTAAACACGATCCTTTGTCATTCTCTGTGCCCGCTCCTTCCTGCCTGGGATTTTGCTCATGCTGGAGGCCCTGCCATGACTGCCCAGCTGCCCCTCTTTATTCTCAGCCCTCCTACAAGTGGCAGTTGATAGGAAAGTTAAGCCTCTGACAGACAGGTCTTGATTCACAATCCCATCTCTGTTCTCTTGGCGTTTACCTCTATCCCTTTTAATGTGTTACATTTTCAAGTACAATAGGTCCTCCTTTGCAATCAGATTATTTTGAGCATTTAACTTCTTTGTTTTTGTAGATCTTATCCTGAAGTTTGGATGATAGTTGTCATAAAGTGCAAAGAAAAAGTTATGGATACTATGTCAGTGGCAAAACACAGAAGGATGGAAGCCCCTGATTTGCATTCTCTGACGTCCCTTTCAGACTTAGGGCGAAGGTCAGTTCCACCTTTCTCTCCTATGCAGTCTGAGTGAGCCTCCAGGACCGCCCCACCCACAGTCTGCAGGGCTGGAGCGGGGCCCTCCTGGGCAAACTCTCATGGGGCCAAGTTGCTCCTGTGAAGACTACTGTTGTGCTGCAGTCATCTGGTATGTTTAGCCATGGGGTGACTACTCTGCACCTCTGTCAAGCCCCTGCTGTTAGAGCCACTTGTCTCAGGTCCAGTAGCTTTGATTGTCCCCAAACACACTGGCATTCACAGGGGAGTCTGTGAAGTGCCAGTACTTGCTGCTCTGTCGGCAGAGTGCTTGCCTCACGTTGCCACCTGCCGGAATGAAGGGTTTTCTTGGAGAATCGTCCGCCCATCTGCCACTCAGCCACCTCTGGCTGTGCAGTGTCACTCAGCAAGAGCCTCGGCGGGCCTTTCACTAAGGATCTGCTGCTCACTCTTCCATGATGACGGTCAGTGCCAACCCAGAGAAGGGAGGAATGTCACTACAGCCCTGGGGTCTTTCTAGTCTCCTTACACCCCTGAGGGTGAGCATCCCTTCCTGCAGGCACTGGCTGGTCCTGGTGAAAAGACACTACAACGTGCCCAGGGCCCTGACATTGGACTCAGCCGACTCAGTAAGGTATCTAGTTTTATTGATGATAAGTGAATACTCTGATTCCCAGATGAAGCTGAATTGTAAGTCATAGTGTCCCAGATTTTTGCATTTTGTGGGAGCTGACATAGGGATGCTAATTTTAATTTTTGCCAAATAATGGCATTAACAAAAATCTACTATCTTGTATCCTGACATAAAAAAAGAAGAAAAGTCTATAATTGCTGCATTAAAAAGATGTTGTTAAGTTGGATAGATGCAGCTTTGTGATTCTTCTTTTACTCAGTTCACAGATCTGGCTGAAAACTTGGCCAGGAACTGACTGTGGTGACTGGTCCTAAACTTGGGAACCTCTATTCTAAGAACCTTGTTGATTTAATTGAGGAGCCCTCGAAGGTCCTCTTTCAATTCTTCTAACTTGACAGGACTGAAGAAGGTCACAGCTATACCACTCCCTCCCCTCCTCTTCCCTCTACCCGTAACGTCTTTAGGATACATTTAAATAATTATTTGTTGTCTTGTATTGTTGGCCAATGATTTTATATATGGACATCTTGTCTCTTCCAGCAAGACTGTAATCTAGGTAAATAGAAGGTACTGAATAACTAATTATTTGAATTTATTTCTATAATACACACTCGTATGCTATTTAGAGAACTGCAGGCTGTTCACACATTTGTGTGCATGTGTGTGTGTGTGTGTTTTGGAAGTCTGCTGGAATCCTCAATTTATATAGGTACATAAATGAAAGGTGCACATTTTAAACAAGCTTTGTAAAATAAGAAAACAAGCCTTTGGAGCCAAGTTTCCATCTTCCTCTCCATTTCCTAACGAGGCTGGAGAGATTAACTCCCTATTGAGTAGACAAGCATTTGAAGCATCATTAAAGCCTCTCGTCATTTCGATGATTTAGTGATAATGCAGGCTGGAGCAGGTAGCTGAGATTCTCCCACAGAATATCAGAATTGTTTTTCATTTTAATATACTTTTTTATTTAAAAAATCATAAAATGTTCCTTAGAGTGACAGCTGAGCTTCAATATTTATGACTTTCTGATTGCTCTAGCAGTTCAGAAAAAAAAAGAAAAATGAGCCCTCAAGTAAAATTTAAGTGGGAAAGATTAAAATTCAGAATTATGGACTTTTCTCATTTGAATGAATACTCACTTTTTGCCAAAATTTTGTATGCCAGTCCTAGTTTCCCTATGTTTGACAGTCCTTGAAAAAGTACTTAATTTCTTTCTCGAAAATATATGAGTAGTTTTACTTTTTGAAAATAAACCCTTTTGGATCAGCACAACTTTCCCCCCCAACTTTTATACTCTACTTTTGACACAAACCAAGCACACGCTTGCAAATGAATGATTCAGTTTGGGGCACAAGCTGGGGACCATATGAGTGAGTGAAAGGGATAAGTGACAGAACGCCATTATCTTTGGGATATTATGATACCCACATGGCTGATTTATGATATAGGCTCAAACTGTTCCATCATTTACCTTTTTGTGAATTCCTGCTGTTTTCCTGAGTGAGTTTTCAGATTTATATGCATCAAGCCTTAGAACTAAATTAAATCATATTTCCTTACCCAAGATGCAGCTCTTTAACCAGTTCATGATTTTGTGATTAGTTTCTTTTCTTCAAATAGTGTATTTCTACGCCTGCTTAATGGAGTATGTTATTTATGTCTGATTAATCTTTTGAGAGGGAGGAATAATATGACTATTTCCCTTTAAGTTGTATGTAATGTAACGTCGTTACTATCAGCTCAAACTGCTGTAAAAGAGGTCATGGGTGTGACTAAGAAAAAATGGACACTGTGGATAGATAATATCAGGAAGGGAATAAGGAAGAATCCTTCTTCTCCCCAAAAGACTCACTATAAATGATAATTTTATTATACTTCATTAAAATGTTTAAATTTTCATAAGACCTTAAACCCACAACATTTTCTTGTATTAGTTTTTCCTGACTAATTAATTCTTTCAACAAATATTTGTTGAGTGCCTACAGGCCTTATTCTAGATTCTGGGAGTAGAATATCAAATAAGACAGAAAAAGCTCTGACTTTGTGAGACTGATAGTCAGTGAATCCTGATGAACTAGTTTATATTTTTAAAAAACTTACGTGAGTTAATTGAGCTTTATATAAAAAAACTCAAATAGTTATATAATACATCCTAACTAGTAGAAGAACCAAAATGAAAAATTCAGGATAGATTCCTAGGGGAGCATTGTGCAAAGGGATGTGGTAAAATATCCTTTTTCTAGATTTGTACTGAGCAGTAGCAGGTACATATTGTAGTGAACAGAACTAACCCAGCTATGAAGAAAGTAACATGGAAAACAGAAACTGTCCGGATTGTTTTGAGAAGATATTGTGACTACGTTCTCCCAAATATGTATGAAAATATTCTAAAATGCTGAAGAGGAAAGTATCCTTGCATTTGGTCTAAGTAAAAGGTTTTATTCAAAAAAATTCTGAAAAAAATCTTGGGCTTGGCCAATTTTGGAATTTTGAGAATGGGGTAAACTTTTAGGTAGAGTTGGCTCTAGTTACAAATGAAAAGGCAGTGTTTGGGCATTCACCCTGCCTGCCCCCGTCTCCTATTTACCCCTATCGCCATGTGACTTATTAGGCATCCTGTTACATTCCATGTGGGAGGAAAGTACTGGACGTCCATCCAAAGACCTGGGCTTAAACTCCTATTCTGCTGTTTATCACTCAGGTGAGCATGAACACGCTGCCTTGCTAAGCCTCGGGTTTTCTCATCTACAAAATAAAGACCAAAATACCAACCTCAGAAGGTAGTCGTGAAGATTAAATGGAACGCATGTGAAAGTGCTTTGAAACAATTAATAACAAGGATTAGCATAATAGTTAATATTTCCTTAAGGAATGGAAATAAAACTCTGGGGAACACAGAAACTCTCTATATTCTAAAGTCTCCCAAATGGGATGGCAATGGGGGGAGTTTTTACTTTGGTCAAGTGTTTCTGCCAGACTGTACTTTAAATTATAGCACATGTGAGGCTGCTCATTCTGCTTACAGAAAGCCATATCGGGCCCAACTTCTTCTGATCCCCGTTACTCACTCTTGCCAGGCTGGTCCCAGATGGAACTTTATAAGGGACGTACTTCCTGTAGATATGACCAACTCTAGAACATGGAACATCGAACATTTCTCCTCCACACATCCAAACCTAAAGAGAGGAAATTTAAAAGTATATCACAAAAGAACAGCAAATTTCACACAAAAAAGGAATTATAAACAAGAGTCAAACAAATCTTAAAATCTCTTTGCCTCTAAGTCAAAAATTTCTATTTGTTATAAATGGCTAACCAAGAAAGAAAACCACATTTTTAAACCTAGATTCAAAAAAGTATAGAACCAAAAGACTAGTTCACTAAAATCTAATTTCCATAGAAAATGTGTTGGTATTTTTTTTTGGTCTAATGGAATTTTATTACACATATTGTATTGAACTGGCATTTAATGCTTATATGTCATTTATAGAGATATTTGTTTTGACAATCTTGTTTGAAGAAATAACATTGGAATTTAAATGTCAATTAAAAATTTTAAGACATAAAAAATGGAATTTTTAAAATAAGCTAATGAATTAAGCAACACAGATATATCCATACTTTAAGTTCCATCTAGATTCTGAAACTTTCAGTAGAGCTTATCTTAAAAATCTTAGTTGCATTCTAATTTCTCCCTACCCCCTATCATTTCTTAGGTAGAGAAAATAATTGACTAGTGATGTGGACTCAGGAAATATTAAACTCAAGGTATGTGTTAAGATGCTGTATTTATATGTAGCAACAAAAATTAATTGGTTGTATTTTACATGACTATGCCCTCAGACAGACACAATTAATCATGGTTTTATATAACAAACTACTTACTATAAAAGGACTAATTATCAGAACATAAATCCAAGCTTCATATACGCTAGATTTTGAGCTATTTTCACTGCAAGAAAAAGATTAAAAAAGAGTTATATACTATAATGGTTAGTTTTATGTGTCAGCTTGACTGCATCACAGCGCTCAGGTATTTGGTCAAACATTATTCTGGATATTTCCATGAGGGTGTTTTTTCAGATGAGATTAACATTTAAATTGGTGGGCTTTGAGTAAAGCAATTACCTTCTATAATGTGGATGGACCTCATCCAATCAAGTTGAAGGCCGTAATTGAACAAAGACTGATTTCCCCCAAACAAGAAGGACTTCTGCCAGCTGACTGTCTTTGGACTTGAACTGCAACTCTTCCCTGGCTCTTCAACCTGCTGGCCTGCCTTGCAGATTTTGGACTTACCAAGTCTCCTCAGTCATGTGAGCCATTTACTTAAAATGTTTCTCTCTCTTTATATATACATATCCTATTGGTTCTGTTTCTCTGGAGAACTCAGACTAATACGGATAACACCGCTTATTTTAAAGCATAATATTGAAATATTGAAAGAGAGAAAGAGAAATGTTGATGTCTTAACTTACTTTTGCTTCCAACCCCTTTCACTAAGAGGAATGACACCCCAAGTGAGAGTAAATACTTTCGGCTTTGCCCGTCATATGGTCTCTCTTGCAATTATGCAAGTCTCTAAGGAAAAGGCACAGCTGTATTTCAATAAAACTTTGTTTACGAAAAACAGGTAGTGGGCTGTAGTTTGCTAGTCCCTGTTCTATAAGATATAAAGTCCTTTCAAACACTGAAATTTAGTGATTCCTAAGATAATATATGTGGGAGATTCTAAGATAATATATGCAAAGATAATTTTCCAAAATTGCGTACCACAAATCTCTCATTGCGCATGCTCCTCTACAATGTGACCTTGGTACCCTCCCATTGAGATGTGGGTCTCTGTCCTCTCTCCTTGAATTTGGGTGGGCTTGTGAATTCTTAGACCAATAGACTACAGCAGAAATGACTGAGGCAAGGTTATAAATGGACTGTTGCTTCTGCCTGTCCACTAGGCACTCGTTTTTGCAACTCTGAGCTGCCATGTAAGAAATCTGACTCCTTGAGGCTACCCCTTTGTGAGAAAGTCCAGACCACGTGAGAGGCCATGTGTAGGTGCTCAGGTCAACAGCCTCAGTTGTTTTAGTGAACAGCCAGGATCAACCACCAGGTGTGTAAATGAAGATTCCTCTAAATGATTCCAGCCACTAGCTGTTGAGTCACCCCAGCTGAGACCCCACACACTATCCCGAAGCAGAAGCAAGCTATCCCCTTTGTGTCTTTTCTGAATTTGGGAATGGTAGAATCCATGAGCTTAAAAAAATGATTGTTTTATGCCTCTCAGTATTGGGGTTCTCTGTTATGCAGCAATAGTAACTGGAACTACTTATTTCCAAATCCTTAATAAAGGCGAACTGCTAACACAATTAAGCAAAACTTATGCATCATTCACAGATTTCATCTTATCCTTTTGTGGGAGATACAGTGCTAGGGCTCATCAATTTCCATGCTCACTTCTGCCAGGCTATAATGTCTAGCTCATTTGTATTTAGATGTGACCATATGGCTATTTCTTGCCAGTGCAATGTGAACAGAAGTGATGTGTATCACCTCTGAGCCAAAGTAATTAAGAGCGGACTTTGTTTTCCATCTTCTTTACGATTTCTTTTTTCCCTCAGAGCCTGACCAATTGCAGAAGATCCAGAGGAGGACTCTGAGACCCTAGAAGGAGTCACTAAATAGATGGGACCTGGGTCTCTGAGAAACTGGGTGGAGTAGAGCACATGCCTCCGCTTTTAATCTGGGCCAAATTATGAGAGGAGCAATAGAGAAACTTTGCTGAGGTTGTTACCAAGATTTTGGGATTGTTAGCGCAGCTGGTTCTTAAAAACTTGTGTCTCTTCTGACATTTTTAATCAAATACAGTGAATGCAATTATTTGTGATATTATTTCCTTATATTATTTGCTCAGTTTTAAGAGACAAAATTTGAAAGTAATTAGACAACAGATGAAGGGGTGGTCAATGAGAGAGCAGAGAATGTTAGGTAGTCACGTGTGTAATAAAATGTCAGTCCTGGTTGGTCAAAGGTAGGCAGGTGTCCAGGCAGAGAAGCCGTCTTATCATCTGTATGTGGGACATAGTGATTTGTTGGCACAGGCAGTTATTTTTCATGAAAAAGGTGACCATATTGCTCTCATCAGTTGGTGAGGTAGCCAATTTCCTCTGCAGCACAAGGGGATGGTGACAAATGAGGGCAAGATGTGGGGCCAAGGTCTGGGGCAATGCCTTACATTCTCTGGGCTTATCTATGTTTTTGGTTCATGTGGTCTTGTAGAATACTTGGAAAGTAGGCAGCAGCGGACTGAATTCTTCCTGCGACAGAGTTTGCCAGGGTAACAACTGCCACAGTGGAAAGTTAGATAAACCATCTTTGCCTTCCTTTCTAAGCTATGGCAAAATGACCTAATAGACACACAGAAATGAAATTCTACCAACTTCCTTTCAGAAGGTCACTCTAATACAGTTTTTAAAGATCTTCGTATCAGTTTTATATTGGTGTGTAACAAATTGCTACAAACTTAGTGGCTTAAAACAACACACATTTATGATCTAGTTCTATGGGTCAGAAGTCCATGTGGACTCAGCTGGGTTCTCTGCCTAGAGTCTCACAAGGCTGAAATCTAGGTGGCTGCTGGGTTGAGCTCTTATCTGGAGCCTCTGGGGAAGAATCTGCTTGCAGGCTCATTTAGACTGTTGGTAGAATTCAGTTCCTTGCAGTAATAGGACTAGGACCCCCATTTTCTTGCTGGTTGATGGACAGGCTCTGCTCCTAGAGGCCATTCTCAGTTCCTTGCCTGTGAACCCCCCTTCTTAGCAATGGTTAACCTCTGTCTCATAGAATCCTTCTTATGCTTCAAATCTCTATGACTTCTTGTGCTACCAGTGGGAGAAGACTCTGGGCTTTTAAAAGGCTCCTGTGATTAGATTAGGCCCATGAGGATCATCATCCTATTTTAAAGTAAACTGATTAGTGATCTTAATTACATTTGCCAATCTCTTTTGCCCTGTAATATAACATAACATAATCATGGGAGTAAGCCAAGGAAGAGGGTCCTCTTAGAGTTCTGTCTACACAATTTCCACTGGATCAAAATTCATGTCTTCTATTGATAACCTACTTCTAATTCTTAGCTTTCTTCCCATCAGAAACTTTTCTTTACAGCTAAGTCAAATTCAGGAAACTTCTGTCCAGATGTTTTTAATGCTAAATTCAGTGTTAAAAAAAACTATAGAATCCTAGAATTTATTTTTCTCCATATTGCCACTACAATTACTTAAAAACATAAATCTGAGTATATCATGCCTCCATTTAAAATCCTTCACTGGTTTTCTATCCCTGTTAAGGTAATAGTTACAACTCCTCCATAAAGTTTCCAAAGCCTTGCATTATCTGGCCTTTGCTTGTGTCCGTCATCACTCTGCCCTGTCCCTCACCAACCCCCACAATACACTCTCTGGGCTATTTTTATCTTATTATTATTATTTTTCGTTATTTTATTGAGGTCACATTAGCTTATAACATTGTGTAAATTTCTGGTGTACCTCATTATATGTCAGCTTCTGATAGACTGCGTCGTGTTCACCACCAAAAGTCTAGTTTCCGTCCGTCGCCATACGTATGTGCCCCTTTACCCCTTTTGCCCTTCCCCCAGCCCTTCTCTGGGCTGTTTTTAATTCCTTAGAAAGCACCAAGATTCCCTCCTCAAGGCTTGCTACCACAAATTACTGTCTCTAAAGGAAATTCTCCTTTCCCTCTCTCTGATCCTTTGCCTATTCCTTATTTATTTTCCAGAGTTCAGCTTCACTATCACAACTGATTCCTTAGATTTGTTTAGGCTCTTGTTCTATGCTCCCATTCCATCTTGCATACTTCTCCTTCACATAATTCATTAATTGAGTTAACAAATGTGTAGCGAGCACTTACTATATGCCAGGCATTGTTCCCCATGCTGGAGCTATAATGTGTGACTAATTCAAAGATCTGCACACATGGAGCTTTCTTTCAGTGGAGACCGTACTTATGGTAACTGTCAATGAGTGATTTATTTGTGTTTGTGTAATGATTTGTTTAGTATTCGTCTCTCCTCACTAGACTCAAAGTTCCATGACTATTATTACTCTATCTCCAGCTACTAGTGAAGAGCTTAGCACATAAAAGATACTCAATAAACATGGTCACCTCTTGTTTCAATTATGCTTGAATTTGTACTTACGTAGGGAACCTAAGGCCTTTCCAATTCAGTGTTGTTTCTTACAACCTCAGGGCCAATCTGCTTTTCACCATAAGCACAGAAAAGCCACTTGTCCCTAATCTCAGAGTTGCTTCATTTCTATACTGTGGATGTCACGATGCACTTCTTTATTTTTTTCAGTCTTTCAATAACAAAGCTTATTTCAGCAGAAGCATCCCTCCTGACACACTAGAGAGATGTGTTTAGGTAACAGTGTGGAATCATGGTTCTTTAGGAAAGCACAACTGTTGTGGCATTTATTAAATCCAATATTTGTTCTGAAAGATGTTGTTTATGTATTTAAAAGACATTTCCTGGTAGTATGGTGTGGTGATATTCTAAAAAAAAAAAAATTCTATAGCATTGTCATACTTAAGTATCTATTTCTTGCAGAAATGTTTTAGATTTACAAATAACGGGTCTTCTTTTGACAACATAAATATTTTAAAGCAATGTTATTTTACCCGTGAATGAGCACAGAGCATTTTTTTCATGATGTAGTTCAAATTGACTGAATAATTGAATGCTTGCCTTATTTTTTTAATCACTTTTCAATATCAGCCACAAACTGAAATTTAGACATAGAGAATGTTAAATTGGATGGAATCATACAATTATACCAGTCACACAGAATGTGAAATTAGCTGCAGTGAGAAACTGATTGTCAGGAGGATACTAAGGGAACATTATTATCGAGTATAAGATGAGGTGTAATATACTGATGGAAATGGTGATTTAAATTCTCAAAAAGGAATTTATTAATGCATTCAGTTCCAAAAGCTGCTCTCTCCCTAATCTCATCCTTAACTCTTCTCCCCCTCCTTCCCTCTGGTCAAACTATTTTGGCTTCTTTTCTGTTCCTCAAACATGCCAGATACCTTCCCACCCTAGGGTGTTTGTACTGGCTGTTCCCTCTGTCCGGAATTCTCTTCCAGAACTCCCCATGGCTAACTCCTTCAGCTCTTTCAAGTCTTAGCTCTAAATCCTCTTGCCCCAAACTCATCACAGTCCTCTGCCCCTGTTCTCATAGCATTTCCCACCTTCTAACTCAGTAGATACCTCATTTATTTATTTTGTTTATTATTTGTCAGCCTCTCTCCCCAAAAAAGGCAAGGGTCTTTGTGTCTTTTATTGAGTGATGTATCCTAAGCACCTAGGACAATGCCTGACACATAGTTGGTACTCTGTAATTGTTTGTTGAATGAATGAAAGAATTATTGGTGTATTGATGTAAAGTAACGTTAATTCCAGACAATTGAGTTATTTAATGATAACCCACCATTTAGCTGCCATTAAAAATAAAAGCTGTGATCTCTAGTATATTCAAGTACGAATTTTAAGGTAATAAGGTATCTTAAACTTATTTTCACTCAAAACTGTTTTATAACAAAACAAAGAAATTGCTGATGTTAAAGATATAGCACGTTATATATAAATGAGTAATTAAGTTTCCGGGACTGGAAAATAACTTTCTAATGGTATGGTATGACTTGTGTGGGTTAAGTTTGAAAGACTCCTTAAGACTAGTTAATTGACCACTTTGCCATCTATTTAGAGTTGAAATATTAGTTGTTAACCTAAAAAGCTATGGTGTGTGATATTGAAAAGGGCCATGTCTGTCTTTTCTGGGCTAGATGTGATAAAAACTGCACCTTCGGGAAGAGAAGTTACATCCACACATACTGTTGCCTTGGTTTATTCTTAGAAACTTGGGTTTTGAGGTTATTCTTTGAGATAAGGAGAAAAAAAAGGAACAGCTTATTTTAACCTTTCCTGATTTCCCTTTTCTATTTGTTGATAGAAAGATAATAAAAACAGAAATTGGAAAATGTATCTACAGTCTTTAATTAGGATATGGTGGTTTCTAGTGTCAGGGGAAAAGCCCTTGTCTCTGGAGCCATCTGCTTAGGATTTTTTTCAAAGTAAGAGATGCTGTGATGTCAGTATAAAAGAAAATCGAGCCCAAAGCATCTTGCGTTTAGTGAGCTTCAAGAGGTCCGGGTGGGGATGGCAGGGCTTCAGAGGGTACATTGTTCAGAAGATCATTACTTTTAAGATGTGGTGTTCATATTTGCAGTGACACCAGTTGGCCTTAAAAACAGTGATTCTGGTGGGGACTGGAACAGAAAAACAGACATATCACTTATTGGTTTATTTGAAACATTAATTCTTGAGGAGGAAAGAGTGGATCTGAATATCTTAAGCGTGCTTCTTTAGATAAAATATTATAGTTAAAGACACAATCTCTCATTTTCCTTAAATCATTATTCTGCAGCTTAGAAAGTGCAGTAGCGGCAAAGTGTTTGCTTTTTACCATTATTTCCATATGTCTCCAGATTTTGAGTCTATTGCTTAAATTTTCTGGATTCTCCGTCTGCCAAAAATAAATAGAAGTTCTTTAAAAACTTCTTCAAATTGGCTTTCTGTGTTGGGACAACTACTTCCTTCTTTTGGGGAAATACCCAAACACGTCTATCCTTTGCTCCTGAGTTGGGCTGTCAGTGACACTTCGTTCCTAAAGGCACAGGCAGGAACCTGACTCAGGTCAGGCTAATTGAAATGCTTCTTTGAGGTTCATCAAATTGGAATTACCTCTCTGGTGGTGAAGCAGAAAATGGAAGCCTGAAAGCTTTCAGGGGCCATGTCTGAGGGGTGGAGGGAAAGCCTGTTGGAGGGAATGAAGCTGACTCAGAGAGAGGTGAAGGGAAGATATCCAGAGAACAGGTCACAGCAGCATCGAGGCCCTGTTTCCAGGCTTCCCAGAGGCTCACTTATTTCCTTGACTTTTTCACAGTTTGTTTGTGTGGTTGTTCTGTCCGATTTCCCTGTTTCCTCTAAGTTAGACCGAATTGGGTTTCTGTCTTCTAGTAAGCCAAAGAATCTGAATTAAAAAACTTCCTTTGTGAACAATGAGGGTTTGAGTGTCTAGGAGTACCAAGGATACACTTTGAAACGAGCACATCAGTCAAAAGCTACCCAGATAAAGACCATTATGACAAAAACTCTGGAGAAGCGAAAGGTTTTCTAAGCTTCGGTTGATAGGCAATTAAGTTTTTTTAGCAATACTCAATATGAAAAAAATTTCATCAAAATAAAAGATGTGAGCACTCTCAAAGGTTCATAAGGGCACTTCCATGTTATTTTTATCTTGAGGAAAAGTTGATGTACTTTTGTAATATGGAGCAGTGGAAAGAACGCTTTGTATTAGGGTTTGAATTGGGCAGGTTGCTACACTTTTCTGAGTCTCATTTTCATTTTCGGTAAAGTTGGGGTAATGTGTCTACGTCATAAGGTGGTTGTAAGTACTCAGTTAAAAAATACATGTAGCACCCTTACGTGGCACACAATACGTGCTCAAGGGTGGTGGTCATATGACATAGTCTATCTAGTGGACAAATGGTATTCTTCTGTTATGTTGGGGGCTACGTAGGGTGGTGGCTGTGTATCAGTATGTTGACCTGTATGAGAGGGGTCAGGGCACACGACAACATGCCAGTCTGTGAATGTGTGTGTATGCGAGTAGGGATTGTCTTCTCAACTGTCACTCTCATAGTTTGGAGAGAAGGAGGGAGCTGTGGGATCAGTTTATATTGGTCTCGTGTGTTGTAGGTTGCCAACCTTGACGTAGAGTGTAAAAATCAAATTCTTATACCTCTAGGGTTAATGTGTGTATATACTCCGAGACTTTCTATAGTATTGTCACTGGGATTTGGGTGAAGGGCTTCAGAAGTGTATGGGGAGTTTTTTTGTAACTTTTTATACAAATGTCTCTTGAGCTGGGGGATGGGGTGGGGCAACTGGCTTGCTTTATGTAGATTTACAGACCAGAAGCATTAGAATGATCAGATTGTATTTCTCGTTGGGGAAAATGGCAACCAGAAAAATACAAATATTTCTTAAAAATCTCAATATTAGGAAAAGATTTCAATAGGAAGTTAAATTGACCCTAACACAGGTACTGAATGCTGTGTAAATTGTTACATCTCGCTCACTTTACAACTATCTATAAAAGCTAAAAGAAAATTAAATAGAGAATTAAGAAAACGCCATCAGACATGAAGTAACAACTGGGAGGAATTTAGACTTGCCGCTAGGCTTATGTCTAATGGACATAAAATTTAACTTGAAAATGCTCTGCTACACCTGAGGTAACTTTTGTTGGGTAATTGAAATGAATCTCAGACTGGCTGGCGAGGCATTTAGCAGCTGTTTCTGTTTATCTTTCAGTTTCTGAATGAGTTTAGAGTCATTTTAATATTTTCTTTGGAAGATCAATTCTGGGCATGTTGAATTAAAATGGTTATTTTGATGTCACCTAGGCTAAATGTTGTAGGGAAAAGAAGCCCACAGGAATAACTCCAGGTATTATCTTGTGTATCCGAAGTATATGGCGCGCCATAAAAAAGCTTCTGTCATGTTTTAGATACAAAATGCAAGTCCTCTTTGAGGTACTTTGCAGGCTCAGAAGTAAAGAGAGGTCTCTAAGACAGCTGTCTCATAAAAGCAATGAGAAGGTATATAAAATATTTTAGAATCATCCTCGGCATAAAAAGGATTTCTAATGAGTACATTTTATAAGACTAAATTTATTTCTAACAAAGCCATTTGTACAAAACATCATCACGATAGTTTATATAGAGATAGCTTAAGGGAAAAAGAGTACACTTCCAAAATGAGATTGAGCTGTACCCATCCAGGGAGGCAAATAAACTATTTTAGGAGTATAAATTAAACACCTTAGGAGGTTTTTGTATTTTCAGACAACTGTGGAGAAAATGGAAAATGCTTACTAATTAAAACTAGGTTCTTTGCCAGTGTACCAGAGGCTTGTCTTGGGATCCAAGAGTATGGAAGTTAGCAATTGTGGAGGCTGGGGGATGGAGAGACCAGGTTGGGGTCAGAGGCCGGGGAACAACTTCCTTTCTTTGGGATCTCAGTATGTCATTATTTTGTAGTTTCTCCTACAAATCTTGGGTCATGTAACACACGGAACATTTGCTGCAAACAGTGCTGTGGGGTGATAGCTGGATGAGAGACACTCAAGACTGGAGGAGTAAGAGGATGAGGGAAATGAGCCACCCTGGGGTCCGGACCTGGGGAAGAGAGGCCATGAGTGAGACCACCATTGAACCAATTGCCGATTCTCTTTGCTCAGTTGTTTTGTTGTGGACCAAAGTCCTGGCTTTAGCTTAGAAGTTTTGGCCTGATCTGTACCTGGGATTTGTTTCTAAGATTTATGTTTAAACAATCTTGAGATCCATACAAATATATATTAACATATCATTGCAGATTGAGATGTATTTTAAAGGCCTTTTCTCACCACCCAATCTAAACACCCTTCATTAAGACGGTAGTAAAGTCAGGGGCCTATAAAGGCCACAAGAGACCATATATGTATCTCCAGTCAGGTATCAAGTTTAATACGGCAGAAACAGGGTGCCGGTAAACAGTGCAGACCATTCTTCTGTCTTTTGTCTTGGTTATAGATACAAATATTTTATAAATATTATGCCAGTCAAATATAACCATCTCTATACTGGGGCTCTTGCTTTGTAATATTGGCTGGTTTATTTCTTTTTAGCACTTACCAATGTCAGAAATTATCTTGTTTATCTATTCACTTATTTATTTATAATCTTTCTGTCCTCACACCAAATTCTATGAGATAGAGAACTTGTCATTCCCGTTAACTATCGTATTCTCAGTGTCACATAGTAGGCTCTTAATAAATATTTGCTGGATGGATGGGTACATCTGTGACTATTGTCTGCATATGAAACTATATATTATAATTTTACTTTATAAGTACTTACATAAATACTATATTACATATAGTATATATATTTATTATTAAATATAAACAAAATTTATCTTCCCCTTGTATTTATTTTTGCACGTATGTTCTGTGTCTTCCTTTTTCTTACCTGACACCAGGTTTGAATATTATTCCATAGTAGTAAAGAGAAAACTGTTGCATTCTTTAAAGGCCATACTGTAGTCCACAGTACAGGTAAACGATAATTAATTTAATCAGTCTCCTAGGATGGATGTTTAAGTTTTTCCATTTTTTTATCAATAAAAGCAATATTGAGATAAATACCTTTGTATATGCACCATTTCACACATGTGTGAGTTTATCTGTAGGTTATGTGAATAGAAATGAAACTTTTGAACCAATACATACATACAGTTTAAATTTTGAAGGATATTTTCTAACTGTTCCCCATAGAGGTTACATAACTTTTCACTATTTTAACTGACATGTTTGAAAGTGTCTGTTTCTCTAAACTCTTGTCAACACATTGTGTGATCAAAGTTCTTGATTGTTGCCAATCTAATAGGTGAAAAATACACCATTAGAGTTTTAATTTGTATATTTCTTGTAATTGAGGTTGAGTAACTTTTCATATTTGAGTCGTTTTTTACATCCTTTTTCTGTGAAGTGTCTGTTCCGATATTTTGCCTATTTTATTTCTTAAAACTATTTAATCTTATTGATTTGTAGGAGGTCTTTTGGTATTAAGGGTTTTAGTTGCAAATAATTTTTCCCAGATTGCCATTTGACTTCCAATATGGAAAATATGTTTTTTCCATATTGAATGATTATGTGGATGAATTAATCTTTTCTTTCATTGCCTCTAGTTTTTTTTGAGTCACACTTAGGGGCTTCCCCCATTCCAGTTCTTCCATCATTTTTATGGTTCTTACATTGTCACTTTATTTTTGTTTGGTGAGCAAGATTCACCCTGAGCTAACATCTGTTGCCAATCTTTCTCTTTTTGCTTGGGGAAGATTCACCCACCCTGAGCTAACATCTGTGCCAGTCTTCCTCTATTTTGTGTGTGGGATGCTGCCACAGCATGGCCACTGACAGGTGGTGTAGGTCCACGCCTGGGAACCGAACCCAGGCAGTCAAGGCAGAGCATGCCAAATGTCACCTCTGGGCCACTGGGCCAGCCCCTACATATTTTCATTTTTAATGTTTAAAGTGGTTTATCTTCCTGGGATCTATTTTTGCATAAGTGTGATATGTGGATCCAACCTTTTTTTTTCCAGCAGATAAGTAGTTGTCCTATACTATTTGCTGAGGAATCCGCTCTCTTCCTCTTGATTTGAAATGTTGACTTTATCTTATATTAAATTCTCTTATTAATCTGGGTCTATTTAAATCCTGTGCCTTGAGTATCTCTGTCTTTTCATGCACATTTTATTATGTATTTTATTTTCTGCTATGCTTAGCCTCCTATCATTTTTTCCCAGAAATTTTCTTGTTGTTCTATTTATCTGTTTTCCCTTTGTCTAGCTCCCCCCTCCAAAAAAAATTCATGTTACTATTTTTACTGAGATTGCATTAAACTTATGAGTATGCTTAGGGAGAATTACCTTCATTATGAATTCTCATGTATTCAGGACTTTCGTGTGTCCCTCAGTAGCATTAGAACATTTCTTCATAGAGGTCTAGGACAGCTAAGTTTAGTCCTAATTGGGTTCTTCCCTACTACTGTAAATAGTGTCTTCCTTTGGCTGGTGATTGTTTGTATATATCAAGGCTGTTGTTTTCTGGATATTTACACTACATATACACACATTTTAACTCGGCAACTCACTGAATTTCCTCCCCTCCTCCTTGCCAATTTTTAATATCTCTTCTATTATCTCTTATCTAACTGAATTGCTTACTATGTCCCAAATAATAAGCAACATTAGATAATAATTTAATGGGAAACTTCCTAGAGCGGCAATTATTTTGGTGTATTAGTCTTTGAATAGTTATTCTATTATGTAATCTTTCATTATTACTTTTTCATGCTGGTATGTACAAGTAAAATATGTCTGCGCTTTTCTATTTTTTGCGCTGTTTTGGTCAGATTTATCAATATTTTGCTAGCTTTATAATTAATCTGAAAAATTTCTTTCTTGTCTGATACTAGAGGACAACTTTTGAAAAATATTGCAGTATACGTTCCTTCAAGGTTTAGAAGAAACTGATCAGGTTTGGTGCTTTATTTTTTGGAACAGATAGCTTTTTGACAATTTTCTCTATTTCTGCTATGGTCGTTGGTCAGCATGGTAGGCGGACTTCTGAGGTGGCTCCCTAAATTCCTCACCCTGGTGTATATGTCCTTATATAATCTCCTCCCTTTGAGAGTGGTAGGGTATATGATTATGATGGAGTTCATACCTGTGATTAGGTGACATTATGTGACAAGGGTAAAGGGATTTTGCTGATATGATTATGGTTTCAATTTAGTTGACTTTGAGTTAATCAAAAGGGAGATTATCCTGGGAGGGTCTGACTTAACAAGTGAGTCCTAAAAAGGGACTCTGACCCTCCTGAGGAAGACTTATGAAGATGTGAAGTGTGAGGGAAATTCTGACCTTGAAGAGGTGAGCTGCGGTGGTATGAGAGGGCCATGGAGGCAGCCACATGGCAAGGACTAGAGAGTGGCTTCTAGTTGTTGAAAGTGGCATCCAGATCACAGCCAGCAAGACAGTGAGGGGCTCGGTCCCCAAAGCACAAAGAAATGGGTTCCGCCAATAACCCAAGGAAACTAGAAAGCAGATCTTTCCCGGGTAGAGTGTCCAGATAAGGACAGAGCTGGCTGAAAATTTAATTTCAGCCTTGTGAGCTCCGTAGCAGAGGCCTCGCTTAAAGATGCTGGACTTCCAATCCAGAGGCTTGAGGAAATTTTGTGTTGTCTTGAGCCACTAAGCTTGTGGTAATTAGCCATGTAGCAATAAAAAATGAATATAGTCAGTTTGGATTTTTTCTTTTTGGAAGTCAGTTTTGTCATTTATATTTTGTTAAAAATCATCCATTTCTATCATAATCTTAACCTTATTTCCATGGAATTGAGCAGAGTAATCTCTTATGATCACAAATTTTCTCTACAATCCCTGTTTTTTCCCCCATTGTTGTTTCCGAGCTTGTGTATTTTTGTGTTTTCTTTTTTGACAGATGGTCAATTAAACATTTTCTACTTAATTTGTCTGTCTCCACGTCTGTCTGTCTCTCCTTCATTACTTCTGTCTGGCTGTAAAGAACCAGCTCAGGCACTACTAGTTTTAAGTTTTCTAAATCATCAATTTATTTTTTATGTTTATTAATCTTTTATCCTTATTTCCTTAGGTTTATTTTGTTTTTCATTTGCAAACTGGATTTGGATGTTTAACTTGTTTATTTTTATGTTGATGTAAGAGTCTAAATTTTCTTCTGAGCACTGCTTCAGCTGTATGTCCTAGATTTGCTATATGGCATGTTAATTTTAATTTTTTTCCTTGGAAACACTAATATGAGCTCCTTTATCTTCCATACCATTCCACTTTATGACTTTTAACTTTGTTCACTTTAATTTCATTTTCTTCCTTTTTCTCAATCCTATCCTTTACGTCCTGATATATTTTCGGAATATCCCTTCTCCTTTGTGTTGCTTTCAATATGACCTTCATTTTGGTTTTCTTTTTCATTGGCTCCGAACTGCTCTCATTTCTTTTTCATCACCCTATGTTGTCTTTTGATATTTTGCCTAATCTCATAAAGTTCAGCCTTTATTATTGTTTTACAGAGTCAATGACTTCATTAACCTTTTCAAAAAATTTGTAACAATGTACAGCAACATTATTTTGGTGAGCTTTCCTGGTCCTTTCTTCCTTTTTTCTTGTAACATTTGTATATGCTATTACCTTTAAGAAGTTATTATTATTTATCTTTGAGTAGGGCGAATTGTTACCAATTCCAGTAGGTATTCAATTTATGACACAAAATTTTGTGTGTGAGTGAATGATTTTAGCCTTTGTCTGCCTCCAAAAGGAATTGGCTGCTTCAGGGCTGCTCATAATATCCAGTATCTTTCCTCCATTTTGCCTCACTAGCAGCCTGCTTCCTGCAGATATGGCTGTTCTGTATAATACTTCTTTCACCACTGTCCCCAACCTCCTATTTGCTGCTTCTCTTTTGTGCCAGACTCAATTCGTGGAAGCTCTGGCCACCAGCAATCACATCTGTTGCTAGTGTTTCAAACAAGTGATTGTTGGTTTTTCCCCTTAGGACATGCCAGTTACTTTGGAGAATTGAGATCAGCTGACTTCAAATGAAATGTGTAGCTATGGTCTTTCCATCTTCCCATGCCGCTATTTTGCCATCATTGGATTTACCTTACTGCGTATGATAACCTTCCTTGTACATTGTGGTTGGGGGTAAGATAGCTGATGATTTTGTCAAGGATAAAGTTAGGTTTTCTTGTACCTGTTTCATGTTCTCTTCTTTTGTTTTCAGTGGTCTCTAAGAGAAGACTTTTCCATTTTAAAACTGCAGATCTATAGTAATTGTGTAACATTCAATTGTTGAACTATAAGTATACTTAAAAATTTTTTTGATGGCTATATACCTTGTAGGGAAACTTTAAATTTAGCTAACTTAATGAGGTTATTCATTTTGATTTTCTAAGTATGAATAATTAAAATCCATGTTTGTTCTTGAGAAGCTCTGTAATGAGGTTAAGCTCTAGAATATATAGTTTACTGAGCTATAAAAATTCCAAATTGATGGCTGTTATCTTGTTTGATTGAATAAAGAACTGAATGTTCTATACTCAATGATTAGTCCCTATTGTGTATATTCAATCCTTATTGAATAACCGTTTCATTTTGAAGATAGTAAAAAATTAAATTTTACATTAAATCATAACAAGACTTGTCAGCCCTCATATTTAATAAAAATCAGATAGGAAGAATCTGCATTTCTTTTTTAAAGTGGTTTCAGAGAGTGACAGTAGCTACTTTTTCACCAAGGGCATAAAGTCTTTCATTTTTCCAGCTAAGAGAAATTAGGCTAATGGTTTTGAGAGCAAACCTGAATTCTAATCTTTGCTTTGATATTAACTAGGTAATGGCCTGTCTTTGCAATTATGAAATAGAAATTATATTTTTACCTTGCATTAATGTTGAATGGGATAAGAAATTAAATTCAATGACCTTTAAATGCTAACTCATTACTTTTTCTTGTTAAGGTACCAAATAATAGTTATTACCACCATAGGAAGAACAAAGAGGCCAGAATTTTGGGACACAGGTAGCTCCATGTAAAGATTTTATAAGCCGTAAAAAGGTACAAAATAAATGAGACACTGTCTGTTAAAGTCTCAGACATATTTTAGTCCCTTTATGCTGTACATGCTTACTTGTGTGTATGGCGGGATTGTAACTTGCCATGTTTATCCTGTAATGCTTAATGTGTTTTCCACCTTCCGTTTTTACTCCAGGAGCATTTTCTTCCTCAGCCACACCAAAGTAGAAGCAAAGATTCGAAGAAACCTCAGAGGCTTATTTTAGAACAGATTTGTTTTTCACTTTAGAAAGACTGCACAAGCGTGGGCCTGGGGGAAGGGCAAAGAAGCCATAACTAAAAAGAGGAGGGGGAAGAGGGCTGTAGAATCAGGGCGCAGAAGGGGAGAGACGAAGGAGAAGGGCAGCAAGGCGGACGCCCCCGGACTCGTCACCAGACGCTGGCCGTTCAACAACCTTGTAACCTGTACACCACCGGGACAGAGGGCAGGCGCACTGGGGGGGCTGAGGGTCTGAAGGGAGAGCTTCACCCCAGACCTGAACCGAACAAGTGGGAAATTTGCCTCCTCGCAAAGGCAGCAGTGCACACGGTTCTGTTACACAAGTTTCCCCTGACTCTCAGTAGACTGAACGTTTTTGACAGAAAGGACTGAATCTCTCTTTAATCAGTTTAATGTATTAACCATCACTCTCTTTCGTTGCGTAAATGTATGGCATTCATACTATGGTGACCCTGCACTGTATACAGGCTACGTTGAATACACCTGCAATCTTTTGCTCCCAATAGTTAAGTTCCATGCTTGCCTCAAAGGCAGTGTTTCTTCTCAAATGTGATTACGCTAGTTTTAAAAGATTACAATTATGTAATTTAATTAAACACCACTTAACCTGATGAAATACGGTTATGAAAAGAGAAAGAATTGTTCATGTCAAAACTAATTTGAGAAGTTTGGAAGGATTGAGTTGTTGTTAAAAAGATTGCTGTCAAATTAGATATGGGTAAGTAACAATAAAAGACTGGGTAAAATAGTTCAAAAAATGAGAAGGATTCTATTACCACATTAAGATAGCTTCAAAATGTCTTTAGGTCCTCATTCCAATTTAAAGAAACCCAAACTGGAACTCATGGAAAATGCAATATGGGTGTGGTTTATGCACCTCTAGTTTTTCTCCATCAGTGGACCCAATTGCAGAAGGACAAGCTTTGGCCTCCTTTGCATTAGCAGACTGGCAAATCAATGTGTGTTTATATGTTTTACTTTCGAGGAAATTCTTGATGTATTTTTTTGTGCTTTCCTGCTTTAATTGATGTTTATGTTTAACGGATGAAATACTCCTCTCTATTGTACTTGATTCAAGGGCTTCACCATTTATTCTCTCCTTGTTTATAGAGAGAATAAACAATTTCTCAGGAACAGAACGAAGTAGGACTGGTTGGTTAAAATCTCTGCAATAAATAGGGGGAGAAATGGAAGTATGAGTTTCCATCTTTTCTGGGAAGGAAAGGAAAACACTAATTGAGTTGGTTTGCAGTGTAGTTTGAGACAGGTGAGGCAGATAATTGATGGAAAGTTTGATGGCTTATAATTCAGTATGTTCATTTGATTTGTGTAGTAATTAGGAGCAAGTGTAAACTTTTAGGAGGGGAAAATAAAGCAACTCAGGGAATAAATGAAAGAAATGTGGAGAATGGTTGAAAGAGGAGAAAGAATAGAGAAAGGGAGGCTAATGGAGAGGTTATTGTATATGTCCCCAATTATTGCTGTGAATATGGAAATAAAATATATTCCAAACAACACTGGTGATGTGTAATTGTGGTGAATTAATTCTCCAGGCTGCTGCTGGAGAGTGAGCTCCACCAAAGTGAGAATCTTCTCGCGTTTATCTTTGAATCCCAAGAGATTGGCCCATGGTTGGCACATTGTAATCAATTAATAAACATCTGTTGAATGAATTAATGACTGATAAGAACTGAAAGATTGTGAGACGTAAGTTCAAATTTCCTTAAACATCTGCATCTTAAACTCAGCACACAGGAAGGATGACAGTGCATAACAAAGGTGACTGCATAGTGTGTTATAGTCCATTAAGACAGATTTTAAAATAGGCTGTGGGGCTCCCAGGTTTGTTAGATTCATTCTAGGACATATGGTGCCCAGACTCATCTTGTCTGGAGCCTTGCGTGTTTCTGCATGGCTGAGGCTAGTGATCACGAGCCCTTTCCTGACTAAAGATAGCCCGAGAAATATTGGATCAGTGTGGGACCATGTTGATAAGCCCCTAGAGGTGGGAAAGGGCAGCCCAAACCAAATTTAATGCTCTTCTATCTGGATCTAAGCTTTATATCTGGTGCCAGAGAATTTTGTGGAATAGAGTCTCTGGGCTTCATTCTAAATCTTGTGGGTGCTTAATTAACGTTTACTGCTCAGTTTTATTTTCTGAGGAGTTATCTGCAATCAAAGGACAGATCCTTTGAAAATGCTAACGTTTAGACTTTTATCTTTGGAGAATGGATGTAAAAATGCACTCTGGAAAATCAGACTCATATGGTTTTTATATTATTTCAGTAACTTAAATGGTAGACAACATTTAAAGGTGTAGGTTCTCTCTTTTGTGCCACACTGTGCAGTCTGTCTTGGTTTCCTCTCTGTTTCCAGGTGCAACTCCAAATTGAGTACCTGGAACAACACTCAGCATAAATTAGATGCTCAATAAAAGCTTGTTGAATGACTGACTAAATACCACCTTCTCCTCCCTAGCAGCTGGCTAACCCAGCAACATTTGAAAGGCAACTGGATAATTCTGGGCCATGGAGGAGTTCAGATTCATATTAAAGGAGATTAAAGACTGGGCAAAGTGCAGACAGATCATTTCTCTAGAGAGCTCTTTTCTTTAACTGATTCCTGAAAATTATACTGTGTTGGCTTTTATGTTATGGCGTGAAATCTACTCATCTAATCAGAGGTTAGAAAAAAGAAGGAAAGATATATACAGAGATAGAATTGAGGAGCACTCTAAACACTGTTTGACCAAAAATTAAGCACTTAATATAAGTAATAAATATAATATAAATAATATAAAATTCAGCCCTTAATTTCTGCAATTAAGCAGAAATGGAGCATTTTAATCCCTAAGTGACACTGGGTAGTTTATTTAGTCTGTAAAAGTAAAAAGAAATTTAATCTAAAATCTTTAAAACTTTGTCTCCATTTCTTCATCTCAGTTTTCTGGAAATATTTTTGTTCACTGATGGAATCTTGTCACAAAGTTTAGCGAAATGATTTTTTTGCTTGAAGATCAAACAGCAAGCAAAGATACCTGATAACAACCATAGATAGAATCTTTTGAAGTAGAGCTTTTAAGTTCTTGACTTCAAACAATTTCTGTATTATGGTGTGAAATAGACTAGTGAACTCTCAGTTATCCATACATATTTCTCAAGCCTTAAGTGCTGACTGTGTATATCTTACAGTGCTTTCCACTGTAAAGTTAATCACAATTCATGGAATATGTCCAAAAATGCAGATGAATGTTTGATTTTTCTCTTTTACTAATACCATTAATAAAGCCTGTTTAAGTTTGCCCCCCTCATCTTACAGATACTAATAGAGAGGGACAGGAACCCCAAGGTCAGCACACAATAGCGCGGAGAATGAAGGGATGCGTCTGGAATGAGACCCTGTAAGTCATAGCTGTTGCCAAAGAAGCTGTTGGTCCGAACAACCTGGAGCAATTTAGTCCTGAACTCCCAGCACTGTTGCCATGGTTTCCAGACAAGGACGACGGGGCTGCATCCCAATTATATCCTTCAGAATGACAGATAACTAGGAAACGGAGTAATAAAATCTCAGGTCACCCAGAAGAGATGTGGTAGATACAAGTGACAGAGAAGTGAGAGATTCGAGTTTATGTTTGTCTATGTTATGTCTGTCCTTTGTGATTTAGAATGCAAATGTATATTTTGCCAACCTTCCAGACTTTAAATAGCAATTTTACCCATCATCCAGTTCATTATTCAGAGCCACGTGTCTCCTGCTTAATAGAAATTTTTTAAATAACATTTTAAACTGGAAGAATTCATGAATTAATAGAATTTGAGAAAAACATCTCAAACTGGTGAAAAGTAAAAAGCATCCCTTGAATCCTGATGATATCGCAAATAGCAATACCATTTTTTTCTTTAATGCTGGGGTCAAATGTAATATTCTCTTTTTCCATTTGAAGGTATTATTGTAAACTTTGCACCCAGCTTCGGGTAATATCTGATAATCAATAGTATTTCGTCAGAGGCTGCAGAAAGTTTGCTGCTACACTATTAGACTATAATGAAGATACTCGCCTCTGTCCAATGAAAGGAGCCATTAAGTAGAGATCAAAAGTTGACAATGAACTCTAGAATAGTTCTGGGTGAATAGTCAATTTTATGTTTCTGAATTTCTGCAATTAAGCAGAAATGGACCATTTTAATCCCTAGTGACACTGGGTAGTTTATTATTTTATTTTATTTTTTTAAAGATTGGCACCTGAGCTAACATCTGTTGCCAACCTTCGTTTTATTTTTTCTTTTTCCCCAAAGCCCCTCAGTACATAGTTGTACATTCTAATTGTAGGTCCTTCTAGTTGTGCTATGTGGGATGCCGTCTCAACATGGCCTGATGAGCCGTGCCATGTCCATGCCCAGGATCCAAACCGGTGAATCCCTGGGCCACCAAAGCGGAACGCGGGGACTTAACCACTAGGCCATGGGGTCAGCCTCCCTAGGTAGTTTACTTAATCTGTAAACCTTAAAAAAAATTAATCTAAAATCTTTAAAATTTTGTTTCAGTTTTTTTATCTGTAAAACGGAATAATACTCCTTAGAGTTGTGATTTTATGTTAGATAATGCATATAAAGCACTTAGATCAGCCTTTGGCACGTATATTTACTAAGTGAATGTAGGACACACTATTTCTGTCACTATTACTATGCATTATTACCTTTTGCCATACACGTTGTGACAAGTGTACAGCTATTACTATAACAGAGGAACCCAAAACACATTGGTAAACTCAAGGTTTTAAAACAAGGTATCTATAAAAAGGTTAAGAATAAAGTACCTTAGATGTTTAGATGTGTTTGAATGATGGTGAAAAAAAAGCACTAATTTCAACAGTAGTATTTCAAGGTTTACGCCAGCATAGGGAGATGAAAAATTCGAAATGTCCTGAAGCCTGCAATCAAGTTTCCTGAGTTTCTCTTCGGGGATATTTATTTTATGACATTTTGAGGACAGTATAACGTTTCTGTTAACACATTGAATATAAGCTGTCACAGTTTTATAAAAATCAGTTTTATGATCTTTTAATGCATAAATTCAAAATGTTTAGCTGGATTCTTAAGTTTGACTTTTATTACATTCAGGATACACATTTTTCTTTAGCAAGAATTGGTTTGGTTTTATAATGTAAGTAGTTAGGAAAATCAGATTTATCTAATAAGAGTTTGTATGATAAATCTTTTAAGAAGCAATCTATCTTCTATATAAATACTGACAATGATAAAGGAAAAAAGAAAAAATGAATTGTTTTTGTAAGACTACTTTTTCAAAAAACATCTTGGAGGTTTGAGGTACAACATTTGCACAGTTTATTCTGCTTTGTTTATCTGGTCTTCACATGTTGTGGTAAATTTTTTCATTTATAAACATTGAAATTTGATATTCTATTGTATATGTGTGTATATACACATATACGTAATAAAATATATAATTTTAGTGAGTACTTATGATCAAAGCAAGTAGAGACGTGCAGTTTCAGATTAAAATAAGTAAAAAACTTTCTTCTTTTGGAATTATATGAAGAATAGCTTTAATTTGTCATTCATATCTTTAAATTACTCTTTTGTTATTGAAATTATGGAATAACTGTAACAAAAATGTGAACTATTGTTTCTAGAACAAATACAAAGGGAAAAAGTCCAATAATTCAATTTATTTTATCTTAATCCTTTTATCTATGTATTCAAAGTGCTTCAGAAAGAATGCACTGGTCAGTGGAGCAGTAGATCTGTTGGCACACCAAATTTCCTGCCTGCCAATGGGATTCTGAGTTATTTCTTTGATGTACTTTGATGGCATGGCTAAACCTCACCGAAACATCAGAAAGAAGTAGCTTCTCTCATCTAAAAGCTGACTTGGGAAGGTGACATGTCTACTTTTGTTTTTATCTCACAACATAAGTCACAAAACAAAATGATGCTATTCTATCAGAATTGTCAAAATTACATAGACACAGTGTGAAGAGGATCTGGTGACTTACCTTAAAGGAGATTTCATACTGTTCTCCTCCCCAGATTTCTAAACCTGGATCATAGCCACCCAACTCCCAAAACCATTTTCGATCCACAGCAAAGAGACCTCCAGCCATAACAGGAGACCTGTGAAATAAATAAAATAATGTTTAAAGGACTATGAACATTAGAGGCAATGGCATTTTGCTTGGGGAGAAAATACAAACTTCAAGATATGTTTCAGTGGTCAACTGGATGGAGCTTTTCAGCACTGGCTTTCCGTGAGTTCTCATTGGGTCTCCAGTGGCTCTTGGAACCCTCATGAGCTTTCAACTTTGCAGTTCAGGTTCCAACGCAACAAATGCCCTGTAGAGCCACATTTGCTCCATATGTTTATCGTTAGAGAGAAATACTTGACTATTAGTGACTGATATGTTGAGAATTATCAGTCATTTTTATGGCTTTTCCTCAAAGTGAAAAGGATCTTATACTATCAGAGACACAGAAATATAGAAAATATCTTTGATTTACTCTCTCAGGAAGCATCTATGTTTACAAGTCAAGTCCGTTTTACAGACTATGAGATGGTCTGTTAGAGTGAAATAACCAACCAGAATTGATTACCTAACTAACATGCCAAAGTGGGAATTTAAACCAGATCTTTTCATTTTAATTATATTATTCTTTTTAGTCTTTCTGAAAAATGTTCCTTTTGATCAAATAATAATTTTCAAGTCTTCTACTGCTGCTAGGACACATTTTGGTATGTGATGACATAATTTATAATCGTGGAACTCTGCACTAAAAATGTTTGCAGTTCAAAGGTAGCTCGTGCTGTTTTGTGTGCTCCCTATGTGCTGGGCTTTTAACCAAGAACTTTATCCAGTTCTCTTGACAAATCCTCACAGCGATCCTGTGAATATTATCCCTATGTACTGTTTGAAGAAAGAGACAGAGAGAGGTTAGGAACAGTGCCCAAGGCTGCAGCTAGTGTGTGGTGGCACTGGGGCTGGACCCAGGTCCTCTGATTTCAAAGCCTTTGAGCTGTTTAGCACAACACTGTTTCTGTTTCAATGTTTGGGGGGTGAAGAGAGACAACTACATAAACGTGGCTATAAAACGATTAGATAATGCCCTTATGCAGACCAAGCAAATTTATAGAAAACACACATTGTCAACATAGCTTTTGTGACAGTTTTGAAAAATTTTGAAATGAAGGATACTTATAAATAAGAGCACAAAGCATTAAATGTTGAAGATACACATTTTGAAATACATGTAAACATATTAATCATACCAATTTATAGACCAACTGAGGACTTGCTCTTAATAACATTTTATGAGGCACTTGAGCAACATAAGCTTGAATTTGTTTAAGTGTATGATATATTTCAAAGACTTTCCAAGTTAAGATGATACTTGGCTTAATTACTTTAGTTTAAAAATTTTTTTAACGTTTGAACTCTATGTGGATGACAAGATTACAAGGTAAGAAGAGGGATTTGTTTTTCTACCTAGAAAAGCAAGCAGGATTCAAAAAATAACAAAGAATCTCACGCAATTTTTTATTTTGTTTGAAATAAAAGTCCTAGAACCAGACATACCTTACTTTATCCCTCACTCCAGCAGCCTAATATTTTTCCATTTTCCACATGCTGCATTTCAGAGCAGAATTACAATTGTAACTGGAACAAACTAGAACTGTAACATCTATTGAGTGAAGTTCGCCAATGAAGTTCACCATCACCCCAGTGTAACCTTTGCTTCTGCAGAGCTTGGGCATAAGGGATCAGAAATTCTCAATCCTATTCAATCCGAACCACAAATAGAACGATCTTAAGTCCTACAGATATATTCTCATGAACTTGTGTGAAACATGAGATTAAAGTGGGTCAAAATTTACACTGTGCAGAATGAACCTCAAAACTAGATTATCATAGATAGAGAATTACTGTAGATATTGAACAAGAGAAAGTCCTATATTCATTTTTTATTGTGAATAATTTGTTGGAAACACAATATCTTGTTTTCTTAGTGAATTTATTAAAAAAAAAACAAACCATGTAGTGTTTTTCAGGTTAATTTTAGACATACTAAAATAAATTCAAGTGAATCTTTATTATCTTCATTGATGTTTTTCCCAAGCCTCGAATAAATTAGTATCTCCTACCTTGATTAGTGTGAATGACAGGTAAGAAACAAACCTTTTATTTATTTATTTGCTCATATTTGTCCATGAATATTTTAAGCGGTTTAACTGACGCATAGTTGATACAATGAATTGCACGTATTTTAAGTGCACAGTTTGATGTTTTGACTTATGTATACTCTTGTGCAGCGATCACCACATTCAAGAAGATCAACATATCCGTCGTCCCCAAGTTTCCTCATGGTAATCTCTCCCACCTGACCCTCGCCTCATTCCCTTTCTCCGTGCAACCACTGATCTGCTTTCTGTCACTATAGGTTAGTTTTCATTTTTCTAGAATTTTTTATAAATGGAATCATACAGTATATATTCTTTTCTTGGGGGTCTGGCTTCTTTCACTCGGTATAATTTTGGGGGGATTCATCTCTGTCGTAGCATGTATTAAAAGTTCATTCTGTTTTTCATGGCTGAGTAGTATTCCATTTGCATGAATACACCACAGTTTGATTATTGGTTCATATGTTGATGGACATTTGGGTTGATTCCAGTTTTGGGCTATTACAAATAAAGCTGCTATGAATTTTGTGTTACTAATCTTTGTGTGGACATATGCTTTCATTTCACTCCAGAAAATGCCTATGAGTGGAATGACTAGATCATATAGTAGGTATGTTTAACCTTTTAAGAAACTGCCAAACTATTTTCCAAAGTGGGGTTGTACTATTTTATATTCCCACCAGCAGTGAGTGAGTCTCAGCTGCTCCACAACCTCATCAATACTTGATATGAGCAGTGTTTTTTGTTTGTTTGTTTGTTTTTTCGGTAAGGAAAATTCACCCTGAGCTAACATCTGTTACTAATCTTCCTTTTTTTTGCTCAAGGAAGATTAGCCCTGAGCTAACATCTGTGCCGATCTTCCTCTATTTTGTATGTGGGTTGCTGCCACAGCAAGGCTGATGAGTGGAATAGGTTGCACCTGGGATCTGAACCTGCCAAGCTGGGCTGCTGAAGTGGAGAGCGTGAAACTTTAACCACTCAGCTGTGGGCTGGCCCCATTAGCGATCTTTTGAAGCTTAGTATTACAAGAGGAATATAGTGGTGTATTATTATGGCTTTATTTTACATTTGCATAACAATTAATGAATTTGAGCTTATTTGCATTGTTTCTTTTTTTCCAAATCAGGTTTATCAATTTTATTGATCTGCTCAGGAACTAGTTTTTAGTTTCGTTGATTTTCTCTATTGTTTTTCTGTTTTATATTTCATTAATTTCTCTTTGGTCTTTATTATTGTAATTCTTCTACTTACTTTGTATTAATTTGCTCTTCTTTTTCTAGTTACTTAAGGTAGAGGCTGAGATTATTGATGCGAGACTTTTCTTTTTTTCTAATGATAGATGCTTAGTACTGTAAATCTTCCCTAAGAACTGCTTTAGCAGAATCTGACAGCAATGTAATATGTAGTGTTCTCATTTTCATTATGTTTAAAATACTTCCTAATTTCCATTTTGTTTTCTTCTTTTTTGACCTCTGGTGTTATACAGAAGCATGTGATTTAGTTCCCAAATATTTGGGGATATTTTTGAGATCTTTCCATCATTGATTCTCATTTAATTCCATTGTGGTCAGAGAATATGCTTTGTGTGACTTGAATCCTTTTAAATTTATTGGGACTTTTTAATGGCTGAGAATACGGTCTGTCTTGGTTAATGTTCCACATATATTTGACAAGAATGAGTATTCTGTTACTGTTGAGTGGATGGTCTGTAAATATTTATTGGGTAAACTTGTTTGACAGTGTTGTTCAAGTCTTCTATATTCTTATTGATTTTCTGTCTCATTGTTCTATCAACTATGAGAGAGGGATATTGAAATCTATGACTATAATTCTAAATTTGTTTGTTTCTTCTTGCTATTCTATCAGTGTTTTGCTTTGTGTATTTTGTAGCTCTGTTAATAGGTGCATAAATGTTTAGGATTTTGGTTAATTGACTTCATTCTCGTTATGAAATGACTTTTATCATTCCTGATAATATCTTTGCTCTGACATCAATTTTGTCTTGATACTAATATAGCCACTTCAGTTTTCTTTCTTTTTTTTGGTGAGGAAGATTGTCCCTGAGCTAACATCCGTTACCAGTCTTCCTCTATTTTATATGTGGGATGCCATCTCAGTATGACTTAATGGGTGCATAGGTCTGCGCCCAGGATCCGAACCCATGAACCTTGGCCGCCAAAGTGGAGCGCATGAACTTAGCTGCCATGCCACTGGGCCCACCCACACTTCAATTATCTAAACACTAATATTTATAACTTTTTATATCTTTTTACTTTTAAAACTATTTGTGTCTTTATAGTCAAAGTTTTCTCCTTGGCAGCATATACTTGCATCTCGCTGTTTTACCATCTCTGCCTTTTAACTGAGTCATTTAGATCATTTACTCTTAATATGACTGTTCATGTGGTTAGGCTTAAATCCATCATCTTCTTCTTTGTTTCAATTTGTTCCATTTATTGTTTCCTTTTCCCCCTTTTCCTGTCTTCTTTTTGATTCATTGAATATTTTTCATGATTCCATTTAGTATTCTTTTTTGACTTATGAAAAACTCCTTGCTTTGCTGTTTTAGTTGTTGCTGCAGAGTTTATTTCATACATCTTTATTTTTTATCACAGTTTACCTTCCAGTGATATTATACCGTTGCACATATATTATAAGAACCTTTTGATAGTATGTGCTCATTTCTCTTCCTCCAACTTTTGTACTTTATTGTAATACATTTTACTTTTACATACGTTATAAGCCCCACGTTATGGTATTATTTTTGTTTAAGCAGTCAGTTATTTTTTAAAAAGATTCAAATAATAAGTTTCCTATATATGAAATTATATTATGAACACCATTGCTGTTTTCTTAATTTTTTGGTGTAGATCCAGATTTTCATCCTTCTGCCTAAGGACTTCCTTTAATATTTCTTGTAGTGGGAGTGTGCTGGTGATGGAGCTGTTCATGTTTTGCATATATAAAAATATCTTTTTTGCCTAAATTTTTTAAAGATACTTTTGTTGGCTATGGAATAATAGATTAACAGCTTTTTTCTTTCAGTCTTCTAAAGATGTTGCTCACTCTCTTCTCTCTTGTATTGTTTCCCACGAGAAATGTGTTGTTCTCTTTTCTTTGTTTTTCTGTACACGAATCTTTTTTTCCTCTGGCTGCTTTTAAGATCTTCCCTATGTCATTGGATTTGAGCTATTTTTATTTTTTTGAGGAAGATTAGCCCTGAGCTAACTACTGCCAGTCCTCCTCTTTTTTGCTGAGGAAGCCTGGCCCTGAGCTAACATCCATGCCCATCTTCCTCTACTTTACATGTGGAATGCCTACCACAGCATGGTGTGCCAAGCAGTGCCATGTCCGCACCTGGGATCCAAACCAGCAAACCCTGGGCCACCGAGAAGCGGAACGTGCGAACTTAACCGCTGCACCACCGGGCCGGCCCCTGAGCTATTTTATTAAGGCATGACACATGATTCATAGTTTTCTTGGCACAGTTTCTTGTGTTTTGGATTTCTTTAGTTTCTTGGATCTGTATGTATAGTTTTCTCGAAATATGGACAATTTTCATCCATTATTTCTTCCAACATTCTTTCTGTTCTTAACCTTATTTCATATTCTCCAGAGACTCCAATTATCCATTTTGTTGATTTAAAAAAATTCTCTTTTTGTGTTTCATTTTGGATGGTTTCTATTGTTATATCTTCAAGTTCACTAATCTTTTTTATTTTTCGTAATGTCTAATATGCTGATAATCTCATCCAAAGCATTTTTTAATCTCACACACTTCATTTTCGCTCTTAGGATTTTTATTTTGGTGTTGTTATATCTTACATGTTTCTACTTAACTTTTTGAATGTATAGAATACTGTTATAATTTCAGTCTTAATGTCCTTAAATGTTAATTCTTAGTCAATTCTTAGTTTCAGTTGATTGAATTACCTGCTCATTATGGGCCATATATTGTTGCTTCTTTGTATGCCCGGTCATTTTTTCACTGGGTTCTAGAACTTTTACATTTTTGGGTGCTGGATGTTTAGATAGTCTTTTAAACATTTTTAAGCTTTGCTCTGGGATGCAGTTACATTACTTGGAAATAGTTTGACTCTTTTTGGTTTTTCTCTTAAGATTTAGTGGGCAGGACTGAAGCAATGCATAATGTAGGGTAAATTATGCACCACTCTTAAGGCAAGACCCTTCTCTGTGCTCTACTCAATGTCCTGTAAATCATTAGGTTTTTCAGTCTGGCTGGTGGGAACAAATACTATTTCCAGCTTTGTGTACATTCTGTGGCCTGTTACTTCTAATTCTTTTGAGGGTTTTTCCCCCCCAGTCTTGAGTCGTTTCTTCACACACATAATCTTATCAGTACTTAACTGAATATTCAAGGGGTACCCTATGCAGATCTCTGGAGTTCTCTCTGTAGATCTCTTCTCAAGCTATTCTGCCCTTGAAATTCTAGCTGCCCTCTTCTCCCCAGATCTCAGCTCCATACCAAATTAGGCTGGGCCCCACCTGGGTTCCCCTTCCTTATACCACAGCCTGGAAACTCTCTCAACTTAGTGAGCTTGGGTGATAGTAAGCCTCACCTTTTTTGTTTCCCATCTCTCAGGGATCAATGTTCTTCATTGCCAAATGTCCAGGATCTTGAAAACCACTGATTCATATGTTTTATTTGTTTTTTCAGGTGGGAGGATAAATCTGACCTATATTACTCCATCTTGTTCAGATGGGGAAGCTCACAGATCCATCCATTAATTTTTGTTTAAAAACATTTAAAAATATTTATTAATTTTGACTAGATAATACATTCACATGTTTATAAAAAGTCCTTGCTCCTACTTGTATCCCCTGCCACTCTATTTCTGCCATCATAAGCAACCATTATTATTTCTTTGGTGTCTTCTCAGGGGTATTTTATGCTCATATAGGCAAAGATAAATAAATCTTCTTTTTATTCCTTTTCTATACAAATGATTGTATGCTACACACAGTGTTCCTTACCTAATTTTAAAAATTTACCTATTTTTAAAAACTACCTAATATATTTAACCATCCTACCATATTAAAAAGAGCTTCTTTGTTTTATTCTTTTAACATCTGCTCATTAGTCCATTGTGCATATACATGTGTATATTTTTGGTGAACATTTATATTATTTTCAATACTTTGCTATTTCAAAATTTCTACAGTGAATAACATTACAAATACATCACTTGCGTGTGTGTGAGTGTATTTTTAAGATAAATTCTTGTAATTCGACATGCTGGTTTGTTACAAAGAGTAAAAGTGTGAAAATTGACTTATTTCTCCCCTTATGGAAGTTAAAGGTTCATTGTAAATTGTGTCCTAACCTGAAGCTTCAGTTCATGTTTCATTCTAATCCACGCCCAATGATTTACGGCCTGATAAAGTAAGAGGAGAATTAGAAAAAAGTAGCAATCCTACCAAGAAATTACAGATCTATCATAAAGTGTTAGTATACTTCAGTCTACAGGCAAAAATTGCCAAGGACATGTCATTATTGTGACAATATTTATAGAGGAATTGTTGAAAAGTTTCACAGGGTAAATGATTTTAAAAAACCCAAAACCAATGGAAAGAAAGAGGAATAAAGGATGGGTTTGAGGCTAAGGAGGATGGTGTACAAAGATGGCGTCGGGAAGGACAATAGTAACAAGAAGGCCAGGAAGAAGGCCAGTCCTGCTGAAGCCAGAGCATAAGGGGAGGATGCATGCAAAGTGCCCAGTGTAGCGCCTCACAGAGAGGGTGCTAAACCTTCCTATGGCACATGAAATAGGCAATGTCAATGCAACACAATTATTGATAAATTAATCAGTATTTGTTGTTTCGCTTTGATTGCCACCCCCCTTCTCATTTCAAGCCCAAAGCATATCAGGACATCAGCCTCAGTGATTTGTGTGGCTTGGGAAGAAGAAGCTGCTAAAATGGAAGATAAACAGAAGAAGCTAAAATAGAAGCTGCACCTTCTATTTTTAAGGGAGCCTAAGCAATCTGAAGAGATTGTGCAAGGTGTGCCAGAGAGGGAAGGGAGAGAGGGAGGAGCAGTCAAGTTCTGAGGTGATGGAGGCTCCCACCCTGCACTGTGGAAGTACCTTGGGAGATGGCAAGACCTCCTGTGGGGAGCACGTAGGGAGGATATATCCCATGCACGGGGACTCTTAGCTTTGACAAACTATTTTGTGTGTAATTGGCAGAACTGCTAGATATGAAAACAAATGGCTTAGGCATTAGGGGTCTTGGTGGCAACCATTGTGAACTGGTGACTATGATCAGAAGGACAACTTTGATAATTTGGCCTAATTAGATTCTAGAGCCATTGCCCTCCCTGAGAAGGGGGAACTTCCCTAATAAGAGATACTAAACTTCCTATTACTTTTGTGAAAGGAACTCAGAGTTGGATGTAAGTGGCTCTCAAGAAAATTTAATATTGTGCTATATCACGCACATCTGAGTTTGTGGATTGAACTTCATACCCCGCTGCACAAATATGAGTTGACTATTGTGCAATGTTGCACTGAAGTCAAGAGAAGAAGGATGGCTGTATCCTCATGTATTAAAGGTAAAAGATTTTAATGTCACATCATTTTCTCCTCAGAGGAAATGAAGAAGAGCAGTTTATTATTTTCAGCACATTTTTCTGATCTCTGTTTTCCATTGTAAATATAATACTAATTGCTAGCAACTCTCCCCACTGGTCCCATTTCCCACAATCTCTCATTTGTTTATCTTCATATTCCTTGATTTCTTATAAAATATTCTTACTGGTTTTTATTCCCCCTGGGAACGTTAACACCACATAGATGAGTTTTAATGTGGCCCTGTGTCCACATAACGTTTAACATATTAATGTACTTGAGGAGTATTGCTCATAATATGACAAAACAGGTTTTAAGTTTCCCTATTAAAAAACTCCTATCATCCTCGGGATGCCTTTTAAAATTAATATAACCATGAAGCTACATGTTCCTATTGAGGATTCTTTATTCTTCAGGCCATAGAAGTGTGACATGTTTGAAAACTTAATGGAAATCAATTTTCTATTTTATAGTAAGGCTATTGAACCAGGTAGTAAATATGCTTTCCTTTTTACTAATGGTATACTAGTTTACTTTTCTACATCAAATTTTATGTTCCAAACTTTGCTGGCTTTGAATTCATGAGGCTATATTGCAAAAGTGCACTAGAACCATTCTTTATTTGGTTCTCTTCCTGTTCTCATTTGCAAAAGCATTTTTTAAAGTGTGTAGTTGGTTGTCCTCACTAAACCGAGATGTAGTTCTCAATTCTTGTAGTCTCACCTATGGTTTCCACAACATTCTAAGGAGTTGCTGATCTTAATATTCTCTGTTTCACATTTTAATCCTTTCCCCTATATGTGAAAAAATGGTGGAGTTTTAATAAGAAAACTTTCTTCAGGATATTTTTGCCTACTTTTTGCATTTTCAGACAGGAAGTGTTATTTCAAATTTTAACGCATCTTGTGTGTGCTTTGCGGATCAGAATAATAAAAAAAAATCATACTAAAGGATGAATATACATAAAAATTTATTTTAAAAATTTACCGATAATTAAGACTTATGTCCAGAAATCTAAAGGAAACCTTCAATTTAGCCTCTTAGAAAATAAATTGGCTCTCAATTTCCATTCATTTTAGTGACTACATTGAGAATTTTGGACATGAGATTGCAATGTGAATTTGATCAGAAATGAAATGGCACAATTTCCCTCAGGACTTAATTATACCAAGTCAGTCAACATAGAGATGAACCACATAATTTTCAGCTATGGAACTAGAAATTTTTAGTTGGCCTGTGACTTAGAACAATTATAGCCAAAATATAATTGTTTTCAACTAGAATTCAGTTGTTCGGTAAAATGATATTGTATATTAAAACATAGCATTTTTGCTAACAATTTTGTTCTTCTAAATCGTTATTTAATTAGAATTTTGAAAAGAGTGGATAAATTACTGATAAATTCATTTGTATCATTTATTTTTTAAAAATTGATTTTTTGATATAATTTTCTTACCTTTTATTGTGTAACGAAGATGTAGGGATGAGGGATGATTGTTACTTTTCTGTTATGCAAGGAGGTGGTCACTCTAGGGACAAAGAATGAAGTAGATGCTGGACTGGGAGAAAGAGGACCTCTTTGGAAGGCCAGGATGCGGAAGTGGAGGGAAAATTGGATTCCAATCATAGAATGCTATGCTTTCCCTTGACTCATCCAACTTGGGACTATGGATGTATAATGGGAGAAATGACTCTGATAATGTGTAAACGGAAAGGCTTGGGTAAGTAAAGAGGTTCAACACTCAGTGCCCAGACCTAGAGCCAGCAGAACTGAGTAAGCTGAGGCTTCCTCTCTCTGCTCTCTGCTATCTGAGGAAGTCCTACTGGACAAGTGACTGGGATCTATGCCTCAGCATCATTGTTCTTCTTAATTCTTCCACTAGGCTGCACTGGCTCTATGGAATAGTGGTTAAATTTGGCATGCTCCACTTTGGCAGCCTGGGTTCACCAGTTTGGATCCCAGGTGCAGATCTACACCACTCGTCAGCCATGCTGAGGCAGCAACCCACATACAAAACAGAGGAAGACTGGCATGGATGTTAGCTCTGGGCTAATCTTCCTCAAGCAGAAAAAAAAGGGAAGATTGGCATAGATGTTAGTTCAGGATGAATCTTCCTCAGCAAAAGATTGACTAACTTGGCCAAGTGACTTGATTTAGCTAACATCAGCAAATGTGGTGCAAGCAGAAGCCTTGTCCACTGGAGCTTGCACTCTCTCCTACTTCTTCTAGAAGCCTGCTCCTATGTGACGAAGCCTGGGCTAATCTTTTGGAGACACGTGGCCCAGCTGACAAACAGCACCAACTACTAGATGTGTAGGTAAGACTATCTTAGACCATCCAGCTCCAGGTGAGCCACCAGATGATGTCCACATAAGTGACCCCAGGCACAGGGTGACCAACTGTCTTGTTTTCTTGAGACTGATGGATTTCCTGGGATGCTGGACTTTCAGTGCTAAACCTGGGAAAGTCCCAAGGAAACCAAGAGGAGTTGTTCATCCTACTTAGGTGAGACCAGCAGAAGAACCATTCAGCGGAGCTTAGTCTAAATTTCTGACTTTCAGAATTGTGAGCCAACGAAATAGTTGCTGTTTTAAAACATTGAATTCTGGGATGGTTTGTTAGGCACCCATAGACGGCTGACAACAGATATGATTTTGATTTCCAAGCCCTTAAATAGGACGTTTTAGCAATTCCACGATGCTACTGGTAAATGATAACAATCTTTGGTAGAGACAGGATTCTGGTTAGTTTCCTAATTTCTAAGGTCTAACCTAGGCTTATTTTTTTAGGCTTGTCTTTTGAAGTTATCTCCACTAGCACCCTAGGGTATATTGCAATGCATAACTGGATTTCAGAGCTGCTCATAATGAAAGTGAAAGCATTTCCTTAAAAAAAAAAGCTTTTTGTTTTTTAGATTTACAAATGCAAATGTTAATGTTTGGAAAAGGGTTATAGGAGAGGAATAAGGGCCAACTAGTTATCCGAAAGTAGGTGGCAGAATTATGACTTTTTAGCTTTTTGGATAAAATCAGGAGAAAAACAAAATTATAAATCATAGTGTAAATTTTGTACTATTTTGTGCCATGATTTGTAATTTTGGTTTTATCAGAAACATAAACATATATAATACTATGTAATGGTTTAGAAGGTTTTATAAAATTGAATATGCTTTTTGCTGTTTACTTCATCTTTAGAAAGGTAGACTTTCCTGTGAAAGGATATAAAGAGTTGATGGAAGAAGAAACCATGTGTATGTCAGTAAAAATTACATAGGGTAATAAACGAGACTACAGCCATAGAAATCGTGTGATGGCCTTGGTTTGATGTTCCAATTAAGATGGTGGTTCTGAAGTTGCTCAAAATACCCTTGCCTCCATATCTTCAGTGGTTCACACTGATCTAACATTCAATGAAATAAAAACCTCTGGCTGTCAAAAGGCAACATACAACTGTCTTATTGGGCATAGGAGGAGAATGAATAAAATATGCTAAATATTCTTTCAGTCTTCATCTTCAGTTATGTGACCAAGATGCTGTGTCCCTCAGCTACTCTTTTGTGGCCTCAAACAGTGCATGTGTGCGCTTATGTATGTGCAAGTAGAAAACCCACCAAGAGTGGGCACCAGAGGGATTGATTGGTTCCAAAATGCCTTTCCTCACTCCCACAGTGAGTGGATGGATGGATTCATCCGTGTGGATAGAGCTGATATTTCCTGGTTGTCCTGCTCTTTAAATAGGTACCTGCTAAACAATATACTGGGGCCACCCACACCCCACTCCTCAAAATGCAGAATATGCCTGGTCTCCTCCAGTGAAATCTCTTCAAAGGTGTCTGGGGACATATAAAGTGTAAATGGGTTCTTATTTTCTTAAGTCACTTGTCCATTTCTCTTTTCGAGTAATGTGAGGGATTGGAGCCTTGGCTCAAAGTAGTTTTGGATTATTTCTTATATTCTAAAATTATTCCCCCAGTATAATTACCCTGCAATGCTTATTGGATTCATTCATTTCTAATTTCTAAATGGCCACAGGTTTTAATCATGGCTGCATATTATACATCAGGATAATGACCGTAGTGATAGTTTCAATTACTAGTCCTCTCCTTATGCGATCTGAACAGTGCAAACTCTCACTGCCTGAAGGGGCAAATGAAGTCACATTAACACTAATGATCAGATTCTATGGTCTTTTGAAAAGTCTTTGGGTCTATCTGCCTGACAGAAGGGCTTCAGTCTCCTGCCCACTAGATTTCTCCTGTTCTCTGGGAGTCTCTAAGGATGTCAACTATGTATTTAGGAGCAAATCTGCTTGTGCTTTTCTACTCCAACCCACTAAGTCACTTTGCCATTGTGCTTGTCGCCAGCCCCCTTGTGAGAAAGCTGCTCTACCGGCCATGGTCATGCTCTGCTGGTGGTTCTCTTCAGTGAACCTGGAGGGGAAGTTGCCTGGGACCTAGGCTGCGTACCATGTATACAATCCTGCACTTGAGCTCCAAAACCTCACTGCTCCTGCGCAGAATTTCACAGTCTTTCGCCAACACAACCCTTCTTGCTTCTGAAATGAACCTTGCTCTCCATAGGGGCCACCAACCAGTCTCTCAGACCAGAGAGGGGGCAGATGCCAACACATCACCTTGAGATTTTCTTTGTTGCTTTTTTGTTTCTTTCTCAGTTTCCCAAACTCTTCTGCTCTGGTCTGAATATTTGTGTCCCCCACAAAATTCATATGTTGAAACCTAACCCCCAAGGTGATGGTATTAAGAGCAGGTGTTTTGGGAGGTGATTAAGTCATGAGGGCAGAGCCCTCATGATTGGGATTAATGCCCTTATAAAAGAGGCTCCATAGAGCTCCCTTGCCTCTTCCACCATGTAAAGATAAAATGAGAACTCTGGAACCCAGAAGAGGGCCCCTCCTGACCATGCTAGCACTGTGATCTCAGACTTTTGAGAAATAGATTTCTGTTGTTTAAAAGCCACGCAGTCTAGTACTTTGTTATAGCCACCCAAATGGACTAAGATATCTTCCATCTTCCCTCCTTCTTTAGCTTAAAAAAAAATCTGCCAGCCCCACATCTATTGTATTGCCAGCTCACCAGAACAGTCAATCTCTGAATCCCAGTTTGGGCTCAGCAAAAGCACGTTGCTTCTCTTACATAAAACACAGATCAGATTCCAAAACCTTATCAGGATGGAGATAATAGCCAAAGCCTTCTTGTTTTCCCCCTTATTTGTCTTCCAACATGAACTTCATCCCTTCCTAAGATCCGTGTTTTGACATGAGTGTACTTTCAGGTGCTTAGACAATGTTGATGAGTGCTCATCACTTGAGTTCCTCATTTCATCTCTGTTCTAGTCTATCAGGTTCCAAACTCCCTTACACTCCACTGGGCACCCCCGGAACGACCCTCCCTCATGGCTCTCCCCTTCCCATCCAGGCTCTTATCACTCCTGTCAACACTGACATCGAAAGGAACACAGTAATAATGTGAAATGGCAGAGGAAACTGCTTAGTTCATCAGTAATGGAGACTGTTCAGAGCTAAAAATCCCAAGCGCAGAGTGGGGAGCCTTTCTTCTTGGATACAAATATAACTTTTCATTCAAGGGATAAATGCTAGTTATTAGAATCCAAGCATGGATGAAACTGCAGGAAAGCTTGTTTTCTGCTTCATTTATTTAATAAACATTTGACAGTTTCTTCTTATGAAAACATTACCCCTTCATCTTAGTAAGGAACGCCAAATATGCTTTTTCTGTTCGGCACTGATTGCAACTCAAAGGCAATTTTTGTCTTATTTCCTAACGTTTTATATCAAGCTAGAATTGACTGTAAATGGCATAGATTTTTTAACACCTCTTATCAAATCTTTACCTTTAGTAAATTCACACTCTTTTATCTACATCCTGCTTAATGACAAACAAAGCAAAACAGAGCAAAAGAAAACAGGGACTGAGGAAAAAAGGTGTTACGTAAAAAGGTTGTAACTATAATTTGTAAAAAATCTGTATAAAGACATTGTATTACTTGCCTCTCTAGGTCAAGTGTAGCTACAAAGAAGTTTCATCTAACTATATATGGCAGGAGAGAAAGAATACCCTTTGTTGCACTCTCTGTTTACGTCTCTGTCTCCCTCACATTCCATGGCAGTTTCCAAACATGTTCACAAATTCTCAGGCCCTCTTTCCACTGAGAAGTGGAGTCTATGTCCTTGTCCTTGAATTCAGATGGGATTATGACTGCTCTGACCCCTGGAGCATGGCAGAATTGATCCCTTGTGACTTCCAAGGTGGTTTATGAGAGACCTCATGGCTTCTATCCTGTTTGTTGGAATATTTGATCTTGAAACTCTGAGCTATCCCAGGAAAATTCAGCTAATGCTGCAGCCACTAGGCTAGGAGGAAGCCCAGGCCACCTAGAGAACCCACATGGAGGCACTTTGATCCTTTTCCTGCTTAAGCAAGTTTGAAATGTCCTTTGGTGTTGATCATCTCTTTCTTAATTTGTCACATTTTTTTAGAATAGATCTTTAAAAAATTTATGCTCATTTCCCAAATGAATAAATAATTTTCAAAATAACAAAAAAGAAGATAATCTTTAGCACCGAATCTATGCCACATTATCTATTGCCGTGTAATAACCCGCCTTGAAACTTAGTGATGTAACGCATGCAATATTTGAGCCATACTTACCCTACGAAATTATTTGTTGTTTATCTGAAATTTGAATTTAATCAAGCATTCTATATTTTATCTGGCCATCCTAGGATACAGAAAGACTCTTTGTTATAGTGTTCCTATGTCAATACCAGGAAAGGAATTGTCTTTGCTTGGACCAAGCATATACCCTTTGTGTAGACTGAGATGGGATATAACCCACCCCTGTGGCCAGGGCATCAGGGTTTATACCAGAAGAAGAGGGTATGGAAAAGCTTTCTGAGTTGCCACAACTACCACACACTTGCTTGTGTTTTGCGTTGATCATTGGAAGAACAGAGACACTTAGAACTGTGGGCTCAGGTAGCTATTGGACTTATTGACTAAATCTTTCACAATTCTAGAGGATGAGGATGATTATCTATTTTGGCTTTTGTAGCATCAATTTTATAGGACGTTGTTTTAGTTCAGGATGCTAGAACAAAGTACTATAGACTGGATGGCTTACAAACAACAGAACATTATTGTTCTGGAGGCAGGTACTAGAGGCAGGAAAGTCAGAGATCAGGGTGCTAGCATGGTCGGCTTCCACTAAGGGCCCTCCTCCTGGTTGCAGGTTGCCTACCTCTTGTATCCTCGGATGGCAGAAAGAGGGCTGGAGAACTCTCCAGGGACATTTTCATAAGAACACTAACCCCATTCATGAGGGCTCCACTCTCATGACCTAATTACCTCCCGAAGGCCCCACCTCCTAATACCATCACACTAGGCGTTAGGAAACCAACGTATGAATTTTGGGGGGTAAGGGATGGGGCAACAATTTTTCAGTGTATATAACAGATATTGATTTGCCAGGGACCTTTGTCATCAGCTACCTAACAGATGACTGAGGACTAAGCTGAAATAGTCTACTCCTTTGCAGTTCAATGCAACAAACAGTTATTGAGACCCTAAGTTCAAGGTATTGAATATGGGATGCAAAAATGAGTAGTAGCCTTTCTTTCCCTGTGGTGCTCAGGGTCAGTGGGAAAGAAAGACACAGAAGCAACACAATGTGTGTGAGAAATGACTGAAGTGTGAACAGCACTGTATGGCATTGTCAGAGGGCTGTGTACCTTTACTTGGATGTGACAGTGGGATGAGCAGGGGTTAGGGTTAGCCAGGAGAGGAAGAAGTGAGTTTCAGGTAGAAGAAATAGAACAGACAAAAGCACATGGAGAGGAATAGCATGATGTGTTCCCAGTGGAGTTTGGAGAGTGTGGTGTATGAGATGTATGTTGGTGAGTATAAATACAAGCATGTGGTTAGACCTGGGCAAGCAATTGCAAGGTGAAGTGTTATGGAGGTGAGGCTAGAGAAGTTGGCAGAGATCGGAGTTTGGAGAGTCTTGTGAACCACATTATGGAGCGTGAATTTGATTTGGAGCTTCCAGTTCTTTTTCTTTGCTTGGTCATGGAGACCAATGAAAGCTACAGTCTTTCTCTAAATAGATGCACATCCACCCAAAATTCTGTAGAAAGATTCAAGAGAATTATAGATGCTCCCGGAAGGCCAAACTGAGAAGGTTTATGGATCCCAGGTTAATAATCTTAGACAGTAAGTGACTGGGTACCACCAAAGAATTTTAACCAGGGGAATAATGCATTCAGATTTCATTCAGATTTTTTTTGATAGATTACCCCGATGGCAGTGTGCAGGGTGGATTTGAGGGCGACAACACTGAAGTGAAGAGCCCAGTTAGGTGGCAACAGCTGTCCAGGTGAGACATGATGAAGCGATTGTGCTAATGCTATGGAAACAGTGATGGATGGGATAAATATTTCAGAGGTAAAATTGACAGAACTTAGTGACTGAATGATGTAGGGAAGTATGGAGTGGGTTAGGTAAGCAACCAGTTATCAAATAAAAGATGAAGTACAAGTTTAGCAGAAACAAAAAAGATCAAGCTAAAATTACAGTTTTGGATCAAAAACTAAGATCTGACTACAAAGAAGTGAGGCACTTTTTCTGAACTCCTAAACTCTAAATGCAACCTGGGAAGATGAGTTCTAAAAGTGTTTCTTTAGTTACTTACTCTTTGGAATAATCTCCTGAGGCTGAAAATGTGCTGCTCCTTTTTGAAGGATGGATTCTTATTTAGATGGATATTTCTGCATTTTTCTGACTTTAAGATGTCACTACATTGTAGTCAATCCTTGCATTATAAGGGAGAAGATATTTATATTGAGATTCAAGCACCTATTTAGAAATCACCCTTAAAATGGATAATGCTTAAAGTAACTGAGTTGAACAGAAGGCAATTAGAATAAATTCTTACCAATTTGTACTCATTGAGGGGAAGGTCAGTCCAAATTCATTAAAAATCAGAAGTATAGGATATTGTTTTCATTCATATTCTTATCCTAAAAATAATCTGGAGAAAAAAATTATTTGTTTTTTCCACTGTCACATAATTGCTTCCTATTTCTGCTCTGCAAATTAGCATAGAGGATACAGGCAATCTAAACTCTACTTAACTTCTTATGACCACTATTGACAAAAATCAGTGTTGCTATGGGAGAAACGAATCCCAGAATATCTCTGTATCCTTATGTTTAGAAAATACTGAACTTCATCAGCTGCTCCTAACTGGCCTTTGAGAAACAATTGTATCACTTACTTTAAGGGGAAATTTTGAGCAACACTTCTCAAGTTTAACATACACAATATAATAGACAAATGCAAAGGCGTGCACACAACTTGAGAGACAACCAGAGTCAGAGACAATAGATACTACTGTTCCCTCTTTTGGGCTAGAGACTATGGATATGAAGGCCAGAATGTACATTTGTAAAGCCTGTGACATGTCCCTCACTGTAAAATGTGGACAAAGAATGAAGGAAGGTGCATCAGTGTAACCATGTCTGGAGAGGCTCCGTGCGGGGTCCATTTCCTGCTTTGGGGGACTGAGACATGGGATGACAATTTCCAGAAGGATGCATAAACCTCTTCCTGTCAGGGCACGTCCATCATTTACAGGGATGTTTCTTGAACCAGGTAAGTACACGTTCAGCTTACTGAGAGGCCAGTTTGAATATTCAGGAACCTGAGGGATATCTGATAAAGGCCATCAACTCCAGAGTTGATGGGAGTCAGAGGGCTGCATGGAGGAGACATTTTAGAAGGCCTGGCTGTGGTTGTGGCCTACACCAGAAGGAATGAAGATATGCTGGGTGAAACTATGTGAAGAGAGGCAAAGGTGCTCCCCTCCCCACCTTTTTTTGTTTTTTGATATTTGTTGCTGTAGCCTCCTTAACTCTTCTGCGAGGCAGCAAGTGAAACGCTCTGGGCCTGAACAAAAAATGTTTGGAAATCCTTTGTGAGAATACTCAAATTTAATGCTCATGTGGAAACGTACCTCCAATTGTCTTTGTGTCTTTTGCAATTTGGTTTTGATGGGCCCAGATAATACCATACATGTTTACATGGAATTCATTCCATGATCTTTTCTAAGTGTTTTCTTGTTTTCATCTTGGTCACATTTCTCTAATAACGCTGAGGTGAATTTATCATGTACCTATAACGAGGGTAAAGATTTATCATCAGTAAACCAGATATTTTTGTCATAGACTTGATCTGAGCTGTTTAATTATCTCCAAAACCAGAGCAGGACCTGGTTTTGCTCTATAGTTCACACCATCCTGTGACCTGTTCTGTTGCATCTAAAGTTTTTGAGGAACAAACTTTTCATTTTGTATCAAAAAACTGCCTATAAAACTATTCCTCATAAAAAGGACCAAAGACTGAATGCACACAGGCCCAGGGCCAAAGGGAAGGGATATTACCTGAAATAGTCTGGTGCTGCAAAATGTAGAAGAAGTGGGTTCTTTAACCTGATATAATAAAAAATACTACAAAGTTTTAAATCCTTCTGTAGCAAAAAATGTACAATTATGGAAGTTATGGGACAATACAGAAATTGGTTCAAATAGTAAGGACTCTCTTTGATTGCTAGGGTTTTTATGCTCCTTACATTTACCTGTGGTTCCCAGGGGAGAGGGATAAAGGGACATTGGGATTTCTGTCTTTTTAGACATCTGAGGATGATGACAGGAAAGATCACCTGGACCTGCATACTTCAGAGCAAATTCCAGAAAGTGTGGACTGAGGGGGGAAAAAAAAGAGAATTAGGAAATGGAAGAAAATGATATAAATAATCCACTCTGTTTCATGAGTGGCCCATCTGTTGATCCTTGTCTGTTTGGATGAGTCTTTCCAGAGCCTAAGAGGGATGACGAATGCACTGTGGATGTATTGATCACGTATGGGTAGATTGCTCCACCACTAGAGTAAAGAGGAGAATCAGCTTCCTGGAGCCATATAGAATGAGATGGAGGAGGGAGTCGTTTATAGAGAGAAATCAGAGTGTGGTTGCCAGAAGATAGTAAGTGGATATTGGCTGGCACATGAGCAGACACACATATTACAGGGTCTTTGTTCACATATAATTGCAACTTGGACAACATTGGAAATAAGTTCATACTTTGCTGAAACTGAGTGGTAAGGACTGAGCATAGAGTAATGGTTAAGAGCAAGGACTTGGGAGCCAAACTGCATCCATTCAAGTCCTTTCTCTGCAACTTACCTTGGCAAGTTACTCATCTCTCTGACTCAATTTCCTCACTGTAAAATGGGACTGATAGTAACAGATAACATCTACATTGTGAGAATGAGTGTTGGTTCATGTAAAGCACCAGAATCATGCTTGTTGCACAATAAGCTCTCAGTGAACATTGGCTATTGCTACAGGCTGTTTATGGTTTGGGGGGATATGGGGATAGGTCCGATATTCACAGAGCTCAGAGAACTGGTTCTTGTGAAATTGCTTGTTTTTGTTTCTACTTATCTTCAAAAGCTGGATTTGGAGAATTCTGTAACATTGTATTTCTTTTTGAGGGGAATGCTTTTTATGGGCAATTTTAAGGTAGGAACCATCACCAGATTTATCAAATGAGTCATAGCTGGTCTGTACTTAATGCTCACAACAGCCTGATTTAGACTGGCAGCACTTCCTTCCTCCCACGCAACCTGGGGTCCTGCCTCACTCCTGAGCAATGTTCAATGATTGGCTTAAGCCAGTGTGGGTTTGTCCTAAGCTTTAGCAATTTGTTTCAGTTCTTTTTATTTCTCACTGAAATGCTCATATTCTTCTTTATGTTTCGGCATAAATTCATAAATTGAGTCAAGATGATTAAAAGCATTTTACCTGCTTACCATAGCAGGTGCCTATTCCATTACAGTATAGTACTTTAGATCAATGTGACTGCACTTAGCATGTTTTCTGTGATGAGATGAAAGCCTAGTCTTACATCATTTCAAAAAGTCCAACTCCTATTAGGAGATCTGATTCTATTCTATTCTACACCGCTCCACTGCATTCCATTTCACTCATTGAGGAAACACTGAATTCACAGCGCACTGCAAGGCGTGGCGGAAATTAAAAGACAGTCAAGGCAGAGTCTCTCCTCCAGAGGAGTTTATAATGTAGTTTCATATTTGGAATTTGGGCAGCAAATAGTCAAAATTTTGAAAAGTACATAAAGTAGATATTTCCAAGTTAGCACATAATTTGTCTTTAAAATTGTAATGAAACAGGACATGTGATTTCAGTCCTAGAAGCTGCTGGTGCCCCACAGGATACCCTTTTTCTGCTGGAACACCCATTTCTCAGCCCCAGCAAGTGTCCTGGGAATAGTTCACAGCTGCTTCTCCTTGGCAAAATTGTCTTTGGCTGAAGAGAGGTTATACCCCGTTCCCTGTGTACTCTCAGGAGTGGCCACTGATGGGCTGACATAGGGGTGAAAAAGCCCAGCCCCCTTTTCTCACAGAGGGTCGTCTCTGTGTGTGATTTCTCTCCAGACTTCCATGGATCAGGTTGCACTCCTCCTGGCCTTTTCTCCTTTCTATCGGTTAACCCTGCTGCCTTGTAGGCCTTTCCTGAAGCAACTCCTGCAAGAAATGAAATGCACCCAAATCCTTGTCTCAAGCTCTGCTTCCAGTAAACTCCACCTAAGGTAGCTTCTTTACTGTTTATTATTTATTTTAGGGTTTTACAATAGGAGGCATTGATTTATAGTCACCATTTAAAATTTTTCTTCTTAACGATTTTGTATTTTAAACTTGCTTGTGACCAGAGATTATTTGCACTAGAATTCTTTTCTCCCCTTGACTGAAAACAATTTTCTTATCCATGTCTTCTGATTTTTAAAGACAGCCCTCTGCCCTCCAGCAAAGAATACCATCAGATACACCAAAGAAACCAATGAGCTCCATTTGGAATCAGGTCTGGTATTTAATGTCTGCACAGGAAGTGGAAGGCACAAAGTATACCTACAAATTAACAGGTTGTCACGTAGCATGTCAACTGCACAGGTGATGGTGTTCATGAGATAATGGTCAGAACGAATTTTAGAAGGGAGGGTTGTGTTTTTCAGCTCACTTGCTCAGGGCCCTCAGGTCCCAGGATAAAAAAAAGAGTATTCAGTGTTTTAGATTTGTGTCATGCTCCATAGAAGGCTGAGCCTTCTTCTATACGTGACTTCACCCGATACTTTGATCAGTGGTGAAGTACAAAATGTTGTTCTCGGGTTGGAAAAGGATCCCATGAATGCCCAGCACCAGGTGCTTCAGCTAGAAATTTTGGAGATGGGCCCTAATTCAGACTGCCTAATTCCCAGCTTGGTGCTCCTCTTATATTCCATCAGTGAAACAGTCAGATGAAATCACATTTCTATTTGCCCTAGTAATTCTTAGAATTTGAAGAGCTACCAAGGGCCCAGTGATGCATGGCTCTGAAGTGTCTGCATCTTAAAAGCAAGTTTTCCTGCTATAAAAAGGCAGATGATTAACATCTGACTGCCTAGATTCTCTCTTCTTAGGGGATATTTATACGACATAGTCATATAGTTTTTATTCTCCCTAAATATTATAATCTTTTTCTCTTCCTAGTTCATGGAGATGCTGAGAAGATGAAGTCTGAAAAGGTCCTCCATATGCTTTGACCCGCCTGGAGGCAGGTTCTCCAGGTAAGCCGGGTGGCATTAGATCTAAGAGTCTGTGATTATTGTGTAGTGCTGCTAGGGACTTTCCCGGATTTGAATCATTTATCTATTTATATATCCCTTCAGGGATTGTAAATTGCAGTCACCAGGTCACCAGTGGCTTCTAAATATTCAGTTTTGACTATAAATAGAATAGGAAACTGCCTGTAGCTCGTTCTATTCACTGCTATGTTCTCTTGACACAAAAAAAGTGCCTGAAGGGTCCTTTTCTGGCCTTTGTAACATGACATTTGTCAGACGCCCCTTTAGGGGATTAGATATAGGGAGTGTGTATGGAAGAGAGGGCTCTGCCCCTAATTCTGTGTGTGCACCAATTCCTGTTAAGTGCTGGTTATCCTTAATTGTGTGCTTCAAATGTTATTACTCTGTTATTACTCCAATTGTATGGTTCAGATAACTATATTCTGAGGATATGGTTGCCTCCCTGTGTGGTTATATGTTCTCTGGAGCTGGAAAATAGAAAGCTATTCATTTTGCTGGATGTTATGGGTCACAGGGATATCTATCTACCTGCGCTACAAAGATAGGGAAGTTTGGCCATGTGATGGGGTCTGATAGAGTCTGGAGAATTTAAGCTTTGCTGACAGGCCTTAGTCAAGAAGGGGATGAGGTGCTCCGAAGACGTTGTGCACTCTACCATCGTTTGCCCCCACCACATTTTACAGGTGATGTGGGCTGAGAATTATATGGAAAAATCAACAAAATCACGGAAGGAATATTTAACTCAATTGTTGTTTAGGAAGCTCATTTCCCTTTCCTAATTCTGCTCATGGCTGCCGTGTTCCTGATGGCCGATGTGGTAAGATAGGCTCTTCTCTTTGTTCTGGAGACCTCCCATTCCTCTGCGGTTTTCTGACTGCCTTCAGAGGTATACTACCTCTGTCCTCTAAAACTCTTGAACTCTAGGCAGTCAACAAACATTTACTTTGTATCTACTAGGCCGTGTCAGGAACTGTGATCTGTACTACAAGTGGTCACTTTAATCTATGACATGGGGGTGGACACATTTATTACAATATAGCTGTAAGCATGGTGATGTTAATCCTGCTTGTCCTGGACAGTCCTCTTCGTGTCTACTGCTCAGGGTAGTCATTAATAACACCTTCTTTTATTCTTAAGAGTGTCTCAAGTTGGACAATGAATTAGTGTCAAATTTAGTCTACTCAGAAAATTCTGGAAATTCCTTATCTTCCGGAAACTATCTCAGACCCTTAAGGCAGGATTGGAGTACCCGTCTATATATTCCCATGAAACTTGGAAACACAACTATCACAGCATTTGCTCTCCCACTATAGCCTGTAGGATCCTTAAGGGCAAGATCTGCATTCCCAGACACCAGTTTATTCTCAATTGGCATAGGACTGACACATAGAAGGCACTCAGTTTTAGATAGAAATGATTATTAAATTTATAGCACAGGTCCACAATCCAGATGGGGGTATGGATTAGGGAAAGTGGTCCAGAGTGAGGAATACCTGATCAGAGCCTTGACGGGTGAGTGGGAGTTGGTCATGAAAAGAAGAACAGAGGACAGAACATTTCAAACAGAATGGCAGCATATTCACAGCAGGAGGTATATGGAACCACAGTTTTTAGTTCACATGGCAGAATCCTAGGGTGTGAAGATTTGGCCAAAGATGAGACTGGGAGATAGTAAGTAACACTGAGAAGATTGGATTTTGTCAAGTAAGAACAACAATAACTATCATTGATCAAACACCTAATTATACACCAGGCACTAAGTTAAGTGCTTTGAATACTTCTCTCTCCCCTTCTCTTCCTCTTGTTATCTCCCTCAGACACACAAATGCACACATACCATTCCAGAGTTAATGAGGATCCATTGAAGGGCTTAAAGCTGGAAAATGGCATGCTCATATTTCTATTTTAGGAAGACTACCTTGGTGGAAGTTTGGGAATGGAAGTTTGAAGTAGGATACCAAGAGAAGGGATACCTGTGGTCCAGGCATCCAGGTGGGAAGGGTATGAAACTGATCCAAGGCAGAAGCAGTGGAGATATTGAAGAGGGAATGGATTGAAGGGATTCTGAGGACATAGAATCAACAGAATTTGAAAGAGAGGTTGAAAGTTTGGTTTAACGTTCAAGTCTTGTATCTTTGGAAATTGGGGGGCTTCAATCAGGTGGTGCAATTCTCTGAAGCCGGGAATCAGGTGTGTAAACTGGCTAGATGATGAGTTAAGTTTTGGACATGTTTGCTTTGAGTTGTCCGTGCAATTTCCAAATGGATTTATTAAGTAGGTAGTTGAATATGCAGGACTGAGACTCAGGAGATAGACCTGGGATAGTGGTATAGATGTAGGAGTCATCAGCATGGAATCAGATCAAATGACCCAGAATAGAGACAGAAGAGAAGAGACGAAGGCCCAGGATGAGACTATTAGAGCTTCCTGAAGGGATCTAAGAAGGAGAGAGGCAAGAGGAAAATCATGGTAAAATCATGTCACACAAACCAAAGGAAGAGAGAGATCAAAGAGAACGAGATGATGAATGGAAACAAGAGGTAGAAAGAAACCAACATAATCTAGCTTCTACAAGTGGGAAAAAAATTCTGGTACTTATAAAAGTGAGCTAATGTATGTTTTACAAAACAATTAAATGGTGGTTTTCGTGAGTATATTTGGAAATATTACAAGGCTAAATTGGTACTTCTAGTTGTCAATTATAGTTGCTGTTCAGCTCATTAGTCAAGAGTCCAGTATTATCTTATTACTAACATGTACCTAATTTAAATCTAATAGTCTCATTGATTCAAAGTTTTTGCCTTTGGGAGGTGGAAAGATTTTGGCCAAAAATTCTGCAAATGTCGTTCAGACTAGATATCACTTTTGACTTGACTGTGTGAGATTCTGAATACTCTCAGGAATATAGCCTTTCAGTGCTGTGCATTGGGGCTTTCTGAGCAAATAGTGTTTATCTTGATGTCATAACCCCAGTTCATCTGGATGAAATAGTGCAGTGTTGGCACTTCCATGGAATGGGTCACCAGACCCGGACGAAGAAAAATTGAAGTTATTGTGCCCTAGTGTACCAGTCCTTTCTCTATGACAGCGGTTTTTTCCTTGCCCTTGATATAGATATTTGAAACGCTCAAGTCTAATGAATTTTTCTGCTCTGTCTGGATATGTTCCCTTGGCAGCACATGGCAAACTTGAAAAAATATTGTAAAGCTTATCAAAGGTTAATAGTTTCTCAACTTTCCTTTTTCTAGGAAGATAACAAAACCGAAATCCTTTCAGGCAAGGAGATCCAATAATATAACTGTAATTACAACATTGACACTATATGGGTATTGTTCCACTGATAATTTGCCTTTCTCTAAGAGTTTTGTTTTAGTTTTGTTGATAGCTAGCTCCTTCCAAAATTATTTGGAATATTTTTAAATAAGGGGCAAAAATACAAATATAGTTAAAGTAGAAGTAGGACAACAAAGACCATGTAAAGGAAAAAAAGGAAACAAATATTCCATAAGCCCAATCTAATATATGTAATATGTTTTAACATCACTTGCAGCTTTGAGATTTCCAATAGATTAAAATACACTTTCTTTTGAGTATCTGAAAGTATTAGTAATCAACGTTTTCCTATTAGCCCTGTAAACTAAGTAGATGACTTGGATGTATTTCATAGCTGAACCTGAAGTAGAGGTACCATGGGTTTTCCAAGGGAAACAGCACATTGCGGTAGAAACAGAGTGGACACGTAAAAAAGTTACGTATGCCACCTTCTAAATATTGACAGAGAATTCTTATTTAATTCCACAAGTTACTCTAGTGCTTCTCAAATGGTTCTATTCCTTCCTTCTCTCTTATGGTTTTTCTGACACTGTAAGCCATTCCTGAGCTTACTAGGTGATCTTCATTCTACTTATTTATGATTCTGGCTGCTATGGCCTGAAGGTTTTTGTCCTCCTCAAACTCATATGTTGAAATCCCAACCTCCAAAGAGGATGGTATTGAGAAGTGGGGCCTTTTAGAGGGTTATGAGTCTGGAACTGTCAGGAATGGGATGAGCGCCTTATAAAAGAGGCTCCAGTGAAATCCCAGCCCTTCCACCATGTGAGGACATGGAGATTTGTTCTGGGTCTCACCAGAAGGTGACCATGTTGGCACCTTGACCTTGGACTTCTCAGCCTCCAGAACTGTGAGAAATTAATTTCTGTGGTTTATAAGCCACTCAGTCTTGGTATTTTGTTATGGCAGCCCAAACTGACTAAGACACTGGCTAAGAGAGGGCAGAGAGTACTGACAGAATGATATGGCTGGATTACTGTGTGCTTTTAGGAAGAGGGTAAAGAACAGGCAAAGTGATAAAGAGTCTGAGAAGGAAACGCGTGAGAGTGTTTCTAAGCCAGGAGGAGAAAGCTTGTTATTAATACTGAGCAAAAGTTCAAAATCCATGGCAGACCAGGCTCACTCTTCCATGTAATCTTTGTCTTGCCTCTCTTCTTGCATAATTTAAACATGACATTGAACTCACCATGGTAACCATGGTTGGCATATTCATGTACTTATGAACTGTACCTGGAAGCATCCAGGAAGTGAAAGTCTCTGTTAAGTAGATGTTTTTGAAATGGGCTTGAGTGACAGAAAACATACACTTACAAACAAAAGCCAAGCCATAGAGTACCATCATAGTGAAGCTTGTCAGAGTTCTAGAAAGAGGTGAGTGTAGGCATATCCTACAGATAAAATAGGAACTATATTTCTCACCACTCACTTCTCCTTAATCTCATCTAACTCAGTGCATTTCAGTGGATTCTAGGATATTTTCTCTGCTGAGTGAAGTTTATAAATATTAGTTCATATGTCCTATCAATCATTTTGAAGAACATAGTCTCCATTTTTCATAACAAAAGAGAATAGCATCCAAGTTTCTTTTCTGCAAGCTAAACACGATGCCTTGAGCTGTAGACAGGTCTTCCTAATGTTATCAATATTGCTGATGGGCAGAGTGACATTTGTATATCAAGAGGGCATATGGGATTCAATTAAGCACTGCACTTATTAAGCAAAAACAGTTAAAATTATCAAAGATTATTTCCAAGTTGGCAAGTAACTGTTGCTAAATAACAGTGTAAAAATCACCTATAAAAGGCACTAATGGCTGCGTATAATACCAATGATTCAAGCCTCATTAATGTGATTTAATTTTAACTGCTATATTTTAATAACAATTTTAGGCATCATTTGTAGATCTCCTTTCCTCATAAATATAATTCAGAAAAATCTTCCCTGACTTCATTTATAAACACTGTAGTAAAATAGAGTTTGTGTCCTCTGTAACATTTACTAGTTTTCCTAGTTTCCATAGTACCTCTCTATAGAACATGTGGTTGTTTAATACGTATGTTATGATATACATCCACATGGCATTTTCTTTTGAAACAAAGAACAGGTGTTCTGAATCACAGACGCTGATTTTTTCAAAGGATAGGGAAATTTAACCTGAGTAATGTGCTTATTCATTGTGAAGAAAAGATCACAAAGTCCAATTGTAGTTGGTCACTAATGAATTTCATCATAGTGCATTTGAAAGCAATTAGATGCTGTTTTTTGTCATTCTTCTACTACATTTTCTTTCTTTTTTTTTTGAGGAAGATTAGCCCTGAGCTAACTACTGCCAATCCTCCTCTTTTTGCTGAGGAAGACTGGCTCTGAGCTAACATCCATGCCCATCTTCCTCTACTTCATATGTGGGATGCCTACCACAGCATGGTTTTTGCCAAGTGGTGCCATGTCCGCACCTGGGATCCAAACCGGCGAACCCGGGGCTGCCGAGCAGCAGAACGTGCAAACTTAACTGCTGTGCCACGGGGTCGGCCCCTACTAGATTTTCTTAAAAACAAAAAGCTGTCCAATTTCACAGCTCTTGAACAAAATTAAAATATTCATGCTATACTACTTCCTATAATATGCTGCAGTTCATGAGCATTTGAGTAAGAGGTGGGCTCTGTCCTCAGGTTCGTTACAATCTTAGCAATGACCAATATACGGAGAAAAAAAAAAAAGAAAAAAACCCCAATATACGTACAGCACAGAAATAAGTACAGAACCTATACAAAAGTGTCAAGCAGAATATGTACTATAAAGAACAGAGCGAGTTCCATAATTTTTAAACCTGGTTTATTTCAATATATGCCTTTAAACTAATAACCAATTTTCCTTGTCCTTTTATTATGATTTTATCCACTCATGATATTTAATGACAATAAAAATAACTGATAGCATTTATTAAATAATTGCAGCCTCGGGTACTGTTCTCATTGCCTTGCATGTTTTATTTTGTTTAATTCTCAGAATCACCCCACAAGGAAAACAAAGCCCAGAGTGGTTGTATAGTCAGGAGTGGGCCTGGGGACCACATGAAGACCGGGCTGCTTCTGGAGCCTCTGTTCTTAACGACTGTGCTGTCCAATGGCAAAACCTAAAATCATCAATGATGGATCCCCTATGCCTATGTCCAAACTCATCAAATAATATACATTAAATGTGTACAGTTTTTTGTATATCAATTATACCTCAATAAAGCTGTCATAAAAATAAATTAAAAATAAAGGTAAAAAGTGAAAAAAAAGAAGGATCCCCTAGTGAGACTCGTTCAGATATTCTGTTTTAATGTACCATTCCTCTGAAGATTTTAACAGCTGATTTAAGGCTAAACCCCCAGAGTTCCCTTGGTCTATACCTATCTGATGATGTGGTCAGATAGTTCAAGTACTTGTGTGAAATTTTTTTCTATTTCAAATATTCAGATTAGCTGTCAACACAATCTCAAACTCCTGCTATTTTGTGTTAAACAGGCCACGGAGATGTTGTTTCTAGTAAGTAGATGTCACCACGTCTCCTTATTTCTCTCCTTGTATGTTCCTTCAACATTTTTTTATAGAAAAAATATAATTAAAAGCTATCAGTCTTTTCTTTTTCCTGCCAAGTTGCAATTTGAAAGAGCAGCAGGCAAAGAGTAGTTACACAGATTTGTCTGGTTTCTCTCTAACTTTTAAAATCAGATCAGCCCCAGAGATCAGTCTAATTCACATGTGGCTCAGGTGAGGAGGTGACACAAATTTGCTTATCATAAATGGACTTGATCTAGATAACTAACTAAAGATAACCATAAGGGTATAGGTCTTGCTTCTCTCTGTGGCCCTGCATTATCAAGGAGCTGCACTGACCAGCTTTATTATAATATAGCTTTATTGAGGTATACAGAAAAATGTTCAGGCTACAGCATTGCTGCGTTCTCTATTTTTGGAGGAAGTTAACTGGAAAATTTTACACTGCATTCACCTTGACTCAGTATAAAAACACTTTCCAAGGATGAATTGCCAGTGAATTATAGCGATAAATATATTTCATCCATTCTCATTTTCAATAATCATTTATGAATCTCAAAAACAAACACTTGAGTATATTATATTTGATCTCCTCTGTCTTCCATAACTATCAGTTTCTTTCTAAGCCCTTGATTTTTTTTTTTTTACTTTTTATTCTTTCCTTTTTCATTTTTTCTCAAACCTGCCCATCCTGTCCCTGGAGTGGATGTTAGTTTTTGGCATTGCAACATTCACTTCTCCTAATTAACAACACCCTTATTTTCCTTTGAGGAATTGCCTCTCCCCTATTTGGTGCAGGAATTGGGAAGATGGAATATATTCTTGCCTCAAACTGGAGATACAGAAAAGACCCACGTGGGCAACTTATATTGAAGCTTTTTACGTGCTCCCTTGGTGTAGCCAAGAACCAGGATATGACATAATCTGCCAGGACCCTGAATCTTGAACTAGGGTGGGGATAGACAGCTGTCTTTCATTTATTACAGGGGTGCCAAGAGATAAAACTATGAAAATGTTCCTTCAACCAAGTGTTCTGGAGCGTTCTGTTCCTGTGTGTATGGTCTTCAACCTTCTTTTTAACCTTGGGAGCTTCTCCATATCCTGCCATTAAATTCCCTTTTTGATTAAGTTAGTTTGAGCCTGTTTTTGTTGCTTGCAACAATGAATTTTAGTTGATGCGATCCTTGATTACATTTTCTCTTTATTATTATTATTTGACCACTTACAGCTCACGTTTTATCTCCTTCTGTTAAATTACTTTCTTTTGAAACCACGCAGTTTATGGGATTTGTTTTTCTTCAAGAGATCATAATTTCTTTGATTTCGTTGAGATGGGTTTGTTCATTTTTAATCTCCTTTGTGGGTATAGTTTTCTATGTATAGTTTTCATTTGCCTTTGTTACAAATTTTTCTTGTCTTCTTTAGCGCTGGTCCCAGTCAGGTTCCTATCTGATCGTTCATCTTTGAGTGGGGCTGTTCTGTTTTGGGGCAGCTTGTTAGGACACTGGCTATGGAAGAGGAGGCACCTTGTGAGTGAGCAGGAACAGCAGATTAGCTTGGATTTTGTCTGCTTTCCGAGCTTTTTCTCATCAGTACTATGCCGCGACAGAGCACTTCTACATGCAGGAAGTCTACCAGGCTCACAGCAAGACTTTGTGTGTTACAGGCGTTTTGTATGTGATTTAGCCAGAGGTAAACTTACCTCGAAGATAGTGAAGCTTACTTTGCAGAGCCTCTCACTTCTAGGGGGCCTTTTCTGAGGCTCTGTTCACGGGGTCACATATTTTTTTGAGATTAAAGTATAATCTCAAGTGGATAGACTGTTGTCTATCTCTACTCTGACTTTCCTTCTGTCATACTTGCCCCAGATCAAATAGTATTGGAATAGCTGTTGGGATCTAGGAAAAGAATCGAAATATGCCTTTATTGTTAAGCTTGCTATTTTACGTTGAAGGATTTTTAAGTAAATTGCAGGTACTTTCCCATTTCATCCCTAAGTATTCGTGTGCATCTTTTAAAAGAATAAATTTCCCACAAAGTCAAAATAACATTGTTATACCTAACAAAATTAATGCTAATTCCTTAATAGAATCTAGTACCCTGTCCATATTTAAATTTCTGCATTTGTCTTCAAAATACCTTTTATGACTGATTTACTAAAACCACAATTCAAGCCAGGACCAAACTTTGCATCTGGTTGTTATGTTTCTTAATCCTTTATTATTATTAATTTTTAAACTACAATAGTTCCTTTCTCATTACTAACTTGCTGAAGAGAGTGGATGTTTTTTGCTATAGAATTTCCCAGCTTCTGTGATTGCAGCCTCTTGGTATTGTTTAGCATGTTTGTCTATTCCCTGGAAGTTAGATTTAAGAATTGGTTATATTGCATTTAAACATTTTCAGTTATAATACCTCTGTGTACTTCTCACTGCATCATATGAGGAGACACATGGCATCCCTGATAGTCCTATCAAGCTCAGTTTGACCTCTGTATTAAGAAGTGACAGCATGACCCCTTAATTGTAGAGTTATGCTTCCCCGCTTGTGATCAGAAAGGCATCCGTGTAGTCTTACTTTGGCACCATATGAATAACTGGTCCCACATCAATCATTCACCTGGTAGTTGAACACCCAATGACAATCCTAGCTTGAATCAATCATTTCATTAAGGGGTTACAAAATGTCTTTCTAAAGAGGACCTAGTCTGTGCCTTCATCCTCTCTTAAGTAGTTGATTACAGTAGCCTCCTAACTGGTCTTCCCATGTTCTTCCCCACCCCTACAACTTATTGTCCACATGGCAGCCAGAGGACTTCCTGGAATATCAGTCAGATTATGTCACTTTTCTGCTCAAATCCTCCAATGGCCTCTCATCTCACTCAAAGCAAGTCCACAGCCCTGACCGTCTCCCACAAAGCTCTTTAAGTCTTGGCTGCCAGCTCACTCTCTGATTCCATCTGCTACTACGTCCCTTTTCTCCTCACTCACTCTGCTCCACTGCACTGGCCTCCATGCTGTTTCTAGAACACACAAACATGTTCCAGTTAAAGGTTTTCTTTGAACTTACTCTACCCTCTGTTATTTGCATAGCTTGCTCCATTACTTAGGTTTCTTCTCAAATGATAACATATGAGAGAGGAATTTCTGACCACCCTGTTGAAAATACCTCCTCCAACCCCTCATCCTCCTCTCTTTATCCGCTTACCTTGCTTTATATCTCCTCGTAGCACATAATCTTTTGTATGTTATATTTACTTTTCTGGATGGCTCCCTACTGGAGTTATGAGCTCCATGAGAGCAGACACATTGCCTATTTCATTTATTCCTGTGTTCCCAGCTCTGAGCATAATATCAAAGTTGGCATGCAATAAATATTTGCTGAATGAACAAATAACGGAATACTTAGTGAAAGTAGCACTTTAACATTGAGAATTGTTGTTTCTTTCTTCAGCATAGTCGCCTGGAGAAAGGGCATGTCATCTCTTCTTCATCATGCTTTTTGCTGAGCCATTGAAACGTATATTTTGGGAAATTACATCTGTATAATAGAATTACCATAAAGTGCAACTCAAAAGATCCTTCTCAAGGACACAGACTCTTGTCTCAGCTTAGAACTCTTCAGGAGGGAAGTGGAAATTAAGTGAACTTCATTCTTTTTATATTTTCAAAAAACTACCTGCAGAGTAAGCGGGCGCAACAGGTCACCAGCAATTAGTCTCCAGTTACGCTCAACCCACCCTTACCAAGGACAAACGAAACACAGCGAAGAGCTATTTCCTTCCTCAAAGTCAAGATTTGCTTTATTAGGAGTTATTTTTATACTTCTTAACAGGTCCAGGAGGAGAACTTGAATTCAGAGAATTGCTTTTATCCCATTCATTAAAGAATCATTGGGTTTTAAAAGCCCTTTCTAAAATCCTAGAGAACTATAGCCCTAAACTCTGCACCCTTTTAGAAATTCAGGTCACTCTTAGGTGTCTCAATTAAAGGACCCCAATAAAATTGTCTCAAAAGAGCAGCAATGAGCCTTTAGATATTTTTTTTGGATAGTCTGAAAATGTCCATTCTCTCTTAGGCTCTGTTCACCTGTCTCCTTCCTTCAGATAAATCGTTTCAAATTCTGATGCCTTGTACATATATATTGATATAATAGGCCTTTTCTCCAGGATCCCTCCAATGTGTCCCACAGTGATTCTGATTTAAACAGACGGATGCCTTACGCTTTCCTAAGTGAATGAGACATACGGCTAATGATGAGGCTTGTGTTCAGCCAAAGCTGGAGATGAGACAGACTGTTTCTCTTTGATCAGACCATCAGTAATACTCTTAGAGGCAGCAACCCTCTACTCTCCTTTGGACACACACTGCCCTAATCCAGGCTTCAGGGGAAAGGAAATAAAAAAGGTAATTATAATATTTCATTTGCTTTCCGCCTACAGGGATTAACATGGAAGTCCAATGCAATTACATGGTGACAGCAATGAAGACTGAAGCCAATGGAGCTGCCTGTCTCTGCTACATAAAGCAGGTCATCCAGTTACCGCTGGACAGCAATTTCCAGCAAATCCTGTAATTAGGTTGTGAAATGGTGGCAAATAGGATGAACTGAAGAGGCAGATGTGTGGCCCAAAGTAATTTGGTTTCTACTAAAATGTGCCGCAACCCACATCCTTCCTATTTATTAAAGCCCTATAATATACCATGTTACGCTATTATGGAGGGTAATGGGGAGTCAGGCACTTAACTATAATGAAATTAGATTCCCCCTTGCCTGCACCAGAGGCACAGTGACATTTTCTTGTAAAAGCTGTGAAAGTGGTTTCTCAAAAATAGACTTGACAAAAAAACACTGGATTCCACTTCACTATAAAGAATAAAAGAGCTAAAAGCTGATGAGGTTGGACACTTTATTGTCCCTCTGTACTACCTGCTCTTAATCTGAAGCTGTTGTAAGGCCAGGCAGGTAAAGGAGGAGAAACCGTAGTCAATGAACCTTCATGTTTTATCAGTCTACAGAGAGAAAGAGATTGTTTGCCTATTTCTAGGAAGTGAACAACAACAAACAATAATGACCTTGCCTTGCAATTATGGTCCTGACTTCTGATGTTTTCTTGAATTTGTATTGTCTTTTCTTGTCTCCTTTTAAAGCGTGAACACAGAAGGCAAAAAGTGAGAAGGCAAAAAATTATTGAAAAATAATTATGCACAGAATGTGATATTTTAGATAATTTGAAAGTCTGTGGGGATGTATGGTCTTTGCGTGAGGTTATACTAAAATAATTGGTTTCCTTGTTTCATTCCATTTTTATTTTCCATTTTATCAAACTGATCTGTCTGGTGCTTTTGAGCTGGGTCTGATTTCGGATGTGAGTCAGTCTAATCACTCATTGCACAAAGTAACAATGTCAGGAATCATCAAGTGGTCCAAAGAAGGATGATATGTAATCATTTATTTAAGAATCAGTGGGAAGGACCACATATGTTGGTCAGAAATTGACAATAAGTGAGGATAACAATGCCAGCGATGAAGCAGTTTTCAGTAAATGAAGCCAAGTACAGTATTATTTTAGAAACCATAGCCCTTGGAGAGAGATATCAACTGTCCATTTCAAGCGGTGCCTCACAGAGCATCACACTGGGCCACTGGGAAGGAAATGCTCGTCTGGACCTGGCCCACCAGAGAATGAGACTGAAAACAAGCTGACACATCATAATTGCACCATAGACAGTGGGAAGTGTGCTGCAAACCAAGAGCCCGGCCTCTCTAAGGAAGAAGAGAGACACTTTAGCGATAACAAAAAAGCTTCATCATTCAAGCTGCAGAGCCCAGCATGAGACAGTGGCCTTGGGAAAGCAGAGCTGCATGAAAATCAAATGGTATATGTGGAGGAAATTCAGGGATGTTGGTAGAAACTGCATGAACATGACCAGCGATATAATATATTCTTCTAAAAAGTAAATACCTCAGGGCTAAAATCCCTTGAGAGAAATTTATGACTTATATTTAGAGATCCTTGGGAAATGGCCTAAGATGAGGTAGTCGAACTGAGAAATCAGGAGTTCCAGTGAGATTTCATGACCTTGATCCCAGTTAGGACAGAGGACCGGTCTGTGTTTCTCAAGCTGTAGTCATTTGTATAGTTTTCTCACAACTTTTATGGCACCGCATATTATTTAAACTATTTATTCTTCTCTTAATGTTTTCTTTAAATTTTAAACTTTAATTGAACTTCATCCTAAGCACAACTATCCTTCAAATTACCATATACATTTCCTAATACAAATTAAAAGAAATACAAAATATTAAAAATAACGTGTGTATCTTTACCCCTTAGACAATCTTAAGTACCCTCTGTCATACATGAACCACATTTTAGGAAGCATTTGTAAAACCATTCTCTGTGTGTTTCCTTTTTTCCCCCCTGAAAGTTCTCAGAATCTTAGCAGGCAGACAACTTGTGTAATTATGCCTTCTTCAGATTATCTCTTTTGATTTTGTTTGCTTTTCTTTGAAATAAAACATTGTTTTGCTCAGATTTAGAGCAAAGATTCTTTTACATTCAGTCTCTAGAAGAGAGTACAGTAAGGCATAAGTCTCCTTTAGTGTAAAGCCAGTCTAGGTTTGCTGGGGCATCTTTGCCAAATAACTATAATTTTACCACCTACTATTGCAAGGTTTGTCTTGGTGTTCTGAAAGATATAAAAGAAAAACATGAAAGGATCAGTCCCCATTCTGAAGAAGCCTACAATCTCATGTGGCGACTCAGAGAGGCAATATAACTAACCATAATTCGATATTATAAAAGATGGACAAAGCCAAAACGAAAAAGCAACCCACCAAATGGGAGAAAATATTTGCAAATCATATATCTGATAAGGGGTTAATCTCCATAATATATAAAGAGCTCACACAATTGAACTACAAAAAAACAAACAACCCAATCAAAAAGTGGGCAAAGAATATGAACAGATATTTCTCCAAAGAAGATACGCAGATGGCCAATAGGCACATGAAAAGATACTGAACATCACTTATCATCAGGGAGATGCGAATCAAAACTACACTTAGATGTCATCTTATGCCTTTAGAATGGCAGTAATCACCAAGACGAAAAATAATAAATGTTGGAGAGGTTGTGAAGAAAAGGGAACCCTCATCCTCTGCTGGTGGGAACGCCAACTGGTGCAGCCACTTTGGAAAACAGTATGAAGATTTCTCAAAAAACTTAAAGTAGAATTACCATATGACCCAGCTATCCCACTACTGGGTATTTATCCAAAGAACTTGAAATCAACAATACAGAGGGACTTAGGCACCCTTATGTTCATTGCAGCATTATTCACAATAGCCAAGATGTGGAAGCAACCCAAGTGCCCAATGACTGATGATTGGATAAATAAGATGTGGTATATATATATATACAATGAAATACTACTCAGCCATAAAAAAGACATGCCTGTCCCATTAGCAACCACATGGATGGTCCTTGAGGGCATCATGTTAAGTGAAATAAGCCAGATGGAGAAAGACAAACACTATATGATTTCACTTATATGTGGAATATAAACAAACTTACAGACAAAGAGAACAATTTAGTGGTTCCCGGGGGAAAAAAAGAGGGTGGGCACAAAGGGTGCAGGGGCATATTTATACGGTGTTTGACAAATATTAACGTACAACTGAAATTTCACAGTGTTATAAACTATTTAGACCACAATAAAAAATTTTTAAAAAATTATATTTGATCCTCACCTACCACATAGAATTCAGAAACTCTTACTGAGTCTCCTTACTTTTCATGGCAATATAGTTATTAGCAAAAGTCTGATAAGAATCTGTTCTCCTCCTTACCAGGATATAATTGATTGTACAACCAGGGCCTTATGTGAAGTGCCATATATGAGAATGATGCTTACATCATCAGATATGACCAGCCACTTTGAGGGAGCTAGGGTTGACTATACTATGGAGCCCATGCTTACAAAGCCCTCCTAGGAAGACTGGCTGGTGTCTGGCTTATAGAATCCCAGCCTTACAGGAGGTGAGGGAGGTTAATTCCTGGAAGAGCAGGAAATTTCAGAAAGTTTGAGGACTTTAAGAAGAAAGAAATTCGCCCAAATTTATATATACCATGGGTGAAATTTGATAGCAAGAGTTTCCCAGCCACAGGAGAGCAAATCTTTTAAAAGATCATCCTGGTGGGGGGAGGGCACAAAGGGGGAAGTGGTGTACCCACAACATGACTAACAATAATGTACAACTGAAATCTCACAAGGTTGTAATCTATCATAACATTAATTAAAAAAAAAAAAAGATCATTCTGGGATTCCTTATGAAAACTTCTAGACAGAAGTTAATTTTATAGTTGATCAAATTACTGTATGGACCTGGATTTTGCAATAAAACTTAAGAATAATCTTTTCTTTGAGGTTGTTATGATCACAAAAGGAGAGGGGAGACCAGGGACAATTGTGAAAGACTTTGACACAGACCGAAGGTTACTTGATGTCTTCAATGGAAAATGAAGTAGTTTGAGAGCACACCTGTCAGAGTTTTCTGACTCTATAGGGTTTGTGCTTTGTGTTATCTTTGAGCTGTTTTATAGAAAACTGACAGTAATGCAAACTCTTCTTGCCCATAGACATAAAAATTGTGTCCAGTGAAATGCAATTGATTATCACTCTGTGGATATTAACCAATTTTGCATCTATTTGTGCATTCATTCCTGATTCAACTATAAAAAGCTTTGCATCCTCCTTTATAGCATCTTACTGGTTCCCTCATTATTTAAAGAGTTAAATAATAGTAAAAAAAGATGGACAAAGAAAGTAACAATGAGGAGAGAGAAGTGAATCCCAGCTAGGAAGTCAGGGAAATTTTCATAGGGGAAGAACAAATTTAGTTTGGCCTTAAACACTGGAGAGGGATTTTGTAAGTGGTTATAGAATGGAGAAAGACATTCCAGTTGAAAGGAAAGCTTGGGAGATGGGAAAATTTAGGGTATTCCCATGTGATGAGTACAGGATATTCAAGTGGTCTCTGTTAGGCGAATACACAGCAAGTTATAATGATGTATTTATGAGGTATTCTATGAGGCTCCCAAGGTCTTCCCCTCTAACCGACACTGTTGACTGAAATTTATCATTCATTTTAATCCTTTTGGGTCATATTCACTTAATGAAGATTTCTTTTGACTGTTCAGGATTTATAATTATATTTTTCGTGGGATATGCAAAGATGCAGAAGGTATTTTTTTGTGTTTAACGAGCTTAAAATTCATTCAGAGATACTCAGATACAGAGATAGGAAACCTAGACAATCAAAGGGTCAATTGAGTTTGCAGATGAGTTTTTATAGGATGTTAGAGTAGGCTATGGGCTCAGGTGGATGTGAAGGCATCATGGAGCTGGTGGGACTTGATCTTGGCTTGAAGAAAGATGGGACCAGGAAATCCCTTGAGGAAGAAGCAAAGCATTCTGGGAAGGAATGAATATGGTATATTTGAGTAGGAGAGTTTGACTTAAATATGTTACTTGCAGTGAATAAATTTGGAAAGGAAAATTTGGGTCAGATTATGTAGGTTTTTGAATGCCTGGCTAGCAATTTTGGCAACTACCTTGTAAGAAGCCTTTGGAGGTTACTGAGGAAAGAATAAAACAAAAACATGAAAACATAGAGCTGGAGAGGATATTAGAGGTCATTAAGTCTTCTCCTCTCATTTTATGAAGAGGCTAAATTACTTTGCCAATGCTATATATGACAGATATATATATATATATATCAAATATATATATATTTGGCAGAGTCTGCTTTGGAAAGCAGGTTTCCATAAAGCAAAAACATAAAGATTATATTCGGAATATAAATCTGGCACATATTCTCTCTCATGATGACTTTTCACAATACAAATATATTACCTGAGTGGCAGAATGCAATAAGCTATTAGTACAATTTTATTTGATTATTTAGTTAGTCACCTTCTAAAGTCTTAGTATTGGGCAATTAAGTGAGGGAGTGGGTGTTCAAGGGAGAGTTAAAACTTCCAAATACAAGGTACTATCCTGGGAGATCAGATATTCTTGACCATGACAGGATGTATCACGATTTGCAGGAATCAGCAAGAGAGCCCTGGATACTCAGAAGGATTAGGAAATTCAAAAAAGCAGGGAGGAGTGGAACCCTAAAGACAATTTTGTCATTCGGTGACAAGACAGTTTTGGGATCAACCGGACTTGGATTTTAATCCCTACTCTATCATTTATAAAATGTGTAGCAATGGATAAATTGACTTCTTTCGACCTTTACTGAGATTTTCCTTCAGTAAAATCAGAATGTGCATGCCTACCACAGGAATATTATTAGGGTAGACAGAGTCTAAGGGGGCTCCTATGATTCCTGCCCCAGGTGTTCAGACCTTTGTATGATCCCCTCCCCTTGAGTGTGGCAGGATCAGTGTATTAGTCAGTTAGGGCTACTAAAACAAAATGCCATAAACTAGGTGGCTTAAACAACAGGCATTAGTTCCTCACAGTTCTGGAAGCCGGGAAGTCCAAGATCAAGGTGCTGGCATATTCAGTTTCTGGTAAGAGCCCTCCTTCTGGCTTGCAGATGGCTGCCTTCTTGCTGCGTCCTCACACAGCAGAGAGAGTGAGCTCTGGTGTCTCTTCCTTTTTTCATAAGGACACTAATCTCATCATGAAGGCCCGCCCTCATGATCTCATCTAAACTAATTGCCCCCGAAAGGCTCCACTCCAAACACCATCACTTTGGGGTTGGGGCTTCAACATATGAATTTTGAGGGGACACAAACATTCAGGCCATAATGATCGATGACTTGTTTCTAAGAGAATACAGCAAAGGTGATGGGATGTACATGATGATGTGTATGGGATTACGTGATTATGTTACATAAGATAGGAGCAGCTGTCTTGTAGGAATTTCTCTCTCTCTTGCTGGTATGGAGGAAGACAGTGGCTATATTGGGGAGGCCCAAAGGGCAAGGAATTGTGGGTGGCCTCCAGGAAACAGCCAGCAAACCTGGAGCCTTCAGTCCTATGATAGCAAGGAGCTGAATTCTTCCAAAAAACCTGATGAGCTTGCAAATGCATACTCTCTCTGTTGAGCCTCAGATGAGACTGCAACCCCAGCCTACACCTTGATTGCGGCCTTGTGAGATCCTATGCAGGGGACCCAGTGAAGCCACGCTTGGACTCCTGACCCACAGAAACTATTAGATAAAAATATCTGTGTTGTTTTAAGATGCTAAGTTTGTGGAAATCTTGTTACATAGCAATAGATAACTAATACATCTAGTACAGTGCTTAATCCAAATTAATTGTTCAATAAATGTTAACTTTCTTTTCTTCCTTTGTTTTATATATTTCTTAATGTGATTTTTGCCTAGACCATTCTTGAAAGCATTGTTTATCACAACACACCCATGGGATAGGCCCAAGTTGGGCCTATGTGTTATTTGGTAATGGGTATTCTCTTTCTTTGATTTGGTTTATATTTGTAAGTGACATGGTAAATTCAACCATATAAATAGCTTGCAACACCAATGTGCTCATGAAAAACCAACTCAACTCACAAAAATATATTAGTCCCACATATGTAAATGTATTTTCCTTTCTTTTTCCATTTTTACTTTCATTTACTATCTCTATGATTTATTGCTTTCTCATTGTCAAATCTCCCTTGCCCCAGATAAACATACAATCTAAGTAAACAGAGTGTTGAGAGCATGGTAGCTGTTCACCAAAGATTTGTGTTCCCCTTTCATGGTGAAGAGTTATTGCTGAGATGTGGCTGCTCAATCAGACTGTATGTCCTGGCACCACCCTTGTCGCCCATGTTTAGTTGGGGCCATGTAACCGAATTCAGTCAATGGAATGTGAGTAGAAGTGATGTACTTCCAGGCCATGGCCTGCTAATTTTTCCATGTGATCTACTATAACCTGTTTCCTTCTACTTCCAGAGGTGAATGCTCTGAGGCCATAAGGGATGAGAGTCTCAAGATGGAAGGAGCCTGAGTATCTGAATCACTTGCATACTCCTAGGATAAGGCTGCCTCTCATACACTTGGTTGGAATTAGAGTAGAAAAATGCTTCAGTTGTACTGAGGCCCTGATGTTTCAGGGTTAATTTACTATAGAAGCTACTAGGATTTCCATCTTAGTCAATTTGGGCTGCCAAAACAAATTATCACAGACTGGGTGGCTTAAACAATGAACATTTACTTCTCACAGTTCTGGAGGCTGGAGAGTCCAAGTTCAAGGTGCTAGCAGATCTGCTGTCTGGTGAGAACCTGCTTGCTGGATTGTAGATGGCTGTCTTCTGACTGCATTCTCACGTGGCGTGGAGCAGAAAGCAGGCTCTCCTGTCTCTTCTTATAAGAGCACTAATCCCATTCATGAGGGTTCCTTACTTGTGACCTAGTTACCTCCTAAAGGCTCCACCTCCTAATACCATAATATCAGGGGCTAGAATTTTAATACGCCTTTCGGGAGGACACAAATATTCAGTCCATAACAGTTACATTAACTAATATGCTCTATAAATGTAGCTTCAAGACAAGGCCCCAATCAGAAGCCAATGCCTAAGGCTCTCCAACGTGGAAAAACCTGAAGCTTCCACACCCACCAGGTGTAGGCGGTCCCTGAACCTGAACACCGCTCAGATTGAAAGTGGTCTAGCTTTTGCCATCCTTTCCCCTTGCTGATCTAAATCCTCTTTTCCCCCTTCTTACCTGTTGGCTGCTGTCTTGGCCTAACCAGGCAGAACACCAAGAACCATGTCATTTGAACACTATCTGGCATTAAATATCAGAATGACTTAGAACTCATGATGCTGTGAACCAACTATGTCTCCCCACCCTTGACAAGATGAGTCCCTTTGGATACCAAAGCAGGTATGAATCAAACCAGAGTATGTATTGCCCCTTTGGACACTAAACTAGATGTTTGGGTCCCCAACTTGTGACTGAGCCTAAAAATAAATCATTGCCCAGCTTCCTTTCATTTTCTTTGCATTCCCAACTACCCTGTTGCTGTGGAGAGAGTTTGCTTTGTGGCCATGCCTGTCCAAATTATGATAAATTTGTGATTGGGCCTTAAAGGAGGTTCTTGATTTTAGCTAGTTAACTGAAACACACATCTTTATTTGTGAGTAATTGTGGGCCTAGGTTGTAAATACTTCAACCATATAAATTCAACCATATAAATAGATTGCAGAAAAGTTATCACTACCTTATAGATTCTGAACTCTTTTGTTAAGCGTAATCCATAGTTGTCCTGTTTTACAGACTGGGTGCTACATGAGGTCTCTATGTTGACTTGAGTCCAACCCAAAGTGTCTGAGCCTCTAATTCGATCATATTTACCTGAAGTCAATTGTTATTCTCTCTTCTTGAAGACAATGCTGAAAGAACAGTAATCTTAAATATTCCTTGTCCTTTTCCCAAAATTCCAAGGATGACTCACAGGAAGCTGATATGAGGCCTAAGAGGGCAATTTCAGCCTCTGTCTGACACTCTATTTCTGTGGGCAACTCCTATCCTTCATATAATTCTTTTCACCTCCTAAGCTTTAAGGGACTGCTCTTTTTCATCAATAAAAATCCCCAAACACAAACATAACGTATCAAGTAAGATTAACCCACAGTTTCCCTTGTAAAGGAGGCTCTCATGTACTACAAAGAGGAAAGGCTTAAGGAGATAGCGTCTTCCCAGCAAAGAGTTAAGTGAGTTAGTTTATGGCTCCCTTCTCCCTCGCCATATGACTCATACCTGTGTGTTGTACGTAATTTATTTTCTTTTTAAATTTTGACGATTCCTCGTCAGCAATATAAATGAAATGGCTTACAAAGTCTCAGCCATTCATCTCTAGATTTTGTACACAAACTAAAAACAGAGAAATTATTGTTTTACTACACAAAACTGAGAACAATAGAAAGTATCTTTTATTTTGCGCAACAGATATTATGTATTATAACTATATCTGCCTTGTTCAATACCTTTATTTCATTTGTCTACTTAAAATAAATCATGTGTCCTATTCTTATTGGAGATATATTTTAAGATAAATGCAAACCATCCATTTGTCCATTTACCCATCTATTTTCCCATTCATCTGTTCGACATCTTTTTGAAGTAGGAACTGTTGGGGCTTTGTGGTGAATAACTAACACTCACGGTATATTCAATCTTTTTCCCTCCTTTTGAATGAGAAACTTTTACTTTGTTTCATTATTTTCTGAGGTGTACTTTCAATTGGGATTTTAAGAACTAGTTTCCTGTTCCATATCCTTAGAATAAATGTGACTCATTCTCCAGGATTTCTGGCCCTAAATCCTCCTCAAGTTTTCTTGGAAAAAATAGTTTTCCTTTTCAAAAGAGAGGAGGAATATATTGAAAGAACTAAAATCTAGTCCTGCAGGTTGATAGTAAAGTACCTACTAAGAGCAGAGAGGACTTAAGACCTTTGTGGCTCCTCCAGTCTCACTTTCTAATGTTTCCTCCTACTAGTTGCTTTCAGGAGAGATGGCACCCAGCAGTATGACTTGGCAGTAATTTCCCTCAGCTGTGGCTTCTGGAACCGACTTGGTGACCACTCTAATGAGGATGATTCTCATTGGCCGCTGCTCTCAATAGCACCTGGTGGAAGGAAAGTTCCATGGCTATTCTGTCAGTGATGGCAATTGCTCTTAATCTTCCAATAGGTTCTGCTGGAGTGGCAAACCATAGCGAGGGATTTCTAACAGCTGTTTTTATTGGCAGCTGGAGAAGAATCCTTGTGCCCTATTACTTCCAGTGACTCTTGCCTCTCAGAGAATACCACTCCAGAAAGGTTCTCAGGATGGGCAATTTTGTATCTTCTGGAGGATGACTTTGAGGAGGGTTCAAGATAAGCCTTACAATGGGCATTAGATAGTGTCACACTCTCCACCTATCCTCTTAAACTCTTTTGGTTGTGTCAGACTCCTTTTTGACTCAAGATGACTATGACCTCTCATTCTTGCTAAGGGAGCGCAAGAAGTTAGCAACTGTTCTTTTCTTCCCAGAAGTGTCTGAATCCACGTAACTAGAAAATTTCCCATTCTAATCATTCATTCATTTAACATGTTTCTTGAGGGTCTATGAACTGTTGGGACTATAATAGTAATTATAATATAACTATTGGGGCTATAATAGTATTCATTTATTCATATATTATATTAAAATACTAATACCCACACAAATATATAATTATAACTTGTAATAAATACAATACAATGAAAGGGAAACACAGGATGCTATGAAAGAAGGGAACGATGGGAGGGGGTTGAGATAAGGCTTCCCTGGTGAAGTGACATTTAAGCTCAGATCTGAAAGGCTTGCAGACATGTGGTATCTTTACTTAGGAATTGGAGCAGGACAAGAGGACCAGGTTGTCAGGGTCATGTATACCAGACACAGGTCATAAATGGTGAGATGACTGAAAAATATCCCAAGAGAGTAAGCCAAATGGCAGTTGGATATATCAGTTGAATCCAAAGAAACCTAGTCCAAAAAAAGAAACTTGAACTAATACATAAATATGGGTGTCACCTTTATATACATAATAATTAAAGCCACCAGACATGCATAATCAAATTGACTAGGGAGACAGTGAGGCGTCAGTAGATAAGGGGTTCCTCAGACTGAGCCTTGAGTAGCTCCTACACTTAACGGCTGGTAGAGAAAGAAAGCTGGAAAGTGTGAAAACCAAATTCTAAGTTCCCCAATCACGCATTCTCCCTGGAAGCTTAGAGATCTCTCAAGCTTTGTAAGTTTGGAAATTGATTTATACAGATGTCCTTATATCCTTAAAAGAAGTGATGGAATATGAAAAGATATTTGTTTGAATACCAACTTAATGTCCGTCTTCTTCATTAGATTGAAAACTCACAGAGAGCAGAGAATGCCTCATTTGCTCATCCAGTTCCTAACACTTAGAATAGTTCCTGGCCCATACAGGAACTCAGTAAGTATTTGCTGAATCAATCCATCCTTCACAACCTCTGGGAATAATATAGCAATTTAAACAGTTGAAGCAGGATTAAGTGTCGCAGCAAAGGGAAGGACTTAGAATAGAGTAATCATAATAAATATATTGGTGTATACACCCATGCACCTAAACACACCTACACAAAGCCAATTCATCTTTTGTTTACAAAAAAACTGAAAATGTGCAAACTTTCTCATTTGTTCATATATCTTAACTGTGTCTACCTGGGTGAGGAGAAATATTAAAATATGAATATTTCATTTTTAGAGAGCTTTATAATGGGATAGAATGCATTGCTAGATCAAAAGGGAAAAAGAAAGAAAAAGCATACATTTGAGCCAAAGATAGTTGGTAAGAACTCAAATAAGCTTGACAGATTTATCTTAAATAAATTCCTCAGGGGAAATGCAACACCCTGTTCACCCTTCAAATGACAAACCTCTGAAGTTTGGTCCATGGTGGTTGTAGGTCAAGTGGCTGCTTTAAAGCTACAGGCAAAAGAAAATGTCATCCCTTTGTTACTGCCCTTCCATGCCAGTGAGTCAAAAGGTGATTGTGACTTCCGTTTGCAGAAATTTTTTCAGTGCGTAGTTACCAGAAAACTAATCCAGGAGTAACAGGAAAAGGAAGAGAGAAAGAAAGAAAGAAATCAAGGAAGAAGGAAGGAAGGAAGGAAAAAAGGGAGAGAAATTCAATATGCTGTAAGATAGAAAAAAATTTACATCATTCTACTCTACTAAGGTAATGTATATATAAACAGCATAAAACTCCTAAAACTTGGTGCAGTCAGAATTATATTTGGGATTGGATTGATCAGAAATATTAAGATTCAATACTTCCTTTTCGTCAATTATTGAACCCCCACAGTGTGCGTGGCACTATTATAGCCAAATACGTGATATTGATCTATAAATTAGCAATGGTAAAAGCAATAATTTTAACTTTCTTTATAAATGAAAGATTCATTGCTGAGGTCCACTCATGCTAGTAGACTAGTAATTTCCCATGATAGCTGTTATTAAAACAACAAACCTTATAGAATAGCCCTATTTTTCTTTGCCATGTGACAGAAAAATCCATTGCCGTTATTGTTGAGTAATATTATTTTGGGGTTGAATTGACAGCTGCTCTAATTATTTTATGGGTTTCAGAATTTAAACATTTATCCTGGAAATTATATACAGAGGACAGATAATAAACTGATTATGTCTCTAATCTCTGTTTCTAAGTCAGTCATTTAGAACTCAAAATGTATTTTTCCATAGAATAATTGTAATGTTATCAGATTTCATGTTGTTGAAATAGCGCTGTTGTATTTTCTGAGGTTCACCTTCCTGTTAAAGCTTTAAGGTTTGTGTAAAATACGTTTCTAGTAGTTGGCCTGGAACATCATGTATATGACTATGTATAATATATTTTTTCTCTAGGAAAATGGATTTCAATTCCAACTGAAGCGACCAGGAGCATACGTCCCCCTTCTAGAGTAGCAGCTCCCGTAGCATTGGCCCTGGGAGCCAGGGCTCATTTGGGAAGGACACGAGTTGAGTCTGAGCATTTATAACTGATAACCCTTTATATGTGCAGTAGAAAAATACCCTTTGGGGGAGTCGTTCTCCAGGTTTTCTATTGGGGGAAACAAAGCCCCTTTTCTCCCATTGGCAATGGGGACTCTATGCTTAGATTCTTCTGGGGTCAGCAGCCTCTGATAAGGCTGCCAGTGGCCCCTGTCTCTTGGCATTCATGCTGCTGTTTGACCTCCTCCCCATGAGTGACAGCTGGATTTAGTCACTGACTTAATGAATAGAATATGGTAGAGGTAATGGATGGCCTCTCTGAGATTTAGATAACAAAAAGATTGTGGCTTCTTTACTGAGTGACTTCTCTTTCTGGCTTCTTCTGAGGGAAGCCAACTGGCGCACTGTGAGATAATGAAAAAAAAGAATCAATACTTGCTGTTCATTTTTTAGTGTACTTAGGAGTAAATCTATAACTGTGGCCTATATTACATTAATTTAAAATATTATTGTTAATTAATTTAAAATATTTATTTTAAACTTAAAATATTTACTTTAAATTTAAAGTAATATATTAATATAAATATTAAAATATTAATTAATTATATTACATTAATTAAAATAGAACATTAAAGAAGTGAAAACTTCTTTTTAAGAAAATTAATTATAAAATTATAAAAGACATACTTTCCATGGTGGGAAACCTGAAAAATACAAAAACAAACAAAATACCAATTATTCAAAATCTCACCTTCCAAAGATAATTGTTTTTAACAGCTTTGAGTATTTCTTTCTTATCCTTTTGCTAGGTGCTTTTTTTTGGGGTCAAACTAGCTGAGAAGGAACACTATAGATAATTTAAGATGATTTTAAAGACAATTTTCCATGAAAAGCATTTTTCCATATTATTTTAAACTCTTATAAGACATAAGAGATGTATTCTATTTCATCATTTGAATATATCATAATTTACTTATTTATTTCCCTATTTGTAGACATTTAGACTAATCCAAAATTTTTACTATTATAAACATATTTGTTTATAAATCCTCATGTAGATTTTTCATTAGGATAGAACTTGTATTGATGAGTCAAAGAGTCTGACCACTCTGAAAACTTTTAGTACAGATTTCCAAGTTACTTTCTAGAATGATTGAAACATTACATGAATTTGCATTCCTACAGGTAATATATGAACTTGCCTGTCTCTCTTGCACTGACAATTAACATAGAAACAAACCCTTTGCTAATTCGACGGTCAGAAAAACTCTCATTGTTTTCACAAATCATTTTTTAACAGTTTAGAGGTTCATTTCAGTCCACTGAAGGTCTCTATAAATGAAGTTTTTTATTGTAGCTATAAATAGTAAGAGGCAATGAAGAGACATCAAACTAAAAGATAGTGAAATTATTATCTACTAAATTATTACCACTCACAACGATTTTTGAAGGCAGAACTTAATTATATATCACTGTTAACAACGCTCCTATTCACAGCCAGCATCAGGGAGGGCAACGTTGTCTCATTTTGCAAATCCCAAATTGCAACTCTTATCTGCAAATCCACTTCCTCTCCACCCCTTCCACCCACAGTGTAACCTATTTCTAAATGTGGTTGTGGAGCTGTCTACATGAGAACAACACACAGATGAAATATTCCTGGAATCTACTTGAGATCTATTGGATTAACCTTTCTGGGGCCTGGGAAATTTGATTTTTTAAATATGATTAATTCTTCTGTCTACGTAAATAAGGTGAATTTTATTTTTATTTCATCTTTGCTTCAAATTTTACTTTATACCAGTGAAGATATTACTTTTTAGTTTTGCTTTTATGCAAAACTTATGAGGTTAATAAGTCTCTGATGAATCTAATTATAAACTGGCAATAAAGCGCTGTCTATGAAATGCTTGCATAATTGACCTGTGGTACCTAGAGTGAGAACATTGCCATATTTGGCATCTTCTTAATTTGAATAGTGTTTGGTAAATCAACTTCTCATTTAAAAGAATGTTAATTCTAATACACTGACACCCACATAGTCGCCATATTGCCAGACAAAGAAAAGAGATCTGCTTTTAGACATTTTAAGGAAGCAGATTTAGGATAACCTAGGAAAAATTATTTTTAACTCAAAACTCTCACAGAACTTGGTATGTCACTAAAATTCAGTGCAGAGACTGAAAAACACATCAGCTTTGGAAGAAGATTTGGGTTTGAGCTTTAGCTCTGCAACTGGCTAGTTGTAGGTTACTGAGCAATCACTGAATGGCTCTGAGCCTCAGTTTTTCCTCCGTGAAAGGGGGATATTAACAGCTGCCATACAACTTCACGAAGTTGTTGTGAAGATCAAGTAAGATAATAGAGGGAGATACGATATTGAGTCTCAGCTGTTGCACTGCTCAGCTGAGATGCTCCTTTCCCAGTTTCCCACCATGGAAATTGTGATTGTACCCAGTGGAAAGTCATGTCATACAGGGCTCAATGTGCCCAGCATGAATGAACCAAGACCTTATTTTGTAGAATTTAAGCCATCCCTTTTATGTCATATGTCTCTTCCAAATTCAGACAATCAACCATTATTTTAAAATGGCTGTTGAATTGCATCATTTGGAGTTACTTCAAGGAGATTTGTCATTTCTTTTGTGATGCATTCCATGATTTTTATTATTTTGGAGTTCTTGAAAAGCAAGGCTGCTGTCATTCTGGTTTTTGTTTAACTCTCCGGAGAAAGCCAAATGACGGCAATTTTCACAACACCATGTCATAGGAGAGAGTGTTGGATGAGTTAACCTGACTTTCTCAAGGAAGGAAAAGTAAAGTAAACATTTTATGACTCTCAGCAGTCTTAGCTTTCCTTTCTCTCTGCGCAGGAGGATGTCAGCTGTCATGTTGAAAGCAGAGTAAATGGACAGCGAAGCTCCACTTTGCAGGGTTTGTACGTGTTCATTAGGACTTGTGCTTGGAAGGTCTTACAGCAGCCGTTCCCCAAGCCACTTCCAGCACCACAGCAGTGGGCTGGGATTCTGCCGTTGCAGAGAAGGGCAATGTTGGAAAGAGGCACAATGGAAGCCACAAGAGTGAGAGGTGAGATGGGGCAGAAATTTTGGCCTATAATCAAGAACGTCCATTTATAATGGCATTTTTTTCTGGACCTGAATCTGCCCTTGGAGAGAAAAAAGTAATAAAGTGAAAATAAAGTGCCCTTGTGGGGATTGGGGGTGGAGGAGAGGGGTGTCAGCCACAGTGGACCTTTGACAAGAACCTCAGTCATTTATATTTGAACCCATTCCCAGAGGGTAAGCTCGCCTTTCACTTCTGGGAACAATTGTCAGGCAGCAAATAACAGAGACGAAGAGTGACTGCATTTCTCGAGTCAAGGAGCGAGCCTTGTGGAAGTCATTATTCTCTGCGCGTTTCTTCCTGTTGCCAAAAGCTGGCACTGCCCACTCAGCGACAGAGCTCTTCTTCCCTCATAGCTCACTCTGGTTATAGTAAAACCATTCAGAGGTCCTTTTTCTTCTTTTTTGGTGAGGAGGAGTTTTTTAACTTGCTATTTCTCAAGATGAAAAATTCATACAATTCGACCTCCATGAAAAAATGACATAAAAGAAAACCTCTTACGCTCGCCCCACCAAAGCAGCCCAGTCTCTTAGCTTCGCCACAGAAGAGACTGCTGCTTGCTGAATGTAATCAATTATTCATGGGCCAAAGGCCGCAGTGGTGTCTTAGAAATTAAATTAATTTTCAAAGAGCAGATTATGACATCATATTATTATACATTGTGAACTGGGATTTCCTAGAATTTGCATCAACACCCTAAAAGTAGAATCAAATATATAATGTGATTCATTTGTAGCATTTGGGCTTAAAACTGAAAAATATAATCTCTATTTCGGCAGAAGGGTCTTGCATACCCTCAGTGAGGGGATCCAAAAGAACACATGGAGAATGAGTTTGTTCCAAGAATCTGGGTTAAGGAAAGAAGGTCCCAGATAACAGCTAAGCTGCGCCAATGGACAGAGGGGTCAGATGCTGTTTTCCACATTTCTGGGATGTTTGGACAGTGTCTAAGGTGGTACAACTAAAAGTGATGGATCCAAAAGATGGTAACTTCTTTAACCCATCTTGGGTTAAGTATAGTCATAGTTCATAGATTAGGTATAGTTAAATAGATCTAAATATCTAACTTAACTTTGAGATAATTTGCTTTGGAGACTAGATTTGAGAACATCTCCGCTCCTTGTGAACTCTGACTTTGGTAATCGTTATGAAACTGTTTTCTTACTGATAAAATGGGAATAACCAAGCCCATTGGCTTAACTCACCAAGATATTACAACAATAATTTGGAGCTACAAAGGGCCTTCAATAAGTGCTGGCATGTGTAAGTGCTCACGAATGGTAGCTGTTATTTATTATCTAAAAATGCTTCTAACGTGTAATTCCACTGTAGTTACTAATGGTTCTGTGAAATTTGTTAAGACACTAGAGAATTAGAGAAATGGCATACGACAGTGGTTAAGAGACCACATGGAGCTGTGCTGCATGGGCGTCATCTAGGAGGCGTGTTACCTTGAGCAAGATATTTGACTGTCCTGTCATTCCCTTTACTCTTCATTTGAAAGGGATTAATAATAAAATTCACTTATAGAATTACTGTAAGGATTCAGTGAGCTGGTATGTATAGAACCCTTGAAACTGCCTGGCACAGACTAAATCCTAGGTCACTTTTTACTATTATTATTGTTCTTATCATTGTTATTCTTCTTCTATTTACTGCAACAGTCTCCAGTAGCAACTTCCTGAGGGTACATCCTAATGCAAGACAGCTAGGACCATAGTTAATTTCAAAAACTCATTCAAGAAATATTGAATGAGAAATGTAAGTTGGGTTCTCCAAGAAGCAGATTCTGGCAGCAGGTTTTTTGGGAAGTGTTCTTGGAATCAACCCCTGTGGAAGGGAAGTGAAGGAAGCAGGATTGAGCAGAGAGAGAAGAGCGCTGCATGCATGCCCGAAGGACAGCTGACGCCATAGGGAGCATGGTGTTGGGCATAAAGGGTCATGCTTTTAATCAGGCATTGGATGTAGGCTGCTCTGGTAAGGACGTGACTTGAGCAAGGATGTCGAGGCAATCCTCGAAGGGAGGACAGCTGAGGGATGTCCACTTACAGCCCTCCCAGCAGCTGGTACAACAAGCACTTCCTTGAGGGGGGATCTGGGCAGCATCTATCTTTGTCTATCACAGAAATATTTGTTTGCCAGGCACTGAGACTGTGATATTTTTACTATCTTAAAACATCTGTATTTCTATGTGATCTACAATTCTCTACAAGAAGTACTTCTGTTTATTTATTGACCTATTTAATGGACTCTAAGCTGCTAGAGGGCAGGCACTGTGTTTTAATTAATCTTTGCCTCCCAAGTACCTAAAATAGTGCTCAATGTATAGTAGCTGCTCCATAAATGTTACTGCATGAAGAAACAAGCGAATGGATGAGTGGTGAAGGACATAGAGAAAGATTCGGAGAAAGGATAGGGATCGTAGAAGAGAATGAGACAGACTTGCTTGTCTCGTGTGAGAACTGCTGGATGATGTGGGGCAGTTGGGGAGGGGGGAAGATAAATGCTCACAAGACTTGATGCCTGAGAATCTGGACTTAAAATGGGTTCAATTGATGGATTTAAAATTAAGCTTGGTGAAGAATTTGAACTCAGTGTTTAGAAACTTTCCATATGATAACCATGTGGTTAAGAATAAAGAAGTGCCTTAACATAGTCAGTAAAATTTTGAGGATAAAGTACATTATTAAACATACTTTCATCCCTTCAGAAATTGGGACAGTGTAGAAAACAAACAGAAATATTTGCTCTGATGCTTTTAGATTTACTTTACGGGTTGTTTGTACAGCTGACTTATTGAAGATATATTTATTTTTAGTGCTGGGAATATTAAAAAATCTGAAAGTATTTTGAAGCATTCGCCTCTGATTCCGGCACTTGAATTAGGCTCATATCTATAAAGGGTAAGACAGTCTTCAGAAATTTGTCAATCTTATGCATCTTTCGTTTAAAATCTTCTTGAAAATTGCAAATGTTCACATAGAAAGAATCTTTGTTTTTTAGGTCTTGTCGAAAAGCATCTTTTGTTACATGTCAAAAAATTATCTTTTCTATTTTAAAAAAGGAAGGAGTAATTTTTCTCTGGTTAGAAGTTTTCAGTTGTCTGATGTTTAGACCATTCTCTCTTTGTCTCAAAGGTAATTCAACATTTTGAAAGAGGTATTCTATTTTCAGGACTAGCTAAGCATGCTAAAACTTCCACTTGACACATCAATTATATCTCCTATAAAGACTGGAGGTATATCAATTCCGCAGTTCAGAAACAACTTTAATAATGATGAAAATCTATCAGACCATGGTGTCTTAAGAACATTGGACTGAAATAGTTTTTAGGAAGTAATTTTAAAGAATATCTCAGATATAACACACACACTTCACTGTCTTCATTATTCTATGTTCCTATGACTCTACAATGGGTCATAGTTTAATGAAGACTTTTAAGAACATAAGAGAATTTTTATTTAAATTAGTCAGATTCTTAGCAGAAGGTCATAGTGATAATCAGACACTCCAGGCCTAATATCTTAGGATTCTGTACTGTCACTGGCATTACATAAGTTTAATATTGTCTGAGAATTAGATTAGCAACTTCAGGTAGTCTCCGATTCTTTAGTATTTACATCTTCCATGAAATATCAGGCGTAATCACTCTGGCTGTGACTGTCCTATAACTACTATGTATCAGCTCAGACCTCTGACCTCAGATCCTCTCCCAAAGGGTGTGGGTTGCAGACTTTCTACCTCAGGGTGTCCACACCTTTTTATCAAAGCAAAAAAAGAAAAAAAAAAAACCACCAAAAAACCTTTTATCTGCAATATTCTCTTTATTATGAACTCTCTGGCCATTATAAAAATCTGCAATAATCTCCAAATGAAAAAGCCAGTTGGTCTTTTTGTAGCGTGTATAATGAAACAAACTCTAAATTAGTTAAAGTTTTCCTCCATTTATTGACAGATTCTCTAGCTGGATAATCTAATTTGATATTCTTTGCCAACCCTCCATTGATTTATTCCCTCTGGTGATGGGTTAACCTGATTACTTGTAAATTTCTCTGAATCTCAAATTTAATGACTACTTTTTATTATAATTAGGCTGATAAAGAGTATTTTTCAAAAGCATAAACAGGTTTCTAGTAGAGTCTTTGTTGACTGTAGGAGTTATTTATATACATCAAAGGAAAGCATTGTAAGTAGGGAGAAGAGAGAGATGAGAAAAAGTGAGCAATTTCTAAACTGCTGTGTCTAATTTTTTCTATGTGAAACTGCCTCACTTTTTGTATGTGAAACTGCCCCAGAAAGCTACACTTTAAAAAAATTATATTTTATTCTTACAAACCACGAACTTTGGTTGCAAACAAAAGGAACCACTGTGTCTAACTTAAACAGAGAAGGAATTTTGTTAGAAAAACCACAGGTGGCTCACAGAATTCTCCAGATGTAGAAACAAGTGGAAAATAAGAGAATGCAGTTGTGGTCAAGAGCCAGCTCCCCCATAGGAACGGTCTGTGAAGGACAGAAACCACGGACACATGCCCATGAACCCACCACTGCATGCTGGACTCCGCCCACCCAGACACTTGCTGCCATGTTGCTGGGCTCTTGACTCTCCCCACATTGCTTCTGCCGCTATGAATAATCTTTGTCCCTCAGCGCATGATCCATTCTTTCAAGATTCAAAATCCCTAACTGACCTCAAATGGATCACAGTTTCAACCTGGGAGTGGGAGGAGAGAAGGCAGAGTGAGGGCTTGTTCCTCCTGCCCTCACTGGCTCCCCACTCCCCACCTTGAGATTTCCAAACATAGGAACTGTATTTCCATGTCATGCAAACAGACATTAACAAATGTCTACTAGATTAAGTTTCTACTTTGGAGCCATTCCTTTCAAAAGTAGATACAGAAGTAATGAAGTGCAGATGCACTGAGATCCATTACTCTTGCACTCAGTTCTGGTGTCAACAACGACCCTTGGAATCCTTTTTAAACTATAGTATCAAGAAGAGTGTTGATAATGATCATAATCATAGAGGGTGAAATACTCAGTGTTTCTTGTTATTTTGAGTTAGTAAACCACAAAAGGATAGTTTTCAGCTATTGAGGATTGATTATTCAGTGAACTGTCCTTTCCTCATTTATATTTCTCTGACTGTCAAGAATACAGCAATTTTCTGCTTAGAATTACCTTTATCATAGGGAGTTGGATTAGAACAGGAAAAAAAGAGTTAAATTTCACGTTGAGTAAATGTTGCTCCCTTTCATTGGCAGTGTGGGCAAAAACATTGGCCCCAAGTTGAAAGTGTGTTTTTTTTTCTTTTCTTATTTTCCTCTAATCTTTTGTAGATGCACCACCCAACAGATATTCATGAAATGCCTTCTCTATGTATGTGGGGAAATATCTTTATGGATTTTTTTTATTTTCCATCTGGGGACCCTTATTTTTGTAATTTTTTAGTTACTTTTCCTCTTTTTCATAATTTTTTTCACTTCAATATTTTAGGTAAAATAATATAAATACAAACAATAACTAGAGATTATCAAAGTCACAAATGACCTATAAAAATAGCATCAATTTATGATCTGCTATATATATTCAAGGCATTGAGTTTGGCATCATGGGGATATGAAGGTGATAAAATCTGATCCTGGATCATAAATATTTTGATATTTAAAGGAAATTAAAGCAATTCTTTACAATAAACTGCTGGCAAAAACAAGATTAGGGAGGTAGGAACCCTGAACCCACCTACCTCGTAATTCTGCATAAAGTTGGTCAGCCTGCATCCCTTGTAATTATCTTGCATATTGCCTTTGGCACATGTGCCCTAGATAACTGAGAGCTGTGGTAAGATTTTATATTCTTCCTACGAAAATCGAATGTAAAATAGGTTAGAGGTTTTTTCTCATATTTTGATGATCGGTAAGTCTTTTTCACAAGGGTGACTCTTCCTAAGTAGAGTAATCAAGCCACATGATTTGATAATTGATGCACAGGGAAGTGCTTTAATGAATTATTGAAGCGCTTGGCTCAGGTGTGTGTCTCCCAGGGACAGAATACAGAATTACCGCTTAGCAATTAGATCATCAATGTTCCTTACCCAGTTGACCATAATTAAAATAATTTTATTCTTGGTTTGATATTGGGAATTAAAACTCACACCTCAGTTACCTGGTAAAAGGTTTTCAAGGCTAATGGCGTGAGACATGAGGGTTTTAAAATGCCAACCCATTCTTCCTCTGAATATAGAATTCTTCAATCATTCACGTCTGATTAAAGTTGTATTTGACTAATTGATAATGACTTTTCAATTAGGTAAAAGCATATTTTATTTAGAAATTACATTTATTTACATTGATTTTTCTCCTCTTCAGGATGTCTGGGTTTCTGTATCCAATTTGATCTAACTGCCACAACTCATAGGAAGCCTTTGCAGGGTAACTGACAGTCATTCCCCAAACACAGGCTGATATAATTAGGTTTTGGAGAAAGGCATTGCATAAAGTCAGGATAATTTTGGAAAAATATGTGGGAAACTTCCCCAGTTCCCATAGGGATATCCACAGAGGTGTGTAACTGGATGCGAACAAGGGAAATGAAAGCTGATCTCTTGTGAGATCATGCCCTTTTCTGGCTGTGGTGGTCACAAGCAGTTCCCCAGGTGAGGGAAAATTTATTACAAGCACATTCATTTTGACAATTTCTCTTTCCTGTCCATCAGTGTAGAAGTGATGAAGGGCGTGCTGGATGAAGACGGGCAGACTGATGGGCTGGGACAGCTTCCTGCTGTCTACCTGGTAGGGATTGGAATAGAGACCCTCTCCAGTTCTTTCAGGGGCCCAAGGAAGAAGGCAGAGCTGTTTCTGCCCTGCCAGGCAGGAGAGTGACTCCGTTACCCCTAAAGGAGCAGTGGCTCCAGTTGCCAAGCCCTCATCATCAGGAGAAGTTGACTCTTCATTAGCCCTGCTGAGCTTTGGGGGAGTCAACAGAGCACAGCTGGCCCTTTAGGGTGCTGAGTTTCCCTAGGAAGTGAGGTGATTTCTGTGGAAGTCCTGTAGACTATAGTTTTAGAACGGCAATCATATATTCATGGAGACAAGTCTATGCAGGGAGTCATGATCAGTTCTATCTAATCTCTAACTTATCTCTTGACTCTTATTTTTCCCCTTTCTAGAGCCACAGTCATAATTTTGTCTCATTATTTACACTGTATTCACCTCTTGACCAATCTAAGTGGATTCAGTTTCTTTTGACTCCAACTATTCCAGACTCTGTACCCCGTTGCCAGAGTTATTTTATTTTCCTAAAAACACAGATAGGATCATATAATCTACTTCTCAAAAACCTCCTGTGGTTTATTTAAAGAATAAAATCCAAATTTTTAAGACTAGACTTTGACATACCATATGTGGACTCCACACTATATTTTTGGTTTTAACTCTGACAATAATTCCCCATGGAGCCAACACTCCAATCTAACTAGGTCATTCATTTTTGCCTGGACCCATCTCCAGGGTTCTACTCATGATATGCCTCCAGCTGGAATGGCTTCATCTTTCTCCTTCACCTTTTCAAGTCTCCTAGGCTTTCGAGGTTTGAGTTAAGCATCAACAATCCCCAGCTGGAGTTTTCTAGCACTGGGTTATGTGAAGTGGTTGCTATCACATATTATTTTGTGAGTAATCAATACTTCTCCCACTTACTCTGCTGTAGATTCCTTTACCAAGAGAAAAGCCTTTCGCTACATAATTAAAGATGAAATGTAGCATAGGCAGTTTATTGATTAGTATGAACTCAGTAGGGTACAGTCAGGAAACTGCTTTATTACTTTCCCATCACTGCTTTCAAACACTTTATGTCAGCTTATTCTTCTCTGCCTCCGGGTGACTTCTTGAGCAGGTCCCAGATCTTTAGCTGTAGATAAATTCAGCCAGAAGAACAGTTTCTTCTTCAGATATTAAGAAAAGTCTTATTCAATTAGAAATAAAGACATTAATTTTTTATGCAATTTAAAGCTTCTTCCTCCCTTAGCCTCAACACAGGTCTCACTTGTGGTTCTGGAAGAAGCTGTGAAGAAGGTAGAGAACATTGTCTTTTCTTTTCCTTCTTGTTTTACTTCTCTTCTCACTTTGCTTCTGGCTCCCCCAGGGCTGGAGAAGGAGGGATCAGAGGAAAGGGGCCAATGGCCATTTTACTTAGCTGGTGCTGTCTGTAGATCTCTTGGTTGTTGGTTTTTTTCTGTCATGACAGGTGCCCAAACACTGGTTTTCTCCCCTGGGGTGCATGTGAATTCTTGTGTGTGCATATGTGTTTATGTGTGTGTGTGTGTGTGTGTGTAGAGGCTGCTTCTGACACTACTGATGCATTCTCTGGCAGGCTGATCTCTTGGGACCACTTCCTTTAACTTCTTCCTTGCAAGGGCAACCCATCTCTTTCTTCCCTTGGCAGCCAGTTCTCTTGGATAGAGTACTCCAAAGAAATTCAAGCCTAGTTATTTACCCACTTGGCCCATGGGAAATCTCCCTATCTTTGTCCTGACAAATGGCGAAAGTAGCAAAAGCACAGGCTTCTCCCCCAGTTGCCCACTTTTATCTTGCTCTTAGAGGCAGCTCCATCCATGCTCCAGCCTTCAGCCCGCTCCACACAAGAGCAGACACGAGCCTGTCTTCATGGATCACTCTACACTCCTGGGCCATGTGATGCTCTCTTGGAACCCTTAAAATCTCCAACCCAGAGGTAACCCAGGGTGAACAGATGCTTTTCGATAACCCAGCAGGATCTAAACAGAGAGTAAAATGCCTCTCTTCTTGTAATCCCTCTCCTCAACTCCTTCAAGGGGTTCTCTGAGGGGCTTTTCTCTTAAATTGCGGGTTGGAAAAGCAGACTCCTCCCTTCTCTCATGGATATTTGGCATCTCTCTGTAGAAAGAGGTAGTTTTTTTTCTATCCATTATAATAAAAAAGACCAGTTTTGAAGCCTTAAGTATAATACCAAGATGTCAATAAAAGTCTTTCTTAAGATTCTGTTAGTGTCGAATGGGATTAGTATTGGAGTTCTTCTTTGTGGAGAGAATGAGGACCTAAAGTCACGCTAGTTATAACTGACAGGCACCTGGTCAAATTGATCCCTCTCACTAAGCTTGACAGGGCTCAATTGTAGGAAATGAGGAGTCTGCAAAGGGCAGAGAGGTAGGAGAGGAAAGTCAGGAGGAAGAGAGCTGCTTAAGGGATTCTCAGGTCACAATGGCAGATTTCATTCCTAGGTTTCAGTGGCAGGTTTCCTCAGTCTGTCCTCTCTAGAACACCATCAGGTGATGAGAAAAGGTGCCTACTCTAGTTTCTCTTCAACTTAAGGGCTCTCTGGTATCCATTGACAGCAATATCTTCAGAATGACAAATGGTTGTAATTTATCTCTTAAATTATAGTCTTCCTAAAAATTGTCGACCTAAGGTTTCCAGAATATTGAGAAGAGAAGATTTTGGGTGCTTTAATTAAAAAATTTGACTACTGATTGTAAAAGCTGGATGTTATGTACCCAGCTTAGAGTGTTGTCTTAGTGGTCAGGCATAACAGAGATTTACCAGTGTGTCAGCCCAGAAGAGCACTCCTGTCTTATTGGGTAACACCCCCTACACATGCACACAAGTGTATACACACGTGTGTGCACGCGCACACACACACACACACACACACACACTTGCCTTGTGGTTCTATGGGGCTGTCAATCTACATTAGCAGTAATGATTGGGGCAGAAGCCGTCATGATCCAGGCTGGGACAAGTCAAATCTTTTGTAAGGTGTGAGGCAAGTACTACCTGTGGCCATGGTTCTCTCCACTTAAGGGCCCTCTCGTATCCACTGACAGCAGTATCTTCAGAATGACAAACGGTTGAAATTTCTCTCTTAAATTATAGTCTTCCTAAAAACCGTCAACCTAAGGTTGTCTAGTGGCCAAAGACAGAAGTGAGTCCAGATGGTGTTGAAGGCCCAGATTCACTTGTTTCAGAAGCAAGACCCTTGCCTTTTATGCAGCTGGGTTGTGTGAGCCCATAGAGTCCCCTTTCTTCTTAGAGGGGCCTGAGTTGGGTTTTAGTCACTTGAAACAGAAAGGTCCTGAGCTAAGTACACAAGACACTGAGTTGGCTAGAAGGGGACTTTGGCTGCAGTCCATTTTCCTGGTTTTGAGCAACATATTTCACCATCTAATTGTCCTGTTTTCTTTTAAAAACATTTGTTAAATAGCACTTCTCATGAATGAAAAGAGCTTAGCATTAGAAATTCTGGGTTTAGCTTCTGCTTCAACATCTTGTTGACCATGTGACTTTGAACAAGACACTATTTGCCTGTTTCCCTATGTGTACACTGGATATTATAATACTTAAGAAGGCTGTTCCCAGAATTGTCAGGAAGATCAAATAGAAAATACACATGAAATTACTTTGTAAACTATAAATTACTAGACAAATGTAAGACATCATTACTAATAATAGCAACAGTATTTTGAATAGCATTTGGAAGTAATATTATGGCATTTCATTTGGCAGTATCTGAAAAAAATATTTTGACTTCTTGGAGAAAATATCCATAGGAACATACATATCTTCTCCATACCTCTTGATGTGCTCAGAGATTCATCTGGGTCACTAGGCATCCAGATTCAAGCAGGTAAAGGATTCCTTTAGAGATGCATATTTCAGTATGAATCGGTTTAAACCAAAAAAATTTTAAGATCGAATACCTGGTTTAGTGTTATCATATTGAAGAAATGGGAGTTTTCATGGAGGAGGAAAAAAGGGACCCCACATTGAAGGAATAGACATTTGATGAGGAGTGGCATAGGCTGGGTATTTCAAGGAACACTCAGGGTTTTATTGGCCAGGATATCATCGGTCATTTGAGAGTGTGGGAATAAAGAAAGTAGGATGTGGGAGGCGAATAAGGAAGAGGAAGAGCCTCCCTAATATCAGAGCTAAGTGCTGGTCTTATCCTCTCCTTGAAGAGACCTGAGAGATGGTGTCTACGGAAACCAGGCCCCACCCACACCATCATTCAGCCTTGGGAGCAGAACTGGTAGGATGGAAGCATGTCAGGGAGAGGCACTTGTCTAATCCTGGGCCTGAGTCATACACCCGCTGAGGAAGTCAGCCTCCCAGGCCCTGGTCCAGGGTTAGTTCTGCTCACAAACGTAAACTCTTTGGAGAGGTATTTTTGAGCCTGTACAGTTGCACTTCTTTGCAGCTTAGAGAGAATTGTGATAATTTAAGGTTTATCACAGACACAGACCATAAATCAGGGTTTGTTACTGGTAGAAATAATAGAAAGCCCCAGAAAGCCCTTTAGAGTCTCAAAAAGCATTAGGATGGTTCAATTTAAAGTATTTTAGCATGCTGGTAATACAGTGAGTGCGTATTGGTGGAACTGCATGCCATCTCTGTTTGAAATCCCAGTTCAGCTTTGTTAAAGACCTAGGAGTAAGCAATTAACTTCCCACAATTCCAATACAATGTTCTTCAAAATGGGCCCATTTTAGAATTATTGATTTTGTATTATAGATAAATAATTATGTGTCTGAGAGTCGCCCTGTTGTGGTGTTGGAGAGATCTAGATGCGAATTTCAGTTCTGCTGCTTAATTGTGTGACCTTGAGCAAGTTATTAACGTCCATGAGTCTCCATTTTCTCATCAGTTAAATGAAGGTAATAATAATTACTAGCTACAGGATTGTTATGAAGATTAAAGTCAACAAAAGTAAAACATCCAGGGCATTAACTGACAGTCAGAGAGGGCTCAACAGGTGACAGAAGCCATTATTGTAATTATGACTAGCAATTTTTTCACCTTGACTGGGTTGTAGTTGTGAGTTTCATAGTGTGGGAGATGGGATTCACTGCCATCTCCTCTGATATGGAGATCCTCCCTCAGAGGTGGACAGTCACTTGAAAGACAACCTCACTCGCTTTAGACTTTTTTTGGGCTCAGATTTGCATCTCAATGCAATGGCTTTAGGACCTCAGCAACCATCAAGGTTGTATTTTGCTGAGGAGATTAAGATCCAGAGAAGCAATGTTCCAGGACTGCAAATTCAGTGGGTGGCCAGCCAGGGCTCTGGCCATGCTGAAAGCCTGGGACGGCTCCCTTCAGCCCTTCACAACCCGCGGCCAGAGCATGCCACTCCACTGTTTCCTGTCTGTGCCCCTTCAGTGTTTTTAAACACAGTTTCCTCTCCCTGGAAGTCCTTTGTTCTCCTTTCTTTCCCTAACTCTCTCCCACCACCTTTCTCTTTGAACGCTGATCTTTCAAGGTGTAGCCCAGATTCACCCTCCAATTTTCTTTGCCCCTTTTGGCAGATGAGCTTAACATAGTTTGTACAGCATCCACTTTGGGACAAATCACAGCGTGTGGTAGGTGTCTGTTTCTGTCTCTGTCTCCATCATTAGACAGACTGGGAGAGCGGAGGCGAGGCTTCGCTTATCTCCTCCGGCTCCGGTTCTAGATCAGAAGGTATCAAGTGTAGCCTCCAGGCCTGCACAGCAGATGCTCATTATCCATATGGCAAATCAATGAACCAGGCCTTTTGATTCCCAATCTTGTTTTCTACCTCTTATGCCAGCCGTTTACCTCCACGCGCCTCCCTAACCTACCCTTGAGGACAGCCGCTAGAGGAGACAGATTTTGGCACTACATCCGCTCACCTCTAAATAATGCCGCAGTGAGGCTGCTTGATGATTTTACAATCAGGGTTTATTTTGTCCTGCTTCAACTTGGGACACTCTGGACGTTCGTAGCCTGGAGGTTGTTTGTCTTGATTTGCAGTGTGCGTTAACTTTAATGTAAGAGTCAAAACCTCATTTGCAAAAACAAGGATTTTAACCTTTTGTCGATGCTTTCTTTTAAAACGAGTTACCTCTTCTTCCAGGAGGTGGCAGTATAACACAAACAATCGTTTGAGCAAACTGCAGTTTTGACTGTTTTAGGTTCACTTTAGCATCACAGCAAGAGGGGTCTCCTTCTGGGTTAGATTTCTACAATAATTCTAAATTAAAAAGATAGAGTCTATCTAAAGATTTTATCTACCAGTCATCTGTTCCCTGCCAATCATTCTCATACATTTCCTCAGGTAAGAAAATTTAGCCCTGGTTATGTAAGAATTCCTTCATACCTGACACTTGAAAATATAAAACAAAAAATCCTTAGGAAAAATTCTCTGTAATTGTTTTAGTGTATGTATTATTAGTCTTAATTTTTTGTTGCTATATTTAACCTACTATATTATGTTAGCTGAGGAAAAATTGTTTGGGCTATTGATGTGACCTCAGTTGACAAAACTTTTTTTGTGGAATTTATTTGAATGTGTGTAAGTTCTAGACATATGTATATTTATTGGAGCGTGTGTCTTTCAAAGAGTTATTTCAGCCTCCCAGAATTATGGTTTGTTTTTTAGACTCAGCACATTCTACAGAATTAGATTTCATTAATTTAGTTTCTCAGATTTTGTTTAGTTATCTATAACTTCTAGAGAATTTCTTAAATAAAACTGGAAGAAAATATTTATCAGACCAAGATGAATTATATGTCAGAGGAGTCAAGAAATAGTTTTCAGGGTGTGCCTACTTAAAATTTTGGATACCAAGAAGCAAAGATTTGAAGCGTGTCAGCAAGTCAGAAATCTATCACTTAAAGGATGTATCTAATACTTGTTATTCTCTGAAAAGACAACGAGCAGCAAACCGCTCAATTATGATTAATAAATAGTTGTTATTTATGATATTCCAATTCACTTGTGTATAAATATGTGTTGACGTCTTTAGTATATTTTCTCATTCTAGAGGCAAGAAAAATCTTTGTACTGTGGATCGCAGACCCTGCATCCCCATTTACTCTCTATTAATACCTAACTTCTTTTTCCACTGTGCTGGTCACAAAGGAGACAACAGAGACCAAAGCCTGAGTAGCAATGAGGTCCCAAGGGATGGGTGGAAGGAAAGATCTAGCACAAGGTGTCTTTGCAAATACTGACCCTTCACTTGTTTCTTCATGCAACAAATACTTCTTTAGTGCCTACTATCAGCGGTCACTGTATGAAGTGGTAAGGACACAGTCAGCCAGATAGGCAGACATACTCTCTGCTGACATTCTTACAGACCAAACCCTGTTTCTCTCTCTCCTGTATCTATTTTCTGCTTCTAAGACTGCATTTAGATGGACAGTGAATGTCTTGCATTCATCTCTCTTATCTTGTAACTTTTCTCCCCTGGGTTCTATCTCATACACATACAGAGGAAGACGATGAAAAGACATGTAGGAGAACAGCAAGTGAAGATGGAGAACTGGAGTGATGCATCTACAAGCCAAGGAATGCAGGAGGCTGCCAGGAGATGGGAGACCGGCCTGGGCCAGTTTCCCCGCTGGAGCCTTCAGAGGGAGCTGGGCACAGCTGACACCTTGATTTTGGACTTCTGGCCTCCAGAACTGTGAGACCATACATTTCTCTTGCTTTAAGCCACGGGTTTGTGGTACTTGGTTACAGCAGCCCCAGGAAACTAATATGGATTTTGGTTCCATCTTTTTGCTTTCCAGTATGGGAGATTTCTGTGACTTTTTCTTCCAGATTGCCAGCTTGGGCTTTAGCCCCATCAATCTATTATTCAGTGCATCCATTGCCTTTTTAATTTTTGTGATCATATCCTAAATGTCCATAAAGATTCTTCTTGTTCTCTTTCCACAGAAACTGTTCTAGATTTTGGATGAAGATAATTAGATTTTTAAAATAAGCATCTCTGTTTCCTCTAGGTTCAGTTGTTCTGGTGGTTTATTCTGTTTCTTTTCTTTTTTGTACTGATGTAACAAGTTATGATATTGAGATCATATTTTTGAAGAAAAGACACTGATAGGTTTATAAGATCCTATGTCTGGGCAATGAGCATGGGATTCCTCAGTGGAAATGGTCCCCCCCAGAGGCCGGGCTGACTGTGGGCTCTGATGAAGTGGATGATAACAGGCAGGCTTCCCTCTCTGTGGGGTGTGGAGTGTAGCAGAGACAGTTGCCAAAATAAGGAGAGTTTACTCAGGTTTGGAGCGCTCCAGTGTGTTTTCCTCCCAAGCAGAACTACTTTTCCTGTTTTCCCACAATGTGTAATATGCAGATCAAGGGTAACTAAATTTATTCCCTATTCTAACACTTAAAGAATGCACTGAAAACAATTGTGTAATGGGACAATATTTTTGAAAGAAAGTATCATTGATAAAATTCCTTTTCTTTGTAATTCTCGTTATATTTGGCTTTCTGCCCACTGAAGCTGAGGCTTCTGCTGCTTTAGAGGGAGGCAACATGCCACCAAGAATAGGAAAGTCATTGCTCAGCTTGGCTTTCAAATAACATAGCATCAAAGAAGCAGAGATTTCATTTGCAAAAGCAATGGTTTGTTGAAAGAGGGAAAAGGATTTGTTGGTTCCAACTAATCAAACTGGGTGGGCTTTGACCAAGTGCCCATTGAAGGTGAAGGAGGGATAGGTGTGGTGGGGAGAGAAAGACTCTAGATCAGCTTTAGGATCCCAGAACTTAGAGGGATTGTCCCCACTTTCTGTCTGTAGTTCAGCTTTGCAGGATACCTTTAAGTAGCATGCTCTATGCCATGAGGCAGCTTCTAAGAATGAAATGGGTGGTACGGTATGGTTAGTTACGCTGGGGGCCTGAGATGGGGCCTTATAGGTCCCCATAGCCTGCACGTGTGTGGAGGGGAGCCAGATATTTTTCATGTCTGAGAAAGAGGACAAGTGCTAGGTAGATGACAGCTGAAATCTAGACAGGGATAACCATGATGTTGGGTGAAGGGAGTCATCTCTGAGGTTGAGGCTGAACAGAAAAAGCTGAGGATCGGTTAGAGCATGGAACTGTGTCTGCAGGACTAGTGCTTAGCAAGAATTAAGAACTTAGATAAGGCTGAGTCAGAGGTAGGATGGCCAACCCATGATTAGAGACCAGACAGAGAAATGACAGCTGTGGACGCTATAGCAAGGTATCCAGTGAGGACAAAAGTCTCTTTTTAGAGATCTGTTACATTCCATCTGAATCCAGTGGAAGCTAGCTGAGAAAGATAAAACTTCAAATGACCCCTCTCCCCTATCATGACTCTCCCTAGAATCCAGATGCCATCCTGGAGAGGAGGAGATTGGAAGAAATTTGAGCTCAGCAATTTGGAATGGAAAACAATCCTGATACAGAATTTGATTCTGAACTGACTGAGTTTGAATTGAGAATGGACTGAGAATTTACCTGTAAGAGACCAAGATCTTGATCAGAAGGCATCTACTTGGTGAGATCAAGGGCTCACTGCTGTCCAGTGATGTCAGACCCAGGAAAGAGGACCTATGTTCTCATCAATTTTGGACATTCCCTTCCCTGCAGGGTGGGCAGTCTGGGGGCTAAGGGGATGTGCCCACAGGAGGCTGCACACCTCTTGTAAACCGGGTACTAGAGTTTGTGTTATTCCTACACAAATGGTTCCGAGGCCTGTGGCATTCTCTTCTTTGATTCTCTTTCCTATGACTGCCCTCTTGTGGCTTGGAGTTTATACCTTAAGGCTGAGGGGTGCCCAAAGGATGGCTATTTTTGTGGATGGAGTAGGACATGTGGACTTCGATGTCCACCTGCATGTGCCCACAAGCTGTTGAGGTGCAGGCAGAACAAGTGGGAAGAGAAAGGGTGGGCCATGAGTTGCTGTACTGTCGCACACTGCCATGACAAGCTGTAGAACTTTGAGGAGGAATTCTACATTCAAACCTGGCTTTCCAGGTTGATGTGAAGGTATATTTATCAAGCTAAGAGGATAGAACAAAATTCAGTAGTTTATTAGTTTGATTTATAACTTCTAATGTTTAGGCATAACCCTCCAGGGCCTTCATTTGCCCTCTCGCCCTGGGTGCTGCGTGTGTTAGGAGCAGGCCTGCTGCCCTCAGTGAAACAGTAGTTGGGGGTTCTGTTGAGTTCAGTCATAGAGATAAAGAAGGTTATATTAATGAGAGTTTGAGTTGTGACTGTATGTTTGGAAACTGTTGCCTGTGCTAGAATTATCATCTATGAGGTGATTTCTAGTACTATAAAAAGTTAAAATTTAATCCTTGCAGGAGCGTTAAGCAAAGGAGAAATACATAGCAAGTCTACTTTCTTCTCCAGTTTTTAAATTTGTGGACTTGAGGAGGGAGAGGCTGTGGGGAGGGGGAGGGAAATACTGCCTGCTCCCACGAGGCCACTATGTGTAAGCGCAGACCCCATTTTCTCCTGCTGCTCACAGCCTTTCCCTCAGCTGTCTGCCTCCCCTCACACGCCCTTCAGGCTTGCTTCCTCTTTTCTGGTCTGTGATGTAATTCTTTCTTTCTTTCATTGATACTTCTAACTTGTCCTTCTTTCCTCAATTTCTCCCTTTGTGCACTACTTCCGGAAGCCCTGGGCAAGTTTTTCTCCCAGTCCAGTGAAACCCAGAAAACCCTCTGGCCTTGCGACTCTCCTGCTGTCCTGGCCTGGCTCACCCAATTTCCCAAGCAGGATCTGGGCTGAGTTCACTCTCTGTCTTCCATTCTAGCTCCTACTGAGGGAAGAACAAGCCAAAATGTACAGAAACAGTAAACATTTCGGTGTTGCCGCAGAGCTCCATAACTGAAGAAGGTTCAAGCTGGAAGGCGCCCTCGAGGTCATTTGGGTCAGAAACTGCATACTGGAGACTCGGAATCTCCACCACCCAGTCAGTGGGAGGCCTCCCATCCTGCCAGATGGTCTGGGCCTCTGCTTTTCCGGTGAATTATACCAGGTAATCTCCCTCCCTCAAGAGTTCATTTTGTCGAATTTTTATTGGCACTCCAAGAAATAAAAACAGATATTCTTTTCTCCTTAACATATTTCCAGATGGATCTATCCCAAGAAATATTAGACAAAAAAAAAAAAACAAGAAAGAGAAGAAACTCTTGTCCCTGCCAATTGGCATTATAACTATTGCTTAATTATTTCTTTGAAGGACGGAATGATGGTCTTGGCTAAAACCAGTGCCTTCGTGGAGATGACCTCACTTTAGCTACTGCTCCTGGACCCCAAAGACATAATCAGAACAGCAAACCATAAAGACTAGTTATTTTAGTCACAGGTAAGATAATATAAGTATATTACTTTTCTAATATGGCTCATTTCTATTTATGTCAAGGAGAGTATGTGTATTACTATTTATTTTATTTTATTTTAGTCCATTTATTTTATTTTTGCTCTAAGTTTATTAGAAGATTGAGAAAGGGAATCGCCTCATTTTTGAAGTCTCTTTTCTGTCCCATACATGACTCATCTCTGAGCACAATCTCACTGTTATGGGCTGAATGTTTGTGTCTCCCAAAATTCACATGTGAAACCTAATCCCCAATATAATGGCATTTGAGGTGGGGGCTTTGGCAGGTGATTAGGTCATGAGAATGGAACCCAAATGAATGGGATTAGCACCCTTATGAAAAAGGCACCAGAGAGCTCCATTGCCTCTTCCACCAGGTGAGGACACAGCAAGAAGACAACTGTCCGTGAACTGGGAAGCAGACTCCCAACAGATATTAAATCTGCCAGTGCCTTGTCTTCGGACTTCCGAGTCTCCAGAACTATGAGAACTAAATATCTGTTGTTTATAAACCACCTAGTCTATGGTATTTTTTTAATAGCAGCTTGAATACACTAAGACACTCACTTCCTGGCATGTGATCCAGAACAAAGACCACCCATCAGAAGATATCAGCATAGACTCAAAGCCAGGCTTTATCTCTTTCCTGCACCTATTATTCATATGTATCCACTGTCTTTGGAAAATAATTTGAAACAATTTTTTTTTTTTTTGAGGAAGATTAGCCCTGAGCTAACCGCTGCCAATCCTCCTCTTTTTGCTGAGGAAGACTGGCCCTGAGCTAACATCCGTTCCCATCTTCCCCTACTTTATATGTGGGATACCTACCACAGCATGGCGTGCCAGGCAGTGCCATGTCCACACCCGGGATGCAAACCAGCAAACCCTGGGCCTCAAAAGCGGAGCATGTGCACTTAACCGCTGCGCCACCAGGCCGGCCCCAATTTGAAACAATTTACAAGCAAAATTTATATAAATAATATCATATTTAATGATAATATAATAATCATTATCGTAATTATAATTATTATAATAACAAAATAATAATGATAATATAATCATATATACATATAAAATCTTGGAATTGGGTTCTGACTGATAGCTTTGGTAGCCAAATGTGTTCTATGTCTGTGGTGAGAAATTTAGGACTAAAGACTTGTGACCTTTTCACAGTCTATTGTTCCCACTGGGTTCCAGTGAGTGTCTAGAACCTAGACAGCCCTAGATTCTTACAGCATCTTGGAGTTTGTTAGATGTCTGAATTGAAAGATAAATATCATTACCTTTTTAAGAACTAGGCTCTTTGTTAAAGATGTTATCTCCTGGATTCCAGTTTTAAAAATGATTTTAATTATCATTCATCATGTAAATGATTCTAGGAAGACATTCGGCTACCAGATAATTTTTCCTAAAACGTTCCTATATCATCTCTCCCTTCTACATGCAGAATAAAGGCCTTCTGAAGTTTGTTCTCGACCATAATTTTTTTTGTCTTTATTTTATACCACTCCTTTACAAGAATCTGTGCTGTATTCAAACTAGTTTTGGGTGAAACCCTACAAATACTATGCTTAGCAAATACTGTACTATACCATTTTCCTTAGCTAAAATCCTTTTCTGAAGAACTATCACCTCGTCAAATATGCATGGCCTTGTCAGACCGTTTCCTCTTCTAAACTAAATATTTATTTCATCCATTCAATAAATATTTGTTTAGTGTGCAGGTACTAAGTACTAGTGATGAAGTGCTGAATACATTGAATAAAACAGTCCTCGCTGCCCTCATGGAGTTTCCATTCTAGTATCAATGTTAGCAACGATTAGAGGGAAAAACAAAAGAGTTGTTGACTGGAGAAGAAAAGTAAAGAGAATAGTAGAGCTGGAGCAGATATTTTATCGATGAAGCCTCAGGCCAGAAAACAAAGGTGAATATCCCTAGGCCTTGGGTCTATATTCCTCTCTGCAGGGAGAGAAGTCAAAGTTGGGTGAATGACAGAGGATTCTGTTAAATTCTGCCATGCTCCAGTATGACGTTATCATGGGTAGAATAAATGTTGCTGAACCTTCAGTACTAGGAAGGCGGGGCTGTGACAATATTTACACGGCATCATGGAGATTTTCTCCTTATCTAAAATGCTAGCAGAACTTTGATGAAAGAAGGCTGGGGAGCCAGGAACAGGAGATCTGGACACAGACACGGTGTGATTATATCATAGACACAACCCATAAAACAGTCCAGATAAGCAGTGAATGTAGGTAGACTGAAGTCACATCTTGCGGGGTGGGGAAGCAACAGAGCAACCAGTCATCACATGCGAGACAGAAAGATGGACTCAAGACCCCTGCTTAGGAAGCGGAGCAAAGGGGTTAGTGGTTGAAAAAACAGGGAAATGGACAACAAAAAGTCATCAATCCAATTTGTGAACTCCACAATTCTTCAATACATAAGAAGCCATTGCTAAGTCTTAAGTGGTGCAGATTTGTCAATAACTAATGGATAGTACTGGAGGTCTAGAGGTGATTGGCTGATATTGCCAGGCTGATATATGCATGAAGAATCCAGTCTCTAGCCTGGCTATAGAGGAGCTAACTAACCTTGTAGCAGTGAAGCAAGACCAGGAATGAGACTCAGAAATCCAAGGTTAAAGAAGACATGTAATCAAAGAAACAAGGTAGGGGCTACTTAGAACAAAAGTCATGGTAAAGGTATTCTAGAGTTCCACCAGGACCATGGTCTGAGAGATTGGTAGACATGGATAAAAATCTGTTTGAGGTTGGAGGAATAGGTCTCACCTCCTTTCAAAATAGCCTAACTTACCAGGTCTCCTGTGATCGAGTGACTGTTAAAGGGAGTGGTGGCAGAAACAAGAGATTAAAAAGTACAAACACATGGTCAGAAACCAGAAAAACAGGCACCTAAAAGCCAGAGGCACCTCAGGAGCCCAGAGATCTCAAGAGGGCAGAACAAAGGAAAGAAGAGCAGCCAGCACCAGTAGGGCAATGGCAGTGAAGGTTAATTTAGGAATTAAGTTTGTTAATGTTATTCTGGATGCTAAAAAAAGGAGAAAGTGATAGGAAGCACCTTGCTGAGGTAAAGATCATACCCACTGACAGAGGGAGGAAAGAAATAGCCATTTCTGGTGAGCAGATCCTGACAAGGGAAAAGTATTTTTACAACCTCTTGGTGTGAATTGTTTATTACATGGTGATTTCCCCAGAGACTAGGACGAGGGCAGCCAAAGAGCCTGGAAAGCAAGCAATGGGGCGAGGTCTTCAAAGGGAAGAGAGCTGTAATTAACAAGTTTGCTTTGGAACATCTCTGCCTATGTTACACTGTTTAACTTTACCTTAAAAAATCTTCCGTGGGCTTTCATTCTGGGCTTTTGAAGGAGATTGATTTTATTCAATGTTTTGATTAGTTTTTAAGACCCTTGAGCCATTTGTTATTCTCACCCTCGATAGAGTAGGACACCATTTAAAAATTTGACTGTATTTTTCCCTAAACATTTTGTCCTTTTGCGGTTGTCAAATATTGAATTAGACCTTATTATAAACAGAGCAGAAGCTGGCATTGTTGACATTTCCCTTCATTAGGAAGAAACTGAAAGCTGACATTTTCAACCTATCAGCTCTAGTTTGGTTCACGGATAAGAACACAGTATGGGGAATGAGGCAATCTGTTTCCTTTCTTGCTTTCATTATAGACTTGCCATGAAACATTAATTGATAAAATGACTTCACTTAATGGATGCCTAAGTTTCTGTTCAAAGAAGAGGAAAAGTATTGATTAACTCTAGGATTTAAAGTCTGAATGAATGAAAGAAGACATTGATTTGAATCCTATGAGATTATTGATTAAACCTAAAAAAATTTGAAATCTGAACAAATGAATGAAGACATTGATTTGAGTCCTGATTTTGCCTCTTATTAGCGAGTCGATTTCTTTGGTTCTTGTTTTCTTTATTTGCAACATTGGAAAAATAACAATAGCTACTTTTGCTGCACTGAAGGATTGTTATGAGGGATCAATTAGATAATGTAGCAAAGTGCTTTACATACTGTGAAGTGCTAGACAAATATTAGATTTTATATTACATAGGCTTAATGAAATAGGTTATTTGGTTACATAATAAATAATTAATAATAATAGGTTATTATTAAATAAATAGGTTAATTGAGGGACTTCTGGAATCATATGAAGTTCAGGCAAGATCTGTGGTTGAGGCTTTGGAGAGCTGAAGTCCTATTTCACTCTCCTGGAACGCATCACTAGACTAAATTGATGAGGGTATTTTCTAACTTAATCCTCTCATGAGTTGAGACTGCAATTTCAACACCTCAGTCTTACAGAATTATCTGGTTGGAGGTTGAGGCTGAGGCAGCGAATACTATGGTATTTTGTATGCACCAGTTTGATTTTTTGAGGAAAAGGAGGCAAAGTTTGGAAGCAATTGCTTGAAAATCATAGCAAAATTTGTGAGAATATTGCCTTGGCTTGAGAAGTAGAGTATGAACAAAATTCTCCCACCCTACCAAACTGATACTCCAGGCTTTACAAGTGGCCCAATAGGGGCTGGACAGAAAGAAAGAGAAGATGAGCAATATTCAGTTCAATTCGAGGTGAAAGTGGAGAAGACGTCTAAAGTTATCCTTCTTACATTACATTCTACCTTAAATTCAGTCTATTTTCCCATGGGAGTCAGTTTTAGTCCTTACTAACTTTGATTAAATTCAGGATAACCAATATTGGGTCAAAATCCACATGGAAAGAATTTTGAGTAAAAGAGATTACTTTCGCTTTCAAATTTTGAGTACTAAGGTGCATGCAGCTCAATCCTCATTGGAATTTACCCAAGCGGGATGTTAAAATTTTGAACGTCAATAATTCAATCAATAAGGTATTGAAAAACTAGTCATTCATTCTAGGCATCAAGTAACTTGATCCTCAATCTGTTGTTCTCTTCTTTGCATTAATAAGGTGAAATTTCTGGGCCCACCAAGGAGAAACAGCCCCTCTTCTACCAGGCTGGTCAGCCCAAGCCTGGGCCCATGGCCTTCTGAGCAGAGGGCTGGCTAGATCTCAGTCCCACTCACACCTCTCCATGGGCAGCTGTGTGCAGGCACCATCTATCGGGAAAAGGCAACTCTGGAATGATTTTGTTTAACCCAGTGTCCTGAACATGTCTTGAGACAATGTTGCTGCAAAGATTGGTGAAGGCCAGTGATGTTTTCAGCTTTGTGATAGTCATTTACCAGCATGCATTGCTGCTTGGAGAAGAAATTATTGCCTTCTCTGAAAATGTTTTTTTCTAATTGAACTTGATTATTCCTTAAGCACCACAGAATTCATCTTCTCTGAGTACAAAGGGAGGTGGAAATTTCCAAGGAATACTGGGAATCCTTAGATCTGGGTCCTTATTCCAATTTCCTGTGTTAACTTTGGAAATTTGCTTAACTTCTTTGAGCCTGAATTACCTCATTTGTAAAAATGCAGACAGTATATTTAATTATGTACTTGAGATAAAGATTAGTTGGCAATATATGTAAATTTCCTAGCCCAGCTCTTAGTAGTAGACATTTAACGACTCAATTTTCTCCACCATGACTTGAAAGAAAGAATGTAGCACAGAATGGTGAGTCAGCACCCCCAGATTCTAAGTAGCAGCTGTTAAATTTATTGGTTGCAACACAAGATAAGTCGCTCAGACTCTATAGCTTAGATTTCTTCTTCTATAAAAATAAGAGGTTGAATTGCCTCTAAGGTTTCTTCTAGCTTGAACTTATGATTATTTGCATGTTTTTTTCTAATTCAATTAGATTCTAAACTTAAATTTAGTACAACATTGTTTTTGTTACCCAAGAGGTATTGACTACTTCCACATGGTGTTGGCATCAGTACTTTCTCACACTCCTGTATAGGGAAGAGAGCCAGCAAGTTCCCAAGGATCTGTACTCTGTCCCTTGGAAGAACAAAGGAAGACAGTGTCAGTAAATCTCTAGAAAGCATTCTACTTCCATGTAACAGTGATACAGCTCTCTGTCTCAAAGAAGTTGAATTTTATCCATTTTAGCATGGGCTATATGTCACACTTTAGGATTACAGACTCAGCACACAAGGATTCTACATTTGGCCCTTAGACCCTCAGGGGATCATTGGTATTTGAAGTGCTGACCTTGAGGTGCCTTGAAACGGGTCATGGCCGTTGCTATCCATGCCCTGGGATATTTCTAGGCTAGGTAAGCGGCCTAGATGAGGAGTCACTGAATTCAAACTGATGTGTCTGTGGTCATAGGTTCCCTGAGGGAATAAATGGACATTTGTATCCTGTAACATGTTTTTACTCGCAAGTGTAGATATCTTTATTTTTAAAATTTTTGAAGTTGGTGCTATATATTGCTGGAAAATAGAGAATGTCAGTCCTCACTAAAGACTGTGTACAAGAATTCCATCTATGATGATGAAAACTCTAAGTTTTAGAAGTCTTTGAGGAATTGTGGAGATCTGAGGAAGATTGGCAGAGTAAAAGTAATTTCTCCGCAATTCAAAGATAGGATAGAGGCAGATTCTGAAGAATACAGCAAACCTGCAAAACTGAATAGACCACTGAATTCACTGTGAGTACTTAGCAAAAGGAAGCATGATGTCTAGGGACCAGTGCAAATTCCCTAGAAACTAACTTTACTTTTATGGTTGACAGACGCATATATTAGGGCCTGAGTTCCTGATATGTTGGATGGGCTATTTCACGCTATCCTTGTGAATAGGCTGGGGAAACGTGCATGAGATTGCAGTAGTCAAGTGAATTTACATATATTGAGCAGCTGCATAAAGGAGCATGAGCTTTCACAGGATTCTGGAGGACCTGGAAGACATGGGGATAGAACTGGAGATATTTAGTCTGGAAAAGAAAAGAACTTCTTTCTTCCCTCTTGAGAGGGAGAGGGATGGTAGCTGTTATCAGATATTTTAACAGCTCTATCATCAAAGAGGAATTAGACATTCCTTGTGGCTGAAGTAGGACAATTTGGGATCACGGAGGCAGAATTTTCTGAATACAAGGGAAAAGATTTCTGTTTATCAGTCTAATGGAATGAACTGTCTTTTGAGGTAGCAAATTTTATGTCCCCGAAGAGTTCAAGAAGAGGCTGGTCATCTGTCTTGGACATTGTCTAGTGGTTGCTTGCATTAAAGGCAAGTTGGACAAGATTATATTTTTTCTAAATTTTTAGATGCCAAGATAATGTTGGGGAAGAGTTAGTGTTCAGAAAGCAAATGAATATCCTCCCCTTTGTCATTGCAACTAAAGGAACATATTATGTTTTGTCACACAGAAAAGGCTTACATTTCTGAGTGCCCTGAACTAGAGATAAACCAAGAATAAGGAAACTTTCCAAAAGTCATAAATAACAAGGATTTCCTAAAAGCATTGCATGTTGATACAAGCCAGTAGGAAAGGAAAGTATTTTGGTTTTTTTTAAAGACGAGAACATTCATCAAATGTATCCAATCCAATCAGAATTGTGACTGCCATATAATTTGATCTATGAATACTGCATCTTCTCTCATGTTCTAGGAGGAGTTTGTCTGAAAACTAAAGCCCTTTGCAAATGTAAGTAAATCTTTTCTTACTCTTCAAAGTTCTCTATGACCTTTCTTCTTCCTTCCTAGTCAGATTGTTGAAGGTCTCAATTCCCAGTTTATGAAGTTGGTAGATTTTAAACTCTTTTGATCAGGTAACCTATATTAAGAAATACAGTTTATACCATGACTCAGAATGATGTATGCATTATAACTGAAATTAAACATTTGAGAAATAATACTTTACACTTACGTATTTGTATAATACTCTGAAACTTTCAATTTAATTCAATTCATTAATAATTAAATACTGTTTATGTCCCACTAATTTCACAGGTTTGCAGGTTGAAAAACACTACTGTAGTCAATAGTTAGTCACTGAAAACTCAAATAATGGCAGAATAAATGAGAGAATTCAGGTCTTGTCACTGTGGACATTTGATCAACTTGCTACAGAAAGATAATGTTTGCATATATATTGTATGAATAGTTCTGGGGTTTGCAGCACATTTATATATTACTCTTTTGTTCCTTTAGTCCTATCTTTTTGGCCTTCTCTCCTCCTCCTCCCACAGGAAATCACACACTCCTGGAAGCAGCCACTTGAAACAAGAAAGACCCTGAGAGCCGTCTATGGGTAGACTACATTCGTTCTGTGTATCTTAAAGCTTCACATCTAGAGAAGCAAGTTTTAGCCTAAAGCGTGTCTGTTTAGAGCACACTCAGGTGACTGCTGAGATAATGGAATTGCTGATACACTGCTCATAGCTGCTTGGGTAACCTTCTTTTATTATCGGGAAGGCAAATGCAGTTTTTCCGATCGAAGTGGACACCTCCAGGATGCCAACTTATTATAAAAGGCTAAAGTGTCCACATTCCTAGGAATCAAAGGGGCTTAAAGCAGCAAGGCAGTAGTATTCAATAGACAAATGCAATTTTTGACAGAACAGCAACCGCCTAAGTAGTGATGGGAACAAGAGGTAATTTAATTCGGAAAGGTACGAACTCCGCCAGCTCTGGGGTTAAGCAAGGTGCCCGAGATTGTGAGAGCCACAGCCGTGGTCTGCCTGACAAAAATTCCAACTGTCAGTGCAGGGATTGAGAATACTTTTATAATCTTCACCATTTGAGTTTCCCTTGGTAGCATCTTGAGCCCATTTCTGCAGAAGGCAGGAGCTGCATTCTGCTACTGCGTGGAAGTAAAGCGGAAGGTCGTTACAACCCAGTCACCATCGCAGTATTTGAAAAGCGATTGTGGACAAATTCTAACCTTTAAAACATGGCAACCTTGGATAGTAACGACTGGATTGTGGCTATTCTACTGTCAGCTGCTATCGAATAACAGTTACACTGTGTTTAGTGTCCTTTTATATCCTCCCCCAACCCCCAACCTGGCTTCAAGTCCTCCCATGAGCCTCTTTGCCGACAAGTCTGCAGAGCATCTCTCAGCTGGACCCACTTCAAATGCTTACCAGAAACTCCTTCACTTACATCACTAAAAAACTTTTCTAGTAGTTTTGAATATCCTTGAAATCTTGGCTACAGCATTTCAGAGTAACAAAGGGCCTTCGTTATTTCTTCTCAAAAACTCTCTAGCAATTTGAGAGTCTGAAGAGGCCTACCTTCACAAATTATGGATGCTGAATGAGTGCGCTTCAGATTGCAAAAGAACTGATTTATCTTCCATTTTATCAAGCTAATGTCTTCTGAAATCCCCTTTGCTTTACCAAGAGTTTACCTTCTAGAGACTAGAATTGGAGGAAATGTTTTCTTGATGTTTATCAAGTGTTCATTGTAATTTAAAGTGTTAGTGTCATAGAAGTGGCTTTGTACTCGGGAGATTCTTCGCTGCAAACTTTCATAGCCCATATTAGTAATAAAAAGATGATATTGATTTTAATGCATTTTGTGCGGGTTCTTAGAGAGTGTGCAAAGCCTTGATCATAGACATTTTTCTTGCACTAACAAAAAATATATGAAAGTTTTAAAATTGTAAACATTTTAATGAGAACAAAACGGTGCAGTGTAAAGCAGAGATGATAGCATGCTTTGGGCAATCTCTGGGCTAACCTTTGGAAAAAATTCACTGTTCACCATTAATGACTCTAATAGTTTGTCCAATTTAGCCATATTTCTTTTCTTGCTAGGGGCAATTCTCCTGTCCACACTGAAAAAAAAGGATTTTGCTTTGTAGAAATCAATAGATTCTTGTAAATTCTTATCTATGTAGAACTTAAATTTGTGGCAGGGTTGTCAATGATTATTTACTCTGGGTAGATCATTTTGATTGGATTTCCCAAGTTATGGGAGCACCTATTCAGGAGTGCTGCCTTCCCTCATAGAGAGGCAATTCCCAACAGGGTGTAGAACTTAGGCTTAAATTCTCGTTCTTATTTTCTATCGTTCCCCAATAAAACAAAAGGAAAATAGTTAATTTAAATAATCCTTTAGGGAAAAGTAAAAAGAATAGAGAGAGCTGAAAATGACAAGAGAATATCTAAAAGGAGAACACGCGTGCCTTCTCCATGCATTTTCTGTTAACTGCATTTTCCTGATTCTCACACGTGTACACGTTCTCTCTTAGCAAAGTTTGAGAAGGGGTGATGCACGTATTCAGCACAGCTTGTAATTTTCCACAGTGTGTAAGTCTGACCTTTCTCCAGTCTTCTGCATATTGTTGACACCTGTTTTATTCCATTTTATTAGAGATAATTGTCCTCATGGGTCCCCGGTTGACACGCCTGGAATGAGTCAGCTGCCCTCTCTCCCTTGGCCCCTCCCTCAGCTGCTACTCACTCAAAAGGGTCGCTGGGATCTGCCCTCTGGAGCTCTGGAGGGATGGGGATTCTTTTGTAGTACATTTCCCAGTCGAAGGCGCCTCGCATGGCATCCCCAGCTTGTGCCTCATACCCAAAGTGATTGTGGTCAATGACATCGATCATGGGGCACACGATGGTTTTGTGGTTTAGTGCAATTTGGTCTGAAAAATGAAAGCACAAAATAGGAAATGACATGCCTGCCTAGGTCATCTATCATTTTTCAGCAAAGAGAAGCCTACAGATCCCTTCTAATGCATCCTGCTTGCAGCCTGGTTCTCTGCTGTCGTTAGAGCACTTAGCGGAATCTTGGTTTGAGTGCTGGACTTAACACGATGGGACAGTGATTAGGTACAATTAGTGTTGTATTTTCCTTTAAAAATGTTACGTCCCAAAGAGACTTGCAGAAAGTCCATTTAGCTCTACCTCTGTCACATTTTTGCTCTGACCTGTCCCCAATCTGTCATTTTATAGTGCATCCAACATGCATGGAGTATAAACAGGACTTGTGTTCCTTCAAGCATACTGCTGAGAAAATAGTGGCCTGCTTTCTGCAGGTTCCAAAATGTAAATATTTAACTTCATGGTTTTTTTTAGCACCTTATCTCATAATGGCCGTGGTGGCTGTCCCCCTCACCCACCAAATGCTGACAGATCATATACAGAATTCTTTGCTTTCAGGCTTATCAGAGATTTTGCCAAGTCCTATTTTGCTACTGTTCTTTGATATATACGCTGTTTACCAAAGCTATACTTTTTATCTTGTTTTATCATATTCAAAAATATATCAGATGGTCCGATACTACTGTTACTTTCTCTGCTACCATTAAATTCTTGAGCAACTATTAAGTGATTTATAGTCATGCTATTTCCAATGTTCCCAGCATCCTTGTAAAATGGCTATTATTATCATTCCCAATTTATGTATGAGGAAACTAAGCTCTGAGAAGTTAACTTGTCAGAGGTCACACATCTTTTGAGAGCAAGAACCAGTATGCAGACCCTGCTTGATGGTCCAGTTCTAAAACCTGTGGTCTTTCCAGTCAGCCACGGTGCTTCTCATGTAGCAGAAAGGTGATAGCTTTTTCAGTTCCAGCTCCCTCCGTTTCCATGCAGATATTATTATCGTGAGACGTTAACAGCCAGTGCAAGAAACTGGCATTTACTTAGTTTGGCTCACCTAGAATAGTTACATGCAAAGTATTTTCTTCCCAAGAATGTGCATTTAATCTATATTTTATTATAACAAACTAATATTGTCTGACAGGTGAAACTTTTAAGTATGAGCAACTGCTTTCTGGTTATTTGGAAAACCTTTGGAGGTGGCATGTGGAATAAAATACATTTAAATATCTTTGAAAAAATGATACTGTTTAGAAATAATGAGGTTTGGTTATTTCAGTGTCATTACTTTGATAACGCTGATAAAGCAGAGTATGGAAATCACAGAATCCTGTGAAAGATCGCCCCTCTAGATCTGCATGCCTTTTCACTCACTCATTGATTCCTTCACTCATTCATTCCTAATTCAACAACTATTTATTAAAGTAGGAACTACATGCCTATTACTTTTCTAGATTCTGGGGATATAGCCAAAAACAACAACCACAAAAGTCCCTCCAGGAATGGAGCAAAGACAAACCATATACATAATAAATATCTAAATTATATACTATATTTGGAGGTGATAACTGTGATGGGAAGAAAATAAAATAGGGTAAAGGGAATGTGGAATGTTGGCATGTGGAAATGGTCACAATTTTCGATAGCATGGCCCCAGTAGGCCTCAGAGAGCCTGAGGTAACCTCAATCTTATTTCTGTTAATTAGTATACAGAGAGCCCCGCAGCATTATTTCAAGTTGAATGGGCAAGTCTTATAATGGGTTTTAATCTTAATCTAAATGGTATTTCCCCATAAATGTCTTTGACAGAGGAGACCGTCATTGCTGTGTCCAAAATATTTCTTCCATCGCCTCTGCTTGTGTTTTAGTATTAAGGTTTCAGTGGCTTTCTTCAATCAAATTCAGAACCAGGTTGATTTACAAGTTCCTTGACCAACAAGGAGTCCCAAAGTGACCCAAAGAGAATGAGTCTGTTAAATTAACTGTCAACTTTCTCTTCAAATTTCCTTTCAGCTCTCCTCCAGCTGTACTTGCTTAGGGTGGAAGCAGCCTGACTAATTTTTCATCTAAGGCTGGTGCCTACATTTCAATTTCCAGGGATCAAACAAACAGATTCTTAATGGGAAATTGAAATTCAGGTATAATCCCAAGGTGAAAAATGAACCAAGAAACTATGTGGCTCCACCTGTTTTGTCATTTCATATGATTTGTCAAGACACTGATAGAGGAAAATAAAAAAAGATAGCGATCCTGAGCTTGAATCATTTCTTATCCATCAGGCCTATGGGAAATGAAATGCTTTAATGAGAAAAGCTGGGTTTCTCTTTATTCTCTATCTTTTTCTCTTTTTTTCTACTTTTCTTCTCTTCCTTTTTCTTGTTAGATTCATATGAACAATCAGAGACTCAATAATTGGCATTTAGGGAGTGCTTTGGTTCATAAATAAATTAGGCCTCTTGCTGACTTCCTTGGTTATTCAACACCATATAGGTCAAATTCAGTTTGAGGGAATCTCACTGTTGCTGATGAAACTGTAAATTGCTATGTCCTTGGACAAGGTAATTTCAATTAAAAGCTCAGAGGAGTGTCTGGCTGTGGGGCCACTGAAACATGCCTGCTGATTAGGATGGCTGGGCAGTTGTCTGCGCAGGAGAATGTGGATCGAGTGATGTGGTGGGGTGTGAGTTACTGGCCACTTCCTGTTTTAAATCCTATAGAGTTTCAATTGATTTTTTCCCCCCACATTTTTTGCTAATGGAGCTCTGCTGGCTCTAGATGAAATCCGGCACCGTAGTCAATAACAAATCATTCTTTCTGAGGCAGCTATTGTGAAGGTGTTGTTACTGGCTTTAGATCCAAGGCCAGGGAAATATTTACAGTGAAAGTTGAGTTAGTGAAATCAGGAAGAATAGGAAGGAGTACAACATGTAGGCATCAAGAACTTTCTAGAAACATATTCTTTTTCAGGCTTACAGTTTCTTTCTTATCCACTACTGGACTTTATATCTGACTTCATTGTGAAATAAAAAACAGAGTAGTCAAATTTGAACTGAGCCTCACGTATGTTTTCTAGCTTGAATGACTTTCAGTTCTTTCGCATTGCCAACAGTTCAAGTGTGATGTGACGGTCTTCCTTCCCTCCTCTTAGCCATCTTGTGAGCCTTCAAGACATATCACCTGGATAGCAGTGCTTGAGGGGGTTCTGTGTAAACATGGGAGATTCTATATCTTGGGATATAGGCTGGTGCCAGAAGTGGAAAGGAAAACTGGCAATATAAATCCTAGAAAATGTCAGGCTGCTTTCACTTTAATCGTATTCTGGGGCTGAATAATTTTCTTTTTTTTTTGTGAGGAAGATTCACCCTGAGCTAACATCTGTAGCAATCTTCCCCTACTTTGTATGTGGGATGCCTCCACAGCATGGCTGATGAGTGGAGTTGGTTTGCACCTGGGATGTGAACCCACTAACCCCAGGCTGCCAAAGTGGAGTGCATGGAACTTTAACCTCTAGACCATGGATAATTTTCTTTCCTCGTCTCTTAACAATCCCATAATAATCGTTAAACTCTGTGTGTGTGTGTGTGTGTGTGTGTATTTTAATCTTACTATCATTACAGGTAGTATTTTTAAATACTTTTTTCTATTAATGTTTACCCAGTGAATATAACTGCAATAAAGGAGAATGTCTAAGATAAACGAAACCTTTTCAAACCTTGAGTTAGATTGCAGGTGGTATTATCTAAACCGTCAGTTTTAATGCAGTTTTCCAGTTACCTCTTTGTCCTCAGCAGTGGTTAAGATAGAATTCAAGGCTCTCACTGTAAAAATTGTAGAAGCAGTCTCTAGCCTTTGTCAATTGCAGACTAAGTAGAAGCAAGCCACACACCCTCTCTGAAGGAAGGCAATTACCCCAGGCCCTCCTGGTTCCCAGGAGGCTGCTGTGAGGATGTGTACTCACTGAGAAGCGGGGGCAGCCAGTTCACATTGACCTCGCAGTGGGAGTCCAAAAACGTCAGGACTTCTCCTCTTGCCATAGATGCCCCCAAGAGTCGAGTCCGAATGAGCCCTTCCCTTCTCTTGGTGCGAACAATCCTCACTTTGGAAAATCGGGCCATGTATTCTTCTAACTTATCCTTCAAGTGTTCTAGGAATAAAGTAGAGAATGCACAGAACGAACACAAAACATGAGTCTCAGCAGAATTACTCACAGGAGTTTACGCGTATGGCGTATGTGAATGATGAATCCAAGCTTAAGTCCATTTTTCTCCTCTCTTCATCCCAAGGGGAGATGCTAATTAGATTTTATACCCAGAGCTTTATATACTTTGTACTTTCCAAACTGCTTGATAAACTGCAAATACTGCCCTTTGTTTGAATACTGTAGAAGACACTGACACACCAGAGCTCTGCTTTGCCGTTACTGTTGGCCACTTGCCACTATGCTTAATCCTGGCCAGCACTCGCCAAGATGGGCATCAGCCCTCTGTTTCCTGCTGTGTAAAGTCAGATGAACATTCCAGTATATGGACTCTTTCCAACAAGAGGGCTCTTTCCAGCAAGACTGCACCTAGTATTCTCTGTGTTGAAAATAATGCATGTAAAACCACGAGCAAAGAAAATATCTCTCAAATCAACAAGAACCAAATAGCTTCCCCCCCCCCCCCCCACAAAGTAATAGCAAACTGGTAACAAGTTCTGCATCTGGCTTATGATTTTTTTTCCTAAGTAAGATTTGTCCTGCCCTAACATCTGTTGCCAACCTTCCTCTTTTTTTGCTTGAGGAAGATTAGCCGTGAGCTAACATCTGTGCCAGTCTTCCTCTATTTTGCATGTGGGTTGCCACCACAGCTTGACTGTTGACGAGTGGTGTGGGTCCAGGCCCCGGAGCCAAACCCGAGCCACTGAAGCCCAAACTTACCCACCAGACCACAGGGCAGGCACCAGTCTGGCTCTGATTTGAAGTGGAAAAGTGACTGACTTGTTGTTGACATTACATATGGAAAGGGGAAGGCAGATGAGATACTGCACAGTCATTTTGAACTTAGCTATTTAAGATTAGAGAACCAAAATTTAGAAATATTTCCTTGCCTAATTAAACACAAACAGTGGGAACAAAATCAAATCAGATAATTTATTTACAGAATAAAACATCTCCTACTGGCTGTGAGAAAATGCATCAATCTCTCAGTTCTTTTTATGCCAAATAAGGGCTTTCGGTGGCTTTCTGTGGGATATGTACTCACATCATTTACATCCTCTGCTTTCACTTTGTCATATCTAAGATGCTAGGAGGGCTTTACTGGACTCTCTAACAAGTGTGGTCTGATATTCATTGAAACAGAATCTTAGTATGCGGTATGTTCTGGAGATTTCACTTTCGAACTTTCTCGGCACGTCTGCAATCAAAGGCAATATTATTACTAAGTCTCTTCCTATGATCTGTAGCAATAGCGATTCATATAAGGATTTATGATCCCTTCCCTGCTGTCCGATTTAACAGAGGTCAGAATTACTCTGCACTGGAGTTTCTCTGTATATAAGAGTTTATTCTTACTCACTGCTGCTTCTTATTTTTAGCATAGTGTTTAAAAAAATCTCAATTTCCTTTTTCTTCTCGACTGCCCTATTTTTATCCATCCTCACCAATACTTGTTTATGATATTTTTATTATTATTCTCATTCTAGTAGGTGTGAAGTCATTTCTCATTGTGGTTTTAGATTGAATTTTTGTAATGACTAATGATGTTTTACAAGTGGATCAAGTAAAAAAATACTTGGCTTTCTAAATTTGTCACTATAAAAGAACACTGGTGAGATCTTTCAAAAGAATGTTTCAGCTCAAAATAAGTTCCTCTCTATTTTGTTCTTTCTGTGATCAACAGAGATATGGAGATCAAACTAGAGAAAACTGAGATTGCAGGATTTGGAGTCAGAATAGACACGGGTGAGAGGTCTTTGGCAGTGAAATATATGGGTAGGTCATGCAAATTCTCTAAGCCTGAATTTCCTCACCTAGAAAATATGGGGAATTCTTTTTTCTTTTAGAGTATAGTGGAGGGTAAGCTTTGGTTAGATACCTGACAGTGCTCAGTCAACAAACATTTGTTAAGTCAATAATTGGAGACCCCAGCAAGTCACTTGTACTTATGAAGAGAAACAGCATTTCTAGCTGAAGAAGCGTCTTTGAAGGCTAAGCCGGAAAGATGAAAAATATAGAATTTTCTGTTTCTTGGTGGGATTTTGATAATTCACCATCTTCTATTCCTTGCAAATTTAAAGAAAAAAAGTTTTGGTCAGCAACAAACAAACACATAGGACTCTATAGCAGCCCTGCAGTATCTCAGCTGAGAGGCTGGATCCTCCGGGTCTCCCTCTGCTTTGAGACAGGTGTTCTGTGCAGAGGGTCTACCTCCTGCCCCCTCCCCTTTCTCACCCCTCCCCTGCAGCCCTCTGTGAAAGCTGCAAAGAAAGATTCCAAAGACTATACAACACAGTGCCACCTGTGAATAAGATTGGAGCTTTACAGTCTTGTTAGAGAAATAAAGCAGAGACCCATGATCCAGATGCTCAGTCAAAGGAAATGACTAAGTGACAAGTCATCAATACCAGGGCTCTGTATATGTGCCAGTCTTGGAAGGCCTGTGCTCTGTCAGGACTTTCCACAGTAATGAAAATTTAAGGAACCTTTGTAATCTCATTACTGTAATTTATTCAGGCATTGAAATCTTTCTCTATTATTACTGAACAAGGTTCATTTTTGCCCATCGCCTGGAAAGCCAAACACTGAGATGATGAGATTGCAGCAGAGAGAGGGTTTAATCACAAGGCAGCCAAGTGAGGAAGAGAGAGAGTGAGTCTCAAATCTGCCTCCTTGAAAATGGGGACTTAAGAATTTTTAATGGGGTAGAGGGTGAGGTGGTCTGAAATGTGGAGATAGGTGATTGGAGGTGAGGAGTGGTGAAGTAATTGATGATCTGCACAAGCAGAGTCAGACTTCATGGCTCTTCATAGGACCCATGTTCACAAAATGGTGGTGTTAGCGTGATCTGAAGGTGGAGTTTTTAGCTTCTTGACATCAAAAGGTCACTTATCAGATATCTGTGTGGGCCCAGTTGATGGGTTGGTGGTCTCAACTTACCTGAGGTGGACAAGGGGTTCTAATTCCTGAAAAACAGCTCAAATACTCGTTACCATGGTGATCCAGGCTCCGGGGAGATGTTATCTATAGGAGCCAAGTGGGAGTCAGATGGTATGTTGCCTAAACAGCGCGGTTAACAATGGGTGGGTAAACAGCTAAAAGCTACAATCAGTAATTGTAAAAGGAAAAACCCCTTTAGTTCCTAGTTACTTAATCATCAATGGTTAACTGTTGGCCCGTTTCACTATCACCCATATAACAAACTTCATTCTATAAGTTTATCTGTGAATAGGTTGTTTGGACCTCAGAACATATTGTCTCATGAAAATGGTATCATGACAGTCATTGGGGAATGAAAATAGATCACAAACATTTGTTAAATGTACTAAAACAGTGTTCTTTTCTTTCTTTAAACCCCATTGCTCTGTTGTCAAACATACCACTAGGAGTACCATCTCAGCAGTCCGGACACTTTACTCCTCTCCTCCTTGACCCCTAAGGACTAATGGGGACTCTTCTTGGGGGAGAAGAGGAATAATTGTGTGTAGCTGCATAAGAGGAAGTGGCTCTAGAAGACAGTCACTTCTCAGGTGTTCCAAAGCGAGAATTAGAGGGTTGTCGGCCACCTGGGAGGGTTGTCCCAACGTTGGATTTAGACTTCCACACTTTTTAGTTTATAGTGGGGATTGCCTCTACATATTCCCTTTTCCTGTATGCACATTTTCTGTTCTGTGCACTTTTCTTCTATCAAATCTCATTCTAAAGTATTAAAAGGATTGTATGGCATGAATTCCCTAAGCATGAGGAGTTTGGCCCCAAATACAGTTCACTAGATGTTCAGATCAATTCCTCTAGTTTGAACTTTGTGGCAATAATAATTAGGTTGCTTTGCCTCAGAATAATGACCTAGTTGACTGCCCTTGTGAGGGGTCCACTCTCTCGTAGTAGTTCACTTGTAATGTCTAATTACCCATAACTCACAACGAAGACAGGTATCATCAGTCTAATTAGCAAATTACTCTCTCATTCAAGGGAGTTGCAGGGGATGGTGGGATGGCTTTATAGTTAAAACATTTTGCATTTCTTTTGTATGAACAATTTTTAGATTCATTTCTAAAATACTATTAAACAGATTTTAAACATGACTTTATATTAGTAAATCAAGCACAGCATCTTTGAAGATCACTTTTGAATTTGTTTAATTTTAATTAATAACAAGAGGATTTATGATATTTTTATAAAACAGGCAGATTTCTTTAGCGACTGTGAGACTTTTGTAGAACCATTAAAATTTTTTGGTCAGTGGTCCTAGACTACTAATGGATATACTACTATTAAAATCTGCTGACTAGGATCTGGTGACTTGGAAGGGTAAATACAACTTAAATATGGCAGTTTTTGCCAGGGTTTATTGTATCACTGTGAGGCAATAATGAAATGAACAGTTGTACTCAAGTGACGTTTTGGTGTCTTGCTACTGTGAATATCAAATTTAGCAGTTTTCTGAGTGTATTTTCCTCTCTTTTCTGGAGATTTCATTTATGCTATATAAACTCATATGAAGAATATATCATTCATTAGCATATTAACGTTTAGGGTAGCAACTAAACACTAAAAAATCACCCTCAATGATTTGCACAGTCAAGAGTCAAGGACACGAGTTCTAGACCTGTTGCCGACTGGCCACATGCCTCTGGGTAAGCCGCTTCACACCAGTCAACCTCATTTTTCTCAACTATAAGGTGAAGGGAATGTGGCCAGTTGATCTTAAATATTCCTTCTAGTTTTATGATTCTACAACTTCCCTTGTGAAGTTTTACTTATAGGGTAGATCCAGTCTTATCAAGTACTCAATTTTTCCTTAAAAAACATCCTAATGATTGGTATTTTGGTGTTTCTTTGGGTTGTGTCTCACTTTTGAAAGCAAGAGTAAAGTCAAAATAAAGCTAGCATGTTTTTGAGGTTTAGTCAAAAAACAAACTCCAGGATGTTTTCTTTGGTCAATACAGCATTTGTCTAATCTCCTGCAGTTCACTGTCCATGAGACTGTCACTGACGTCAAAATAATGACTTTGAAGCATTGTAAGTTCATCAAAGATTTGGGTCTGTTCCATAAGTTATGCTTATTATGTCGGAAAAATATAGCAACAGAGTTTAGACAGTTTTTTAGACTAACTTGCAGGGATCGTTCCCAAGGGGACAGACGCTCTAGGGACCATAAGTACTATCGAGCATGGCCAGGGTGCCTCAAGTGTAGGATTCACCAAAGACCAGACGAACAGCTGCCCTGGCTCAGCAGCTGGTATTAAGGTCCGGCAACTTGTTGCTTGGTTCCTTCCATCTCCCTGGAGTCCCCTAATTTCTGTCTCAAGGGGAGAGCAGAAGGGGCCAGCAGACACTTGATCTGGAGAGAAGGACTTCTATATTTAAGTACATACCTACGGAGATGAAATTTCTTTGATGTTTATACTTTGGTGTTGGCAGAATATAGTAGAACATGACCTTAAGATCATATAGAATATGTGCTAGTTATTTTGGGTGATACTTAGTTATGAGTTCTGAAGTGAAATGGATTATAAATACACAGAAATAAACTTTTCTGGGTAATCTTTATAGAACAAGAGTATACTGTTAATTGCAACGCTAAGTATTCCAGATATTTTGAGGCCTTATCACAGTGACAAGAAGTACTTCACAATGAGAGATGTAAGATATTTTTCCATTTCTTAATCTACTTGGCATATGTCATATATGTATTTTAATCCAAAGTGGCAATGTCAAGGATAACGGTCTACATAGCAGGGCCTGTAGATACTTTTCTATATTCTTTATACAGAAGAAATATCTCTAGTTGAATTCCACAAAATTGTCAATCTCTTTTTGTCCTGGTTGACTACACTAAATCTGTCCCTTTTGATAGCATTCAAATATAGACATTTCACATTATCTCTAGAGCTCAAAAATTCAACCAAGAAAGCAATAGAATTTCTGAAACCATACAATTGCTTCTATTATGATTTCAACTTAGTTCTATCTCCGAATGTTCTATTCTCTATTCTTTTAACACGCAATGCATCTTAAGTCATTTGGGAAATAGTAGAAGACACTAAACTTAAATAAATAGACAAAATGTATTCCGGCTAATATAAAAAAGAAAAGATAGAATTAGAATGGGAACCTTTTGCAACCCCTAATGAACTAATGGATCAAGCTATCAGTGGTTGCTAACATCACAAAAGGAGCTATGATCAACTATCCTGTGCCTCCTGATGAAAGAACACATCACCGCCTGTGAAGTATTCTTGCCAAAAGCATTCAATCTGAATTTGATCATGCCTTTAGATCTAACTACCCATTTATAGGAAATAAAGGATTGAAGCAGATGTTAAATGGCACTTCAGGGAGATTATCAGCAAATTCCAAACTTTGGGAAGTTTCCCAGGACAAATGACTTGATTTGTTCAACAAATAAATTAGAGGGAAAAAAATGGAAAGAGAATCCTAAAGATGAAAAGATACATGAAATATATCAAACAGTCACAAGGGGAGGACCTAATATGGATCCTGATTCAAAGATATAGTTGAGAAAGAAAAAAGCAGCCCCTGATGTCTGGAAACTGGTCTGACAATCACAGTGAGGCCATCTTGTTCTGCTGGATGTAAGAGTCTTATAGAACATGGATACCCGATAAGATTACTCTGAGACCATAACAAAGAGAGACAAAAACAAGACCACTGTGAAACCCACAATATACCAAACATTCCCATCTCTTGGCTAAATTGAGTGACTCCTACTTTTTACCAATTATATTTTTATCCAGCTGTGGAAAGGATTTGAGATTTTTTCCCCCATGAGATTTCTTGACTCCATACAATCAAGGGAGAAAAGAATTGGATACCATTCTTCATGGGCCTTTTGCATTTCTGCATGTTTTGTGAATGAAACCATGACTACCATTTGTTTCAGATTAGTGTTTCAAGGATGTTTATATAGCAAACAGATGTGGAAAACAGAGAGTATGTCTCTCTCAGGAACAAAGGGCAGGTTTATTTATAGCCTTAGAAGATGGAGATAGTGTCTTCCTCTGCCTGTTTGCTGCCCGTTATAAAAGATACAATTCCATAAATTCAAGATTCCTTCCCTATAATACAACCCACTTCTTGCACAGGTGTCCGTCTGGGCAATCTGCATTGCCCCTCTGTGACTTGGGGGCAAGGGGAACTGACACAGGCATTCTGATCCTTAGGCTGGCTTGCTGTGCTATCAGTACTCAAGTTCATTGTTTTGGACCCGGGAATCTCATGTCTTCTATCTGCATCCATTAAACAGTGATAGGCTAACTTGTTAACTTACAACTAGAGTAAAATCTGATTCTTCACAGTTCTTCACAGAGATAAGGGATATCCATTGATGAAGGACTTCTAAACCCTCTCTGGCAGTTTTGGAGTTTCATGACCAGGGCATGGAGAGAAATCTAGGGGAAGCAGATGTTGGTAATTACACACGCCAAACTATCTAGTTCTTAACTCTGGCACAGCCTACTTCTGGCCCAACTGAGCTCCGCATCATTGCTCACTTCTTTCTTGTTATTTTCTCCTCCAGTTAAATCCTTTTAGTATCTGAAAATATCTCTGTCCTCACAGAAAATTTTGTAGTGAGAAATAATAAGCAATGTTTGTCTGGTGAATTCTGATACTTTTCTATGGTCAGCTCTTAGAATGCTGTATTCTTATATAGAAAATAGGGATGGGATACATTTCAGGCTGGGGTCTTCTCTTGGCAAGTCAGGTAAGCCTGGATGCTAGGCAGATTCCTTGGGGTCCTCTCTCTCTCAATCTCTTTTTTTCATCATTTGCTTAGAGAACAATTGAATTATATATTTTTGGAATAACTTTAAATGTGTAACATATTCAAAATAACACAAAAAAACCAAAATGCCCCAACACCTCTTCATTCACCCAGGGCATGGCCCCTTCTGGTGTCAAAAACAGCCATAGTCCAGTGCCCAGTATCACGCACAGAAAGCTTCCTTCTCCATGTTTAGGATTGTAAATGGGTTTAAGGTCTCCCATGAAATGCTCCTGTATCAAAGATTATTTGTATAATACATTATGAATAAAGGCCCCCAAAGTGAAAAAAATATTATACATGCCACCATACATAAAAGGATTAAGAACTTTTTCAGAAAAACACATGCAAGAAAGAGAGCTGTAGTTAAAATATTTATTGTCTTTGTCATCTTTTGTATTTAGAGTATATACTCTTAGAATGATCTTGCAAGAAGATACATAATAGATTACTTCATACAAAATATTTTGGTATTTTGGTAATAGCCTAAAAACTGCCCATACAAATGTATACATGTGCAAATGCCTATATCAATGTAGTATATCTGTGATGAAGCTTTCATTTTGGTTCCTTGATCGCAAGTTTGATTTGCACAGTCGTTACTTACTTCACTTTTGAGAAGGTAATGTATATTTAGTTATAACAGAAATATTTGAATTCTATTTTTCCTTTTCTACAGTATTTTCTTAAGGGCTATTTAAAAATTGGTTTTGTTTGATGTTTCAAATATTTCTGAAATAATTCATATTTTCTAAGCATTTTGTATTTTTCAAAAGTCACTGCAATTAAAGGACTTCAGTGAGTGAATAAAATGACACAATCTGAGTATAATTTATAGACTGTAATTGTTCTGTTTATGTGAACCTAGAATGAAAACTTTGTATTTTCTCTGTCAGGCAATATAAAATTTACTTTAATTCAAAAAATTTTTTTTATATTATTTCTTCTGATGCTGTAACTTCTGCCTCAAAGAAAAAAGACGTAAATGAAAACTGGATAAAACTCAGAGGTCTTTTCACAAGTAATATCATTGCTGAATATTTTGAACTCACCATAAATTGATCCATTTTGATACAATGGAAACATCTCTGCCTTTTAATAATTCAGTAGTTTTATTAGATTTTAAACATTCTGTGTATTACAAAGAAAAGACCATTAGAGTTTGCAAGTTTCCATTTGCACCAACTATGTGATAATTCAGTCTAAATGCTCAAATGTAAAAATCTTACCATCAGTGTTACAAAAAGCCCTTGGTTCAGTGTTATACTGTTTGACCTTGAAAATATTAAGGGTTTTGTCAAAGATAGTGTTAGGCTTTAGTCTGTAGATATCAGAGAATAGCTTAATTCTAGAAAAACATTGCATATAATGCAATCTTTTAAATAAAAAATCTTATAAAAATTACATTCGAATCATCAGTGTTGACATAGGAGAATAAATCTGTAAGTTCATCTAGATCACCTCTTCCTTTCACCCATTCAATTGGTTTAAATTGTGGTAAAATACACATAACATAAAAATTACCATCTTAATTATTATTTGTGTACACTTCAGTCAGTAGTGTTCAGTATATTCACTTTGTGCAATCAATCTCCAGAAATTGTTGATCTTGCAAACCAAAACTCTCGACCCAATTAAACCATAACTCCCCATTTTTCCCTTCCCCCAATCCCTGGAAACCAACATTCTACTTTCTGTCTCTATGAGTTTGACTGCTCTAGATACCTCATATAAGTGAATCACATAGTATTTATCTTTTTGTGATTAGCTTTTTTCACTCAGTATAATGTTCTCAAGGATCATCCCTGTTTAGCATGTGTCAGAATTTCCTTGCTTTTTAAGGCTGAATGATATTCCATTATGTGTATGTACCACATTTTGTTTATCCTTTCTTCTGTCAATGGGCATTAGGGCTGCTTCCATCTTTTGACTATCGTGAATAATGCTGCTATGAACATAGGTGTATAAATATCTCTTTGAGATCCTGCTTTCAATTCTTTTGGATATATTTCTGAGATATATACACCCAGAAATGGAATTGCCAGATCATATGGTAATTCTATTTTTAACTTTTTGAGGAAATGCCATACCGTTTTCCATAGCAGCTGTACCATTTTACATTCTCACCAACAGTGCACAATAGTACTCGTTTAGTTTTAAAGTCCTTGCGATCCTTTTTATAAGAACGTATATTTAAACAAACCACATTTTGGTTGAATGTGGAAGGAAAACTCTAGCAAAGGTCTTGAGAACTACCTAAACATCTTGAGAACTACGAAATATTCCTCCAAATTGACTCTTCCTAATTCACTAAATATCAAATATTCTATAAAGAAAGAAAAGTCTGAGGAGTGACAATGATGAATACTTTCAATATAGAATATAACAGTCATCAAGGAAAGAAAATAGCACAGACACCAAAGTTTCAGGACTAAAATTGTCCAAGAAAAGCCTCCAGAACTTGTTTCTCTTCCCTCACTGCAACGTAGATTCATCAAGAACGCTTTATTTGAAAACCTCTTAGTTCCCAGTCTAACTACGCCCTGTGGTTATAGAGTTACCAACACCGGATTTCCGTATATGTGTGTTAATTCCTGTCTGCACACCTCGCCTCCTCCACGTTAGGTGTATGGCCTGCAGGCTGCATCTAGTGACCAGCGGCCTCTGCCCTTTCCTAGGCCCTCCTTCTTCATGATCAGTTATTTCAGGGAGCTAAATGGCACTTTGCACTTAATTATCTTAGTTACTTAGTTTACCAATGTATCTTTTAAATATCTTATCTTCTTCTCATTCTTCCAAGAAAACTCATTCCTTATCTTTCAGTGATTCCCTTAATCTCAGAAGCTGTCAGAAATGCACATTTTATGAGATAATATGTCATGAGAGATAAGAGGCAACTCCTTTAAAAAATAAATTTAAAAAGAAAAAACATCCAAAGAACCCTCTCAAATCCTTAAAAGTCCCATTCATAAATTTCACAACTTTCTAGCTACTTCAACAACTTCTTAATGTATTTTGGTGAATACCAGGTTACATGATTTTTAAACTGATTGCTTTTGTATTCCAACACGAATGCTACTGTTAATTATTGATTTATCATTAACTGCACACACATTCATAGCTTGGACAAGTAGTCTTTTGTGAGCTGGTTTGACTCCTAACAACCATCTCTAAAAGTTGGGATCAAGACTAAATTTTTCCCGTAAAAATAATTACTGACTTTCAGGAACTTGTTTTCCCAAGACAAGATCGGTATGAGAAATGAACACTCTGAGCCTAAACAATTAGGAGGTAACGTGAGCCGCACCAACAAGGTTGTGACAAGAGATTTTCACATATCGAGGTCTATGGGTTAACTTCTGGCTCAAAACTCATTTGGCTTGAACTAAAGAAGCCTGACTTATGGCCTATCAAACACACATTGCACATCTGCTTTAACCATTAAAGAATGCACTCTCTTACGATAAGAATGCACACTTCCCCTCCTACATCAGTATTGCCAGTAACGTAATGCGGTAATGCCCTAACCTATCAGTAAGTAAGGCCGCCAGTAGCAGTCCCTTTCCCGACATGACATCAGGGTCATGTTGACTTGCTAATTTGCAGCTTCATGTCTCTTTGAAAGTTTTTTGAATATGCATCCTGGGTGTGTTTAATGTATGCTCTTTGTTCTCAAAAGGTGTAAGACTGTACTGAAAACCAAGCTTCTCTGGAAAGCTTTCTTCCTTTGCAGAAACTGCCTTCCTGGGTTATAATCCTCACTCGGGCTCAAGTAAAATTCACCTTTTCTCTCTTATCTGTAGAATGGTTCTTGGTTATTTTGCATCAACAGCTGTTAATAAGGTCAAGTCTCAGCCTCCCAGTGAAACCAGATGCTGTATGTATCAAATCAGCAAGCTACATGGAAATCACTCTGAATTTAAGGGATTTATAAATTTATTTAAGCGATTTTTAGAAAACTCAAAGTGATTAAAAAAAAAGCAAACCAGGATGCCTAAGAAAGGGAGAAATTGATCTTTAGTGAGTAAAAAGTCCTAAAATTCAGGTAGGACAAAAAACAAAGACAAATGAACTCCAAAATGCCATATGTCAGCATAGGTATCAAATGGGAGCAATAACATGTCTGCCCTATTGAAAGTACTTTCAATTCTGCATTTCTTTCTAGTTGAAAAAACTCCTGGTCTAATTCACACATACATGTTAAAAGCGATTTTGTTTTTCTTCAGTTTCCTCAGAAGCATCTACCGGAATTACCGGTAGGGTGGGAATGTTACGTGGATAGAGTTATAGGGATGTATTCGCAAATTAGCATGTACGTGAGGGCTTGAATAATGTCACGGATAACTGCTAAAACAGCCATAGACACTTCTGGGCTTGGCTTGACTTCACAATAAATAAGGACAAATTGGAAAGAATTCCTCTAAATGGTTAGTGTGAGAAAAATGCTATGTCAAAATTTCAATTTAGATGAGACCAGAACTAAATTAAATATCTGGGAATTGGTCCTGTTCCCAAGGCTACTGAAACTCCCAGTTCCTAACAGAATTCTTGTACTGCAATATACCAGGAGGCACGCAGTCTGCCCTTGCTGAGGAAAATTGACCTGCTAAAGGTATGTCCTCTCAAGGAATTGCTCCATTTCTTGACAGTGCTATTAAAAAGTGAAAAGAAAAGGGACCATAGAAGATATTATCTTGTTTTAAAATTTAAAAAGAAAATATAAGAAGACTGAAAATGTGTCTCATGTTTTTGAATGAAAAGAACCAATAGAATAGGCAGCAAAATATGACAAAGTAATATATGGACATAATAATAATTAGGTCTACGTTTATTGAATGCTTATATATTTCCAGACACTAGTCTAAGATATAGTCATGTATTAATTTACTAGGTCCTCGTTTTACAGTTGAGGAAAATGAGGGTCAGAAAGGTTAAGAAATTTGCCTAAGATTATACAAACAGTGCCTGGCATATGGCAAGTGCTCAATAAATGTCAGTGATTGCGTGTCATGAGAAAAAAATTGAACTCAAATGTATCCATCAGGAATTTTTTAAGTATAAGGGAATTTAATGGAGGAAATTAGGTACCTAAAGCAATAACGTATAATTATCACAGAAGACCTGGAAATTTTGGGAAAGTAGAAGGAAGGGAAAGAAAATCACAAAGGGTTTTCTATCAAAAGTCAATCACTGTTAATAAGCCAGACAGAGAAAGACAAACACTGCATGCTATCACTTATATGTGCAATCTAAAAGAAAAAAAAATCAAATTCATAGAAATAGAGAGTAGAAAAGTGGTTGCCGGGGGTTGAGGTAGGGGGAGATAGACAGAGGTTGCTAAAAGGGTACAAACTTCCGGTTACAAGATGAATAAGGTCTGAGGATCTAATGTATAACATGGTGGCTGTAGTTGACAACACTGTACTGTGTTATTTAAATCTGCTGAGAGAGTAGAACTTAAATGTTCTCACCTCCCAGCCCCTCAAAAAAAGGGTAAATATGTGAGGTGATGTGTGTGTTAATTAACTTGATGGAAAGGATCCTTTCACAATGTATATATATACACCAAATCATGATGTTGCATGCTTTAAATATCTCACAATTTTGTCAATTATACCTTAATAAAGCTGAAAAAAGTCAATCAGTGCTCATATTTTTATTTACTTTTCGGGTTTATATTTAGAGCCTACTTGTTCTTTTAAATCTAGCATTAAAATCATCCATGTTATTATCTTAAAAGATTACCTTAAATGTGCCATAATTTTCCTTTATTGGTGATTTAGGTTGTTTACATGATTATAGCCATTGCCATTATAAATAACATATGATGAATATTTTTGTGAATGAATGTTTTCTGAATATAGACTTTTCCTTAGGAGAGAGTCCAAGAGCTGAAACCAGGGCTTCATAGGGTATAAGTCTAAGTGAAAAGGCTGTATAAATTTATCTAATCAGAAGAGACTGAAAACTCTGTTTTCATTTAGTTTGGAAGTCAAAAAATTTGGAGTGGCCAAGGGGACTTTAATGGCCATAAAATCCATTTTCTTCTTCTTCTTCTTCTTCTTCTTTTTAATTTTTCTTGAGGAAGATTCACCTTGAGCTAACATCCATTGCCAATCGTCCTCTTTTTTTGCTTGAGGAGGATAAGCCCTGAGCTGACATCTGTGCCAATCTTCCTCCATTTCGTAAGTGGGATGTCTCCACAGCATGGCTAATGAGTGGAGCAGGTCTGAGCCAGGGATGTGAACCCGTGAACCCCAGGCTGCAGAAGCTGACCTCACGGAACTTTAACCACTTGGCCACAGGGCGACCCCCATTTTCTTCTTTGTTGAAAGAGAACTGAAGCTGCCTCTCACACTGTCAAATTGCTAAGCATCGGCACCTCTCTTTATACACTCTCCTCCTCTCGTGTTAAATGGAATGAACGAGCTGGGCAACCAGATAAGGCCGTCCTCTCCATTTGTGCACTCGATCTCATTCTTTCTTATCTGCTCAAGAATGTGGGTCCTATAGGTGTCCCATCTCTTCCTTGCCTACTCATTTTTGGTCTTTCTACTGAGTCATTCCACCTTTAACCAAAGATAATGCCATATCTCTCTTAAAAAAGAAAGCTTCCTTGACTCATAACCTCCTCTGGCTTCTGTCCCATTCATCTACTGCATTTTTCAGCAGGATTTTGTGAAGGAGTGATCTAGACTTGTGATCTCACTTCATCTCTGCCCATTCTCTCTTGAATCCAAGCCTTTTTTTCGTTCATTCAAGATGGTCTTGGAGATGTGTACAAATAACATTGTGTTAGATACCATGATCATTTACCTTGCAATCAGGCAGGATTTTTTTTTTTTATTGCAGTAACATTGGATTTTAACATTATATAGCTTTCAGATGTACATCATGATATATTTCAAATTCTGTGTAGATTACATCATGTTCACTATCCAAAAACTAATTATAGTCCATCACCACACATGTGAGCCTAAACACCCCTTTTCCCTCCCGCCTCTCCCCTTCCCCTATGGTAACCACCAATCCAATCTCTGTTGCTATGTGTTTGTTTGTCATTTTTTTTAATCTTCTACTTATGAGTGAGATCATACGGTATTTGACTTTCTCCCTCTGACTTATTTCACTTAGCATAATCCCCTCAAGGTCCATCCATGTTGTCACAAATGGCGAGATTTCATCATTTCTTATGGCTGAGTAGTATTCCATTGTGTATAAATACCCATCTTCTTTATCCATTCATCCCTTCATGGGCACCTAGGTTGCTTCCAAGTCTTGGCTATTGTGAATAATGCTGCAGTGAACATAGGGCTGCATGTATCTCTATGCATTTTTTGCATTTTCAAGTTCTTTGGATAAATACCCAGTAGTGGGATAGCTGGATCATATGGTATATCGATTCTTAATTTTCTGAGGATACGCCATACTGCTTTCCATAGTGTCTGCACCAGTTTGCACTCCCACCAGCAGTGTACAAGAGTTCCCTTCTCTCCACATCCTCTCCAACACTTGTTGTTTCCTGTCTTGTTAATTATAGCCATTCTGACCAGAGTGAGGTGATACCTCGTTGTAATTTTGATTTGCATTTCCCTGACAGTTAATGATGTTGAACATCTTTTCATGCGCCTGTTGGCCATCCGTATATCTTCTTTGGAGAAATCTCTATTCAAATCTTTTGCCCATGTTTTAATTGGGTTGTTGGTTTTCTTGTTGTTGAGATGTATGAGTTCTTCATATATTTTGGATATTAACCCCTTATCTGATATATGGTATGCAAATATCTTCTCCCAATTGTTAGGTTGTCTTTTAATTTTTTTGATGATTTCCTTTGCTGTGCAGATGCTTTTTAGTTTGATGTAGTCCCATTTGTTCATTTTTTCTTATGTTTCTCTTGCCCAGTCAGACATGGTACTTGAAAATATGCTGCTGAGACCAATGTCAAGGAGCATACTGCCTATGTTTTCTTCTAGAAGTTTCATGGTTTCGGGTCTTACATTCAAGTCTTTAATCCATTTTGAGTTGATTTTCGTGCATGGTGTAAGGGAATGGTCTTTCATTCTTTTGCATGTGGCTGTCCGGTTTTCCCAACACCATTTATTGAAGAGACTCTCCTTTCTCCGTCGTGTGCTCTTGGCTCCCTTGTCGAATATTAGCTGTCCATAAACTTGTGGGTTTACTTCTGGGCTCTCAATTCTGTTCCACTGATCTATGTGTCTGTTTTTTGTGCCAGTACCATGCTGTTTTGGTTACTACAGCTTTGTAGTATATTTTGAAATCAGGGAGTAGGATCCTCCAGCTTTGTTCTTTTTCCTCAGGATTCCTGTGGCTACTTGGTGTCTTTTGTTGCTCCATATAAATTTTAGGATTCCTTGTTCTATTTCTGTGAAAAATTTTGTTGGAACTTTGATAGGGATTGCATTGAATCTATAGATTGCTTTAGGAAGTATGGACATTTTAGCTATGTTAATTCTTCCAATCCAAGAGCATGGAATAGCTTTCCATTTCTTTGTGTCTTCTTCGATTTCTTTGAGCAATGTTTTATAGTTTTCGGTGTACAGATCTTTCACCTCTTTCATTAAGTTTATTCCTAGGTATTTTATTCTTTTTGTTGTAATTGTAAATGGGGTTGTATTCTTAATTTCTCTTTCTGCTATTTTGTTGTTAGTGTATAGAAAAGCAACCGGTTTTTGTATGCTGATTTTGTATCCTGCGACTTGACTGTATTCATTTATTATTTCTAAAAGTTTTTTAGTGGATTCTTTAGGGTTTTCTGTATATAAAATCATGTCATCTGCACAGAGTGACAGCTTCACTTCTTCTTTTCCAATTTGGTTCCCTTTGATTTCTTTTTCTCAGGCAGGAATTTTGTTTAGAGAGATTCTTCTGCCAAGACATAGCTCTTGTTTAGATTCAGAGTAAGAAGGATGTGATGAGAAAACTGAATGTGGAGGTAGAATAGGAAAGGACAAGGGGAGTTATTACCAAGGAAATGATTTTGAAGTTCACTGACAGAGAAGAGAAAATGGGTTCTGAGGTACACAGGTCTAATTGTGAGTACAAGTAGTTTTGTGGTCACCTGTAGGGTTAATTCTGACTAAGATGCATACTTAGCCAATACATCCAGGAAAGCGGGGGTCATGAAGAAAGATATAAGTCCTGGAAAAAGTCTAAAGTGGTAAAAGCCCCTTGCTTGAGTAATTGAGAGCTAGACTGGACCTAGCACTATGAAATACAATTTGGCCCTCTTCTCTAGGGAATGGAGAAAATGATCTAATGGGTCTTTTCCATCTCTGCTTTCTGTGACCTCTGGCTGTTAACATCACTTTTTCTCGTTATGTCAAAATGAATTGCCTATTTACCACTGAACTCTAGAAAGCATTTTTTCTCTCTAGGTAAGACAACAACCTAGCATTTGCTACATGCACTTCATTTCAACTTAATCAATGTGCCAAGGAGTCATTTTAAAATGAGTAATATTATTTCCAGGAAATTTTGCTTACTTACTGGGCACATGGTTCCCATTCACTGTCAAGCCAGAGCTCCCTCAAATTTTAGAAGAAATTCCCAAGAGAATGTAAAATATATTTGCAAAATGGGAAGCAAAATGAAGTGATATGGCCTTTAAATTGCCAATAACCTCCATAGCAGGGTCATTTATTAACACTGGGATCTGCTCAGGCTTATTTTTTCCATGACAATAAAAACTGAAAAACACTGATGCAGGATGATTGCATTTATATTCTACAGTATTGCATAAATCTCTCTTTCTTGGGCAGACAGAAGGAATAAGAATTATTCAAATTTCCTACCAAGCAATAAATAAATGGTATTTCTTTATACACACACACACACACACACACACACACATATATACATACATAGATACATATATGTATCACTTTTGTCACTAAGAATAAGTGGAAGGTGCCTCATTTGTAATTTACAAACCAAAAAAAGATCATTGTTTCCTGCACGGTCTTGATTAAGTGAGGCAATAAATCATATGTCTAAAACATGCCAAGCATCTGCCAGGAAAAGTTGGCTCAGAAAGTGACAAGAACAGAATTGTGGAGCAGTAGGAGTTTTATAGTCTGTCACTAGTGTGACAAGTAATGATAAAGGGCAGCATTATGTCTCTTCCGCTGATAGTCCAGCCATATATTTTCTCCTGTAATTCTTTTGTTTGGTCCTCTTTATCTTCATTTAAATGGGCTGCATCTCCTTGAGCCACAGCAAAGATATATATTTTCTCTGCTAATAATGTGTCTCCCATGGTCCCAGGATTATTTTCACACTTGATGAAGTTTATCTATGGAGGGGACCACAATCAGTCAGTGTGCTGCAAATGAAGCTAGACATGACGTTGATTTTTTCCCCTCTCTGTGGACAGACAAGCCATGAATTGCTAGTGTTTCACCAAGGTTTCACTCCCAGGAGAGATCTGTTTTATAAAGATCTTTTAACCTGTAAATTCTGCCTGTCTCTCAAAATTTAGGTTAGATCAAATTCCTGTTTTTGAATCTGAGACTACCCTTTCTACCAATTTCATTAAGATGAGAATACACAAATACCAATTAAAAGCTAATAAAAATTAATTAAGGGGCCAGCCCCATGGCTGAGTGGTTAAAGTTCACATGCTCTGCTTCAGTGGCCTGAGGTTTGTGAGTTCGGATCCTGGGTGCAGACCTACTCCTCTCACCAGCCATGCTGTGGAGGAGTCCCACATACAAAATGGAAGAAGATTGGCACAGATGTTAGCTCAGGGCTAAACTTCCTCAAGCAAAAAAGAAAATTAATAAAACTAAACATTAACAAGTTAAGGTCAATGTTAGAAATGCAATGCCTCTCTTTAAACAATGCATGAATAAATAAAACGTAATACAAACATGGTGCAAGGAAGTACTATCGTGAATGTTAGAAACATAAGTCACAGCCCTCAGAGTTTTGACGTTTACAAACTCAGCAGGGATACAGTAAATTTTCAAATGGGAAGATAATCAATATCTCAAAATAGGGCTCTTTTATTCAGTGTTTGGTATAGATGGTATAAGGACTCGGAAGGGGAAGATCCTTGAACTTGAATTGGGTAAGATTTATCTGGATGATGAGGAGGAAGGGAAGGTGACGTCTTGGGAATGAAGTGATAAAAAGGCAAGGAATAAGCTGACTTGAGACGGTCCTTTATTATAAAAACAAAAAATGAAACAGCTGCCCAACCAATCGACCAAACAATAACAATCACTGCTTTGGTAGCCCCTTATCAAAAAAATGCAAAACCACGCAATTATGTGAATCCAAAAGAAACCGAAACACTAAAACTAGCTGTCATCTCCATCTCCTCTTTTTTTTCCCTTAGTGATTATAATTTCTTAAATGTTTTCATTTTCACATTGATATTTTTGGGAGTTAGTGATACATGCACAGGCAAAACATTTAATGCAAAGGATAAACACTGAAAAATAAATCCCACCTCATACTTCTAGTACTCTGTTTTTTCTTACCAAAAGTAACCCCTTTTACTAGTTTCTTATCTATGTTTCCAGAATATTTTAGACATAGAGAATTATATGTGTGTGTTTATTTATATAGTAGAAATTCATTTATATATATTATATAATATATTATGTAATGGTATAATGGTATATGGTATAGGGCTTGCCATGTGATATTCATTGGCTTAGAACAGCTGTGTGGTTTACATTTACAAAGTAATTGTTGGTTTACATGTTTGTCACTCCCAACTAGTCTATGAGTACTTAGCATAATGCCTGTCACATAGTAGGCACTTGGAGGGTGGTTGTTAATTGAAGTAAAATGGAATTGTTCTACATATGAGAGGCAAATCTCAAATCTATTTTTCTTTTGTTGTGGTTAAGATGTGGAAAGACACTGTGATTTGAAAGTAGAGTTTAAGAAACAATGATTAGATTAGTATTTCTAGAGTGAGTCCCTCATTAATTAGGCATTTGTTTGAAAAGCAGTCTAGGGTGAGATTGTGGTAGATATTGAATGCCAGGTTAAATAAGGAATTTATCTAGTGGGTAATAGGGAACAGCAATGAGTTCCAAGCAATGTGCTTTCTGTAATGCTACAAATATAATGTGTTAAGAACCTAAAGTAGGTTCTTAACACCTTATAAATAACACCTATATAAATTAGGGTGGTAACATTTTGAAGAAAGAATCAACAAATGTAATGAATCAGACAGTTTTTGCTTATAAAAGGATCAATCTTCATTTTTGGTAGGGTGGATGAGGCAGGTTATAGACAAGAAACTTGTCTATAATCATATAACTAGTAGTAGAACTGGGATTTTAATCTCATTTTCTTACCTAGGTATCTCAGTGTTCAATTGAAGAGTCTGAGATAGTCCCCCTTGCTCTAAAGACTGAAATAGCTCTGTCCAGGGAAGAGTAGTCTTTTCACTACTGTAAGCTTGTGGCATCCGTCTGCACATCTCTGAGACCAGGCCAGTCATTGTCTAGCCCTCAGGCAAGTTCTGGTGCCCAAACAACTTGTGCTTATATTAGGATATTTGAGGCAGGTCAATTCCACTATATTTCTCATTCATGAATAATTCACGGTCAATGAACAATAAGTACATACCCAAATATGTTATAGTTACCCTCTCTCCATCCCTCAGCTGCTTCATGTATGTATGGACCTGTTGTCTTCTACTCTTAAACACCTCTCTTCCCCAAGTCTTTCAACTATATCCCCTATGGCGCTTGCTCTATCAGAAATACATCTCTATATTCTCAAATTTACAAGAAACTTCCCTCTCCTCTCTCTCTCGCTTTCTCTCCCCTCTCTCTCTCTTTCAGAGGACACAACCCACAATCACCCTTGAAGACTTCCTCTGAGGAAACCACTCGGCTCTTACACATTCCGTAACTTTGGGGGTCAAGAGGAGAGCATCCTTTTTGCTGTTTTCAGGTGATTATTCCTCCAGTCATGTCTTAGCTCAGGCTACTACAACAAAATACCATTGATTGAGTGGCCTAAACAACAGGAATTCATTTCTCACAATTCTGGAGGCTGAGAAGTCCAAGATCAAGGTGCTGGCCAATTCTGTTCCTGGTGAGGCTCTCTTCTTGGCTTTCAGACAGCTACCTTCTTGCTATGTCCTCACGTGGCAGAGAGAGAGAGAGCTCCAGTCTCTCTTCCTCTTCTTATAAAGACTTTAATCCCATCATAGGGGTCCCACACTTAGGAACTAATCAAAACCCTAATTAACTCCCAAAGACCCTACCTCCAAATACCATCACATTGGAGGTTAGGGCTTCAACATACGAATTTTGAGAGGACACAAACATACAGTCTATAAAAAGCCATAAACCAAACCAAACCAAACAACTCATTGGCCCTTAATACTCAGCTATGATATGTTCTATTTATCTCCATCACTATTATTTATCAGTTTATTAGTTGCTCCCTCTTCTCAACTGAGGTTACTGGGACCAGGAGGATTTCAAAATCTGCCTAGAAAAATCATGTTACAACTCTGTCTCCTTGATTTCAGTAACACTTACTTTCACTACACCTTAGTCACCTATTCTCAGGACCGCATCTTGTGTCTTGCCCTCACCCTAAACTGCTCCATTACATAGGAATAATAATTCTGGTGTCTGAATCTCAGACTACAGTTTCCTATCATCTTCTTCTTTCTGTTTCTTGACCTCCTGCTTTCATCTCACTGTGTTCTCCATTTTCTTCCAACCCAATCGTTTTCTCTTGGTACTCATTCCTTTTCTACCCAGTATGGATTCCATGGCTCACATCTGAACCAGCATTGCGATTCCCCTGGGCCCTCATTTCCTCTGCACACACTTGGCCAGACTTCATCTCTGGATGGTAACTACTGTGTGCTTTGAGATTCCTAAACTTGGGTGGCAGAATTGATGCTGAAGAAAATATAGTATCTGTGCATATGGGCACCACAACAAACTGACATTCTTCTGTCTCAGCTGGACCCTCAGAACCAAAAGTCTCACTTGATGGTGAGCTCCTTCTCCAATTCCCCTTGATGAATAACCTTCTCCTGTCCCCTCCAGCTTCTATTCACTTACTATTCTTCACTCTACCAATTAAAGATTTTGACTCCTAGTTTTCAGCAGAGGTTAGAATCAATTTCAGCTTCTCACTAGACTGTGAACTCCTTGAGAGGATCATTTTTTGTTCTTTAGCACAGAGTTTGGTATATCTTAGACACTCAGTAAATATTGAATGGACAAACTTACCTTTTCCCTACCTACAAAATGATTGCCATCTACACCCAAACTTACTTACTCTCAGAGGGTATGTTTTTCAGCCTTACAGGACCAACCTATTTGCGTGTACCCTAAATCCCATCTCTCTTGGCTTCTTTGGGACCTTGTTCTGTTGGTTATCACCTCTCTGTTATATTTTCAAATTCTTCTTCTATTGGCTCCTTCTATTTATTTATTTATTTATTTACTTATTTATTTAATTGAGGTAACTGATTTATAACATTCTAGAAATTTCAGGTGTACATCATTATATTTTACCTTCTGTAGAGACATCATGTTCCCCACCACAAGTCTGGTTGAATACACATGTGCCCCTTTACCCCTTTCACCATCTCCCTATCTCCCTTCCCCTCCGGTAACCACCAATCTGTTCTCTGTATCTGTGTGCTTGTTGTTATGGCTCCCTCTCTTTAGCTATAAACATTTCAGGTCTCTCTAATAGTAGATAAACTAATTAAAATATTCTTTTAAAATCTGAATTTCTCTCTAGCTAACACAAAATGCTCTACTTTCCATCATTTCTAAAATATTGAAAAGATGATCTTTATTCCTTAGTGCACCAAGATCTGGCTTCAACCTCTACCTCTGTTCGGAAACTGCTATTGTAATGATCTCCAATTGTCAAAGCAAACACACATTTTAAAGTCTTTGGCTCGCTGAACCTTACCACTTCTTCTGAAACTTCTTCCTTGGCTTTTATGATTCCATGTTTTAAATCACCTCTCAGTTTCCAGATAGGCTCCCTTTCTGCTCTCTGTCATATAAATGCTGGTGTTCCCCGGAGACCTTTCCTGGGCATTCTCTTCTCACTCATCTTGGTGATTTCAGTTTATTCCAAAGTATATCTAATAACTTAAGACGTTATATTACTTCACATTGCCTCTGGGAAGTAAGGCACAATTGTGGGATGCTTGGCTTTAAGGGACAAGACCAAATTACCACTCATTTATTTCAGGGTTTCTTAGTGCTTTGGCATGTGGAGCTTGCTAAGCCTTTGTTATGGGGGCTGCTGTGAGTGCTCGGCAACCTCACTGCCTTTACTCACTAGGCCCAGTACCCCCGAGCTGTGATGACCAAAATTGTCCCCAGACATTGCCAATGTCTCCTGTAGGGCAAAATTGCCTCTGGTTAAGGACATGGATCTATCTGAAAGTGGTGAATAACAATGAGAAAAAGAGGAACATTAGTTAATTGTATTAGGTTCCAGAAATAAGCTCTAATTTCTAACTAACCTGATTTTGCTTTGAATAAGATCATTATATCTTGAAATCTGTACTTCTCTTTACCCCTACCACTCCCACTGACTTTGCTACTTAGCCGGATAATTTGGCAATGTTTCCTGGAAATTTATTTTTTTTCCTCTTTGTTCTGTTATTTACTTTCCCTGGAAAATAGGTGGAACAGCGGTAGCAGTGACGGGAAGTCTTAGCAGCAGCCTGGAATAGAAGATCCTTGTGGAGGGAGAGGAGGGGTTACTGACAGCCAACTGATCATGAAAGAAGGAAAGTAAAACTTTTTAGGGGAACAATTCAACCTGTGCCCAATTCACTTTTTGATATATTACTGAAACTTGCAATAGCTTGCTCTCTTCATGCACATGAATTCAGCTAATATGAAAATAAAAATTATCCCAGTAAAATTTTAAACCTTCATTACTTTTCATTTATCCTCTTTTCAGATTAAATCTGCATATCGAAGTCTTCCCCAAACTAACAGACTGTGCACAGCCCATAAGAATGTGCCCTTCTAGAACACCTCGGCAGAAGGATCGCTCTCAATCCATTTTTAAGTTTGTTTCTTGGTGAACCAGTCATTGAGAGTAGGGACATGCCTGTGACAGTTTTGGAAAGAATTGATGTCTTTAGAGTGAAAACCCACACATGGATAGATGGAAGAGCTTGCTAATCTAGTCTGAGTAGACAAAAACAAAACAAAATGTAAAACAAGAACAAAATAATCTCAGCCAAATATTAATTGTATTAAAGAACCTCACAAATTAGATGCAAGAAAATCCTTTCCTTTCCATGACATGATACTTAAGTAGATTAACCAAGTCCCTAAAATAGGAAAGAAGAAAAATATTGTAACCAGTGGATCACAAAATGAACAGTAACAACTAGATCCCACTTGAAATTTGACCAAACTTTACATTTTGCACACCTCTACATAGAACACTGTGGATACAGCCAAAAGGGAAATATTCCTTTTTGAGAAATACTTTGAGCTTCCCATTTGTAAAAGATTTATGTTTTCTGAGATTTCTTAAAGCAGATCAATTGCCATGGCTGGCAAAAGGACAGCTGATGAGAGAGAATTAGAATTCAGGCGAGTTTTTTCTTTTTTTTCATTAGTGTCTCTAGTTTGTTCCACTTTGCAGGCATTGAGTTTTTCTTCCTAGAAAATTCAAGGCATGCAATTCCCCCTTTCCATTCAACTATGAAACTGTTAACTGGACAATAGTGGAACTGAGGTTTCCTTTAAATGATTCTGACATTCTTCAGAAGCAAGACCATTGATCACCTTTAATCTTAATGGATTGGAACTAATTTCTGAAGGCCTAAAATTTCCTCAGCTGGAGAGGAAATAAATTATAAGAAACACCAACTAAAACTCACATACAGTAAACATAAGCTCCAGAGAGTAAAAGTCATGTCTTAACCAAACAGATGATCAGTGATGATTAATGCCTTCTGCATAAATTTCTCTGGAAATCTGTTTAGAAATTCTTTTTACGTAGCACTCACATGAATTCAACCTTGAAAAGACATCCGCTTTCCCGTCACTCTCTGTTCTCTAAGCCTACTTTATTTTTCATGTTAACTATTATAACTGTTTGAAATACTATACATTTTTGTTTGTGGCTATTGTCTCTCTTTCCAGGATCTAAATTTTATCAGACCAGGCACTTCATTTGTTTTTCTTTACTGCTATATGGAATACTTCCTGCCACATGGTAGGCACTCAAAAAGTAGCCATAAAATGAGTAGCATCCCTAATTAGTGGATTTATGTTTATCTTTTTCAGATATAATTCCACTTCCTCTTGTGTTGGCTGCTGGATCACTTCATGCTCAGCCTAATATTGTTACCTTACTGCCTTGACAATCACATGTTAATTTACCATCTTTAAATTAGAGATAAGGCCAGCCCTGGGAGCCTAGTGGTTAAGTTTGGTGTGCTCCACTTCTGTGGCCCAGGTTCAGTTCCCAGGCACAGACCTACACCACTTGTCTGCCAGCGGCCATGCTGTGGTGGGTGGCTCACATACAAAAAGAGGTAGATTGGCAGCAGATGTTAGCTCAGGGTGAATCTTCCTTAGCAAAAATAAATAAATGAATAAAATAAAATTAGAGACTATAGAATCCAAATTTCTGTACTCAAAGTAGAACTATACTCATGTGATCCCATTAAGATAGTTGTTTACTCAGGAGAACCCTCTCAATATTTCTTTTGGCTATTTATTCAATTACCAAAGCTACAACCAAATAAGCTTCCAGAATTTCCAAGTTTTGAAATGTTACCCTTTTCTCATTCATATTGACGATTTCCTTTGCATATAATAGAAAATAATTATCTTCCTTTTTGCTTTCTCTTTTTTTAGGTTGGATGAATCTAGTTTAAATAAGATAATGAATACTGAAATATTTTGAAAAGTATAAGATATTTGGAAGTTTTAAGTCTTCTTGCAAAGTTATTTTTGATTCAGCTGATTTTTATATTTTTTCCAAGAGAATTATAATGACCTTATTATGTCTTTCTGTTCATCATTATCTCATTGACCATTTTTCAGAGATCTTGTTGTATTTTATTTAATTAATTTCTATTCTTAGGGAAAGGCTGAGAATAATACAGCTTCCAGAACACACTGGGGATAGGAACGCCTCTCTGTTCTCCATTGGGTTTTGTTTCTTTTTATACTATTGCTTGATAATGAAGACATGTACTAACTACAATCTCAGGGAGATATACTGGCATCAGCAGGAAAGTTATGGGATCTGTCATGTAGGTACTTATGTCAACTTGTCTCCCTTTTAGGATGATTTCTTTTAGATTTTTCCTAGGGTTCAGAAGGAATGTGATAGTCATAGGCATTAGGTAGATAAGTGTAGTATCCCCAATCATGTTTCTGGAAGTTTTCCATAGCAAAGATTACTTTTATTTTTGCTTATTTATTTATTTTTTTTGGTGAGGAAGATTGTCCCTGAGCTAACATCTGTGCCATCTTCCTCTATTTTGTATGTGGGATGCTGCCACAGTATGGCTTGTTGAGTGGTGTGTAGGTCCATGCAAACCCCAGGCTGCTGAAATGGAGTGCTCGAGCTTAATCTTGGCCAGCCCCAAGATCACTTTTATTTTTATAAATAGCAAACAAGCACTTCATCTAAAGTGTGAATCAATACGTTATAAACATACTTTCTAACCTAGCTGTTCTCAATGAGGAGAGTGTAGGAAAAGGTGGTGAATTTTAGAATTCCTTGGAAATTTTTCCAACTGTATAGTCCCTTCATCCATTCTTACATGGCTCTTAGATAACTCCGTTTGGTGGACATGGTAGACAGAACAATGGCCCTCTTGAAGATGTTCACATCCTAATCTCAAGAACCTGTGAATTTGTCACCTTACAGGGCAAAAGGGACTTGGCAGATATGATTAACCTAAGGAGCTTCAGATGGCAAGATTATCTCTGTGGGCCTGGTGTAGTCAGGGGATCTTCATAAGGAAGAGTCCGAGTAAGAGAGAGAGAAATTGGAAGATCCTACACTACTGGCTTTGAACATGGAGGAAGGGACCATGAGCCGTGGAATGCAGAGGGCTTCTAGACTGGAACAGTGAAGGAAACAGATTCTCTCTTAGAGCCTCCAGAAGGAATATAGCCCTGCCAACTCATTTCAGGCTTCTGATCACCAGAACTGTAAGACAATACATTAGTGTTGTTTTAAGCCGCTAAGTTTATGTTAATTTGTTACAGCAGCAATAGGAAATTAATATAGTGGTGCTCACTGGCGTGTGTGGTTTGGGAAAATTTCTGATACTCCTTCTACTCCTAATAAGAATCACTATTTTGATATTTTACTAGGAGCTGTTCAGAATAATGTTGTGCTTTCTTATGTTAAATTTAAGAATATTGATAAGGAAGAATGTCAGACAGAAGGCTTTGTTTGGAAAAAAAGTCTTAACTATTAAAAAGAAAATCTAGAATATGTCCCTGATGGGATAATGTACCAAAACTGGACTTCTGTCTTCCGTACAACTCTATAATGATGCAAGCTTACAGCTTCAAATTAGTCAACGTTACTGTCTCATGCATGAAATTTAAAAAAATAACATAAATGTAGGTTTATACTGCTTAAAAGAAAATACTAAAAAGTTACTAAAAGCAATTTATTATAGAAATTTTAAAAACTTTCATTTTTTATGGAAATAATAGACATTTTGCAAACTCCTCTAGTGATCTGATTTACCACAATTTCATTAACTTCCAACTTTTCAAAAGTATGCCCATAACCTAAAGCAAGAATATCTCAATAATGTTTGTCATGATATTTGAAGAATCATAATAAGTGAATACTTAATGGCACTAAAACATAATTCTTAATAGTCTATTAATTTCTTAAGTGATTATGAAACAAACATTCTCTAACATGCTAAACAGAGCTTAGAACTGCTAAGTAAATAAATGATTGCTGAGGGGTAATTTTCAGATGATTCCAGCTTCTTTTGTGGGCACCTGATGTTGGGGATGTGATGGATTCACTGAAGCTGACTCTGCAAAGAAAGAGCTGGGTCGGTGTGAACCAGGCGCCAAGGGGAAATCAGACGAGCTGCCTAGATCTCCCTGCGTAATAAAGAGAGCAGAAAATGCATCACCGGAGTTGATCATTTTCATGTCCAGACTCTAAGGATAATTATTAGAGTCTTTTAGGGTATACATAGTGTCTTTAAACGGCAGTTTTGTCAAAAACTCTGCAGAGGTATTCTTCATATAGTTTATTCCTATTTCTGACCTCAATAAAAACTGAAGGCACTATTTAATCATGATTCTGTGATATTATTTCTACAGGAGACTCAAGCAATGAGAGTCCAGTTCCACTTTTTTCAATGGAAAAAAAATCCCTGCCATTTTTGTGCTCTTAATAAATGGTACTTTGCACACATAAATGTACATCTTTTTAATATTTTGCAAAGTAGATATTATTATCCCTTTTTTAACAGGTGAAGAAACTCAGATCAACAAAATAGATGGACTGACCCAAAGTGACAGAGCTGGTATTTGAACCCAGAACTGACAATAAAGCTCATGCTCCTTCTAGATTTGACACAGGAGAATCTGTTAGGGAAAAGTAGGATAGTATGTTCCCTAAACTGTGCCTGTCAAATATCAAGTGGCTCAATTAATTTTTGGATAAAAAGAATTGAAGCTGAAGGTGCAGGCAGGTGTCTGAATGCAAGTATTATGGTAGTGTAAAAGGACACCTGGCAAAAAAAGAGAACTGGACACCTTAGCTACTCCATTTAGATGCAGAAATGTTGATGATTTATTAAGAAAATTTAAGATCCTGTTTCGGTGCTGTTGTCTTAACGAGGAATTAGCCCATTTTTACACAGTGAGCTGAATGGATACCAGGACTGAATTTGCTTCAGCAAGCAACTTTAGATACGTTCAAATAGTCCAATAAGAATTCATTTAAAGACGCAGAAATTTGCAGCATAATGTATGAATGAGGACGTCTTAGCCTAAAAGGTTTTGAGGAGAAGACATTACCTATCTCAGCATGGTTGCTGTTCAATATTTGATTTTAAATGTGCTGCAGCTTGGCTGTCTTCCAGGAGCCAATTAATGCCATCCCTCTGATTGGGGAGTGCAAAAGTGATTTGAGGATTAATCTAATTCGTAATAAGCTATTCTTTCTGAAAACAATTAGCCAGCCAGGGTCTAGATTATTAAGGCCGTCCCTAGAATGTGGTAAGACAAAGTCTTTCAATTTATCTCGTATGAACGGAACATGCAGCTATTTTATCTAAAATCTGGTTCTTATCACCTAGATATAACTTAAGAAGAGGGTTGAAATACACAGTTCCATGTCATTCAGGCTGAGAATTTCATCTGCCAAAAGTCCTTTCCTCTGATTCTTGAGGGGGGTTGATCTTATAAAATGATCTGGAAGATAAGGGCTTTGGAATATGACCAGAAATCTTAACAATATTTGTATCATCTACTGAGTCAAGCGAGAACAATAAATAAAAGGTGGTAAACGGTGGGAAAAACTTATTATGTTTTACTTAGGTGACCAAATATATACAATTTAAGCAAGTACAGTTGTACAACTATAATTATTCCTAAACTCAGCGTGTTTCTCTGAGAGACTCAGCCAAGTGCTTTAATGATAAGACAACAGGCATCCAGGGCTGACCTTGACTTTGTTTTAATTTGGCTTGATGGTGTCATGGCTTTTTGATAAAGAAATAGGTAACAATTTGAATTCATATACCTAAGACGATATATGGATATGTTTTCCAAAATATAACTGTATCATGCTGAAGACCAAGTTCCTCTTTGCTGAAGGTTAGTGTTACTATAAGGCATTGCTAAGCACAAACACAGTGTTCTCTCCGTTGTGCAACGTTGCACAAGACAAGCATTGTCTGCAACTTCCGCATAATGCCTGGATCTGCACCACCTGAAGTCCATCCATAGAATGTCCGCCTGGGAACCAAGGGATCTTTTCCTTCCTAAATCTAGGATTTCTTGGTCTTGAAACTAACACTTTAGATTGGAGATAGCTTAGAGTGGCCCCTCTCCCCCAGTGATTCTCACTTCCTGGTGTTCACACCTTGTGTTATCTCCTCCCTTGGAATGTAGCCACAACCTGGGATTTATTTCTGACCAATAGACTGTGGCAAAGGTGAAGGATTGTCACCCACGTGGTTAGATTGCTTTACATTACTTCATTTTAGTGGACTTGAGAGAGATGCTCCAGACTGGCTTGGTGAAGTAAATAACCATGTTGAGGAAGCTCACATGACAAGGAACTTTAGGCAGTCTCTGGGAACTGTGATTGCCTCCAGCTGACGGCCAGCAAAAAGCTGGGGCCCTAAGTCCTCCAGCTGGCAAGCAATGAATTCTGCCAACTGCCTGAATGAGCTTGGGAGCAGATTCATCCCCAGTCAACCCTCCGGATAAGAGGGTTGCAGCCTTGCGAGACCCTGAGCATAGGACCCAGCTAAGCTTTTCCCAGAAGCTAAGCTTCTGGCCCATGGAAACTATGACATAATTAATGTTTGTTGTTTTAGGCTGCTTGGTTTGCAGTAAGTTATCATGCAGCAATAGAAATGAATGCAAGAATTTTTAAAATATCGAGTTAAAGACCTAAGTTTTTAAATTTCATAGTTTTGGGAGTATGCTGGTATTTTTGCTTCTCTGCTCCTGCCATGTATCGAGGAAGCAGATACTCTGTATTGTGAACTAATGTGAGATTGGTTAATGTATGCCCAACATAGGAGCATGAGCAGCTGCTGCCAGAGGCCTGGTATTTTTCCTAATACTTGTAGCTTAAAAGACAAGTGTCCATGGCTGTGCTGCATTGACTCGCTAAATAGGGTGAAACAGAACCTGCTTGTTAGGGCCCAGTTAACACTCATTATTCAGACATTTTTTGTTTTCAGACCATCTGTTTTCAGCAGTTCAACTGTCTATATGTTGTTGACAGGAATTTGACAGATTAATTTCGAGAAAAACATTAAATTCGATCAAGGGATATTTATAAGATGTTGTGGACTTGAATAGACAGGAAAGAAAAATAAATATACAACACAGAGGAATAAAGAAGAGATGTAAGGCAAGAGGAATTTTCGAGATTACTTATTGCTAAGGTGCTTCCAAATTTGTTTGTGCTCTGTTGTACTTGTTTCTGATTATTTCCTCTACTGCTCTTGGCTTTTACTACATGATTGCTCCAAAATGTGAACCACTACTAGCAGTCTCACAGATTTAGGTTTATTTCCTTGCCATCCCATCAGTCTTCCTTTGAGTTTCTGTTTCTCCAATTATATGTTGCTTACTTATGCTGTGCATTTTTATTGTGGTGGATTGGGGTATAAATGGAAGAGAAAATTAAGAAACTCCAATTCAAAGAGGAAGAAAAGTAAAAATCTCCCCCCAAATCCCTAGAAATAGGATGTACAGTCTTTATAGGTAGGGCAAATTAGATGCAAATAACAGGTGATTCATGATTTTTTTGTCTTATCCTTCCAATTGTTCAAAGATTAGAAAATCAAAGAATGATTTGGGAAGTTTATAACAGCAGCAAAAAATAAAATTATTTATACTTTATTACAAATACATACTCTATTTTTTCCCCATTACCTACTTGACCTTAGATATATCACTTAATAGGTGTGGGTCTCAGTCTCCTGATTTTAAATTGAGGCATTGGAAAGCTATTCCTGTAAGGTTGAATTCTGGTTCCATTGTGATCACAATGTGTAGCTCAAAGGATTTGAAGGCTGAAATGAGAAAACATACTTTCCACTGTGTCTGATTCAGGATAGGGGCTCAGTAAATTTATATAATAATTCTTTTTCTTTCTCTTGCTTTCTGGTTTAATTTTCTACCTATGATTTGATAGGGAAGCAGCAAAAACTAAACATTATTTGAAAATAAATTGAGGTTGTGACTTTCTAAGAAGGAATTGAGATTTTTCTCATAATTGAGTAATTGCATTTAATATATTTACTTATAAATGGGTCTGTCTCTTCCCAAGCACTCTAACACATAATTACAACATTCAGGAAATGAAGCCACACAGGTAATTCCTGGCACTGTACATCATAATGAATTCAGTTGGGGTTTTAATACACACATATGCCATAGTGTCTTTTCTTTATTTCCTAGGTTGTGGCAATGACAGGAGCATTTACTACTTTCCATTGTTCTATTACTTATTGTCACAACAATAATAAGTATAAAAACACTTTGTAATTATGTAGCAGAAGAGCTTAGAAAAAGGCATTGCATGAATACAAATCAGAATTCTCATGTAAATTGTTTCCAGCAGTAAGTGGCATTGACCATTGATACATTCATCTTCCTGCATTCTGAGTGCAGAATTGATCGTTAGTATCTACACATCTCTTATTTAATAGAGACATCCTTTCTGTATTATGAATCATTTACACAATTTTAACAAACTGCCAAGCACATTCAAGTGTATACCAAAAGAGAGGTGGCCCGATGACATCTACCACACAACACAAAATTATTTATTCCTGCCATAAATGTTATGTGAAGACAGAATGATAAAATGTAGTTAGTCTCTGTAATCTAGGGACATGTGATTTAAGTCTGGAAGTGGAATAAACCATATGTAGCCACAATGTGCTCATGGTACATGACGGCTAATTGGTGGTTGAGACTGTAAATTCTGTTTGTATTTAGTGGAAGTGCATGAATGATTAAGTAGAGCTACAGTAACAGTGTTTCATGGAGAAGCAGATCCCTAAAGAATTTGTTTTTTTGTAGGCGGAATGAAGTGTCAATGTGCAAAATATTTCTGAATGACTTTTGACATTGCCATGGCATGTTTAAATTGGTGGCAGTTTGTAACAGCATAGGAAGCTAGCAGCAATATAAAAACCTAGGGGGAAGACAACCGCCACCACCCAAACTGGACAACTTCAGTGTGTTGCGGGAGAGTAAAACTGAGCTGCTCCCTTCTTTGCTGCCAGCTCCGAAGGACTGAAGGTGCCAGGCACTGCCTTCTCTAACCTCCTGGCTTCCTTCAGGTTTCAGTTCAAATTTTCAGAGACCACCTTTCAGATGCTACTCTGTAAAATATCATATGCATTTCTTGCCTCACCCGTTGCCCTAGCAGTTGGTACTTCTTGTTTACCTTGCAGAACTTAACTATTCTCCTAAGCCCTTATCACGATCAAACACACACACACACAGACACACACACACAGACACACACACAGACACACACAGACACACACACTTCTAGTTGTCTGTTTTGCCTACTGGAATATGAGCTCCATGAGGACAAACATTCTTGTTTTGTTCACTGTTCTATCTACCCAGAGCCCAGAAGAGCACCTAGGACATAGTATGTGCTCAAGAAGCATCTGTTTCATGGATGAATACTGCATGAAATTAAGAATCAAACTGCCCTCTATTTCAAAAGGCCGGTAAGTTGGGGCAAAGATGTCATGTTGAGGAACGTGGTGATTTGTATGCATTGACAACACCTCTGTTCACGCTCTTCAGATAACTGAAACTTCACCTTCTAACATCTGTGGGATCTGAACTCGCACAAGAGCCAGGCATACACATTGCGGGCTGGGCACTGCCAGCGTGATTATTGACAAAGAGGCAGTTTCTGCCGATCTGGCAGCGTAGATGGACCCGCATCACATTCAGGGCTTCCAGGAACGGCAGGGGAGAATTTGGCAGGCTGTATACGGCTGAAGAGAGATCTCTGCACTCATTATTACCCCATTCAAATGTCCCTTTTTCATTAATGGGAAACCAGACAACCAATCAAGCGAAAGTCCCACAGTTCTCTGACCCTTGCCAGTGCTGTAAGAAGGCAAAGTGTATTTTTTTTTGAATGGTTACAATAGACAGACTTATAGTCCATAATGGGTTAAAGCTGTTGAAAGCTCATCTGGAAAAAGCTACAATTACTAACATTTACCGACAGCAATTGTGACAATGGAGAACAATTTTCTTAAAGCTAATTCAAACAATCTTTGGAGTGGCCATTTGTAGCAGTAAATAGCTTGCTGTTGCGGTAGACGATTTAAAGAGAATTTTTTTCCCCATTGTGTAGCTAAGCCAAGCACATATTGAAGCTTCCTTGGGAAAGGAAATGTGGGAGACATATCTTATTAAAAGGCATTCATTTCTCTGTTCTCAAACTAATGTGGCATGCCGCCGCTTCGCTACATAATGAGTGAAACATCGGTGCATAATTAGCCATCACCTTATGACAGCATGAGCTGTTAATCAAACAATAATTTTAAGGGTTGTCATGGAAGGAAGGTTCAAGTTTATTCTTGGATTTTTTTTTTAAGTAGTACAAGCTGCTAGGTTGTGAAGTTCTGAAAAAAGAAACATCAAACGTTAAATATCAAAATTTTCTTTTTAACTGAAATAATATTGCTATTCATCCTGAGAGGTTGTCATTGCTATTCAGAATCGCCTTCAAGATTTTCTTTTGGGCTTCTCATCACTGAAAGTGTTTTAGTCTACTGAAAAGAAGAGATAAATGAAGTTAGGAACTTTAAGTTTTTGGTTAAATCTTGGTAAAAATTTGGACAGGTAAATTTCGTTGCTTTCTGGTTTTCTCTCTTAAATCATTGAAATCACTTTTATACAATATTAAAATAATAGTATTTAGTTTTAAGTTTGATATCAACCAGTTAATTCAGTTTAAGAAACAAAACAAATGAGATTTGGCTGGTTTAATTGTTTTGCTATTGGTGTGAAATTACTAAAAATACTGTAGCCTGGAGACTTGGCCTTCTAGACTCTAAAACTTTTGTTCATTATGTCAATGTGGATGATTGAAATATCTATTTCACTCATACCAACAAAGCTCCAGTTCCATGTAAGCCTCAAAACCTATTTTTTTTCGTTCTGTCTCGTTGCGTTTAAGAGGGGAACATTAGTGCTCAATTGAGTTTTGAAGTCCCTCTGTGTTTGCAAGAGGCCCAGCTGGACTGCTTGATTTGGCCACTGAGACATCTGGGCTCCACAAATCCATCAGCTCCTTGGGCTGTGCATGTTGGAGCTACCATCCTGCTCACACCAGAGGACAGACGATTTCTTCCTACACTACAACTCTCTTCCCCCAGGACGGCTAATGATCAATAGTCATATCTTCAAAGAATATGCCATCTGTCAGTAGTAAGACAGCTAAGGGGAGACTTGGGAGCACTAAATGGAGAAAAATAAGTTTTATTTCCGTCAGTGTTGAGATTGGTAGGCAGTTCAGCAAATGAAACAAGAAAGGCTGAACTCAAAGTCCATAAGGTAGGGAAGTCTGCCTGCTCTACTTTATAGCAGCTACAGGCACCAGTCCCAGAACCTTAACAGAAACCTAGAAATTGATTGTAGTCTGCCAGCTGATCATTAAGTGAAGTGATAAGGATGACCATTAAGGTATTTTGACATGAAGGCAGATCTATGAAGTAGGAGTTTTGAAGAAGGAGTACGAATTTCTAGCAGCATATGGATCTTAGCCAACTAATCCAGACTACTAAACTTAAAGCTAAAATAAAACTAAATGAAAATTAAAATAATATCATATCTAAATTGCAGCTGAGAATAAAGAGAAATAAATGATATCCATATCAGTGCATTCTTACAAAAATTTTCTAGGTAATTTTATGTGATATAACGTAATAATATTGGCGGGTTGACACATTACTCTTCCCTTCTCTCTTAGGAACCCTAGATACAGCATACGCCTAATAAGGACATGACTCTTACCACAGAGTTATATTGATCAGTTTAATAGAAAATGCCATGAAATGTGTATTGCGAATCTTCTATGTGGCTACAAATAGATATTTAGTATTCTTGAGTGTTTTATCTTTCCAAAGACTTTAATCACAGGAAGGATAGGAGAAACTAGCAATAGTGGTTGCCATCAGAGAGCGAAACTGAGGGATTATGAGACAGCTGAGGGAAAGAGACTTATTTTCACCATATGAACCTTCTTAGCTTTTGAAATTTGATTCACGGGCATGCATTATTTGTTCATATGTATGTTTTCAAAAATCAACTCAAAATGGATTAAAGACTTAAAATGTAAGACCTGAAACCATGAAACTTCTAGAAGAAAACATAGGCAGTAGGCTCTTTGACATCAGTCTTAGCAGCTTATTTTCAAGTACCATGTCTGACCAGGTGAGGGAAGCAAAAGAAAAAATGAACAAATGGGACTACATCAAACTAAAATCTTCTGCACAGCAAAGGAAAACATCAACAAAACAAAAAGACAACCTAACACTTGGGAGAAGATATTTGCAAACCATATATCAGATAAGGGGTTAATATCCAAAATATATAAAGAACTCATACAGCTCAACAACAAGAAAACCAACAACCCAATTGAAAAATGGGCAAAACATCTGAACAGAGACTTCTCCAGAGAAGATATACGGATGGCCAACAGGCATATGAAAAGATGTTCAACATCATTAGCTATCAGGGAAATGCAAATCAAAACTACAATGAGGTATCACCTCACTCCAGTCAGAATGGCCATAATTAACAAGACATGAAACAACAAGTGTTGGAGAGGATGTGGAGAGATGGGAACCCTCATACACTGCTGGTGGGAGTGCAAACTGGTGCAGCCACTATGGAAAGCAGTATGGCGTATCCTCAGAAAATTAAGAATCGATCTACCACATGATCCAGCTATCCCACTGCTGGGTATTTATCCAAAGAACTTGAAAATGCAAATGAATAAAGATACATGCAGCCCTATGTTCATTGCAGCATTATACACAATAGCCACGACTTGGAAGCAACCTAGGTGCCCATCAAGGGATGAATGGATAAAGAAGATGGGTATATATGTACAATGGAATACTACTCAGCCATAAGAAATGATGAAATCTGGCCATTTGTGACAACATGGATGGACCTTGAGGGGATTATGCTAAGTGAAATAAGTCAGAGGGAGAAAGTCAAATACCGTATGATCTCACTCATAAGTAGAAGATAAAAACAACGACAAACAAACACATAGCAATGGAAATTGTATTGGTGGTTACCATAGGGGAAGGGGGGGAGGGCAAAAGGGGTGTTTAGGCTCACATGTGAGGGGATGGACTATAATTAGTTTTTGGGTGGGGAACATGATGTAATCTACACAGAATTTGAAATATATTACGATGTACATCTGAAAGCTATACATAGTTATAATCCAATGTTACTGCAATTAAAAAAATAAATGACATATTTTCAAATTCATATACACTCAAATATTTAAATTATATATTTGAAGTATGTAATTTTCTCACTTTTTCAATACTTAATCCTACTTCCTTTCTCAGGCCTGAGCCTTTGGGATGTGCTTGCTCCTCTGGTCCCTAATAATTTCCAGCACCTAACGTAAAGGTGAAATCATAGCCTCCTAAAGGCCCATTCGCTTGACTGTAGGTCTCTCTTAATTCTCTTCTTATTTTTTGACCCACCTTGCCTTAATAAATAGGACAATTTTAAAAAAGCTTCTTTTTACTTTTGTAATATTTCATGAGAAATATTGACAGGGGCAAACACACATATGCACACATTATGCATAAATGCTGACAGATAACAGGCATATATTAAATATTGAACTTCCTTTTGAGAAAAAGGATGATTTAGCCTCCTGAAGAAAGTCAGATAAGGACAGAGAGTGGGACTGTGAGAAACTCAGGGGAGGGTTTGATGGGAAACTGATCCTCTTGGTCTATTACTATCTCGCACCTCTGAAACTCTTCTGGGAAACCTCTTAAGGCTTCCCAGTGGGTAATTTACAGTCTATCAGGGAATTAAGTATTCCAAAGCCTCTACTTTCCTGTATTTTTCATATGACAGATGCTATCAACTCAATAGGTATGTATCAAAGAGGAGAGAAAGTCCTTTTGCCACAAGCATAGAAACTTGAGACTGGGCTACATTATTTGTAGGGTCTATCTCCTTCCTCCTTCCCACTTGCCTTTATCTTCCTAGCATCATAGGGAAAAAAAAAAAGGAAACTAAAACTGTTTTCAAGGGGATCAAAATCTGGGATTAGGTACACTTATGCCAATTTTCGTGGGTTAAAATTAGCCTTCACACTAGTTCATTCATTAAATTGTCACCAGAAAGTGTATAACACAGAAGCAAGGAAAAGCAATCTTCCAGCTGTGGAAATGGAGGGAAAGTGTATGCTTAACGAGAAAGGAGAGCAGTACTTACCTATTATTGTGATTTTAAAGAAAAAAGTACCGTGATGAGGCACAATGACTTTTTGAAGAGCTTGTTATGCATGAACTGGAAAAAACGTCACAAGCACTTCCCAGGATAGAGCCCAGATGCAGGGAAATTGACAGTTATAAATGAGTGGTGATCTGTTAAAGTATGCCTTGTTGCTGAGAAGCCATCTCATTTCAAACATCTCAAATCACTTGTACCACTCTTGAAACATAATCACCAAGGCTTTCCTGAATTGGACCTGCCATATCAGCCTTAGAGCCACTCTATAGAGCTGTCCTAAGAATTGCTGATATGCTGTTCGTCTTCTATCTCAGCGAGACCTGAATCAAACGCGAAAATAAAAGATTTCAAATGGGTAGGTTTAAAGAGATGATCAGATAAATGTAGAATGTTCAGGAAACTAGAATTATTTGTGAATTTCTAGTGACCTAGGAGAAGATATTCTTTGTAGTCTTTTAATCTTTAATTTCCATTTTCATTGAGAAGATCTAGGATTTCAGGCTGCAAGGTCAATATAAAAATCTATTTCATTATTTATTTATTTATTTTAAAATTTTATTTTCTCTTTTTCTCCCAAAGCCCCTGGTACATAGTTGTGTATTTTTAGTTGTGGGTATTTTACTTTTATAATTAGCAAAAAGGATTGGAAAATAAGATAATGAAATTCTATGTACAATAGCATTAGAGCATCAGATACTTAGGAATAAATTTAGTAAAAGACGTGCATAACCTATATGCTGAAAACTAAACTATGAAATATTGCTCAGAAAAACTAAAAAGGACTTAAATAAGTGGAGAGAAATGCTATTTTCAATGATTGGAAGACTTAGTATTGTTAAGAATCAGTTATCCCCGATTGATCTATAGATTCAACACAATCCCAATCAAAACCCCAATAAGGTTTTTTAAAGAAATAGATAGCAAATATTCTTATTGTTGCTTTAACAAATTGCCACAAACTTAGTGGCTTAAAGCAACACAATTTCTTATCTTAGAGTTGTAGAGTTCAGAAGTCTGAAATGAGTCTAATGGGGCTAAACTCAAAGTGTTGGCAGGGCCATTTCCTTCTAGAGGTGGCATCTTGTTCCCTGCTTCATCCAGCTTCTGATGGCTCCCAGCATTCTTTGGTTTGTGACCACATCACTTCAATCTCTGTCTCATTGTCACCTTGCCTTTTCCTCTTTTGTAGTCAAATCTCCCTCGGCCTCCCTCTTATAAGGACAAACGTGATTATATTTATGGCCCATTTGGATAATCCATGACAATCTCCGCTTTCAAGATCCTTAACTGAATCACACCTGCAGAGTCTCTTTTGCCATATAAGGTAACATTCTCAGGTTCCAGGGGTGAGGAGCTGAATCTTTGAGAATCATTATTCGGCCTCCCATGGAAAATGAAAACTCATTCTAAAACTTATATAGAAATGCAAATAATCTAAAACAGAAAAGACAATCTTGAAGAAAAAGAACCACGTTAGAGGATTTATGCTACGTGGTTTCAAGACATACTATAAAGCTACAGTAACCAAGTCAGTGGTCTTGGTGTAAGGATAGAGAAATAGACTGATGAAACTACAGGAAAATAATACTTTCTTGAATTTCTCAGTATTCCTGTGAAAAGCCCTCACCTCCTGAGCTATATATGCTATGAAGTTAGAGATTGTTTGCTTTCACTTCTCCTAGAAACATTTTCATAGAACCTAAGAACTGGATCTATAGTGTTTTGTTTTTTTTTAAAAATTTGTCACCCCAAAAGCCAAATGGTTATATCCCTAGGCACCTAGATTAGCTCCAAATGTGCTAAGGAGACTAGAGCATTATATTCTTAGGTGTTTAAACTTCAAATAATCCAAATTTCTGCCAAACTGGTCATGAATTTTCTGATTTGATTTAAATAAAAAGTGATTCTTTTTGCAAAAATAGATGGAACTCCCTCTCCCCATCTCTCAGCCTATAGAATGTCGATGATCAAACTTTAGTTCGTTTAGGATTTACTCAGAGATTCCTAGATTCAACTTGTAGAAATTTATGCATAAGGGTCTGGGAAGGGCCCAGAAATCTATCTTTTTAACAAGATAAAAGAGTTTCTGATGCAGGTGGTCTAAGGACCTCTCTTTGAACATGGCTGTAGAAAAATGTTGATTCCCCAGAGAAAATGATGATTCAAAGTACTTAGTGAATGACTGGCAGCAATTTACAGATCATCAAAGAGGAGAATGAAGGCTTCCATGGAAGTCAATTAACAATGGGAGAGAAACAAAGTGGGTCATGGAAAACGTTCAAAATGGTCTATAGTATTTCTAATATTAGTCCTACTGATTAAGGTCCTCAATGAGGAGAAGAGCCTAGTGATAATATCGTAAGTAACAGTTCATTGTTTTATCATCTTTACTGTGCTCCGTTTAAAGAGTAACTGCCTTTTTTTTTCTTTTTTTTGAGGAAGATTAACCCTGAGCTAACATCTGCCACCAATCCTCCTCTTTTTGCTGAGGAAGACTGGCCCTAAGCTAACATCCATGCCCATCTTCCTCTATTTTATGTGGGATGACTGCCACAGCATGGCTTGACAGGTGGTGCGTAGGTCTGCACCCGGGATCCGAACTGGCCAACCCCAGGCCACTAAAATGGAACGTGTGAACTTAACTGCTGCGCCACTAGGCTGGCCCAGTAACTGCCATTTTATAAGTACCATTAGATGATTATTTACTAGTGACAGGAACTCTACTATTTTCTTTCCCTCTCTCTCTCTCTCTCTCTCTCTCTCACACACACACACACACGCACACACACATCTATCTGTACATTCTTCTTTAATCCCTACAAGAGGGGCATATAATATTTTATCTTTATTTTTCAGATGCAGAAACAAAATAAATGGCAGAGCCACAATTTGAACTCGGGCTGTTTGACTCCATTGCCTGTGTTCTTAAACCCTGGTCCACATTATTACATATAACAATCTTTTGAGGAATAGATTTGTAAATAGGAAGCTGGATGAGCTAGATCTTAAGTGACTGTTAGAAATAAATTTCTGTTACACAGAGTGAGCATAACCAACAGGTAATACACTTTTTAGGCAAAAATAAAGTACTTTTGGTGAGTGGCCTGGTTTAGAGGTGCTTATGGGAAATTTAGCGAAGGAAGTGGGTACAAGGCAGCACAGGTAACAGGGGACTGTGTTATAAACAAAGATGTTTGCACCCCATTTGGGGGGAGTATCAGGGAATCTTTGAAGATGTGACATAATGCAAGCTTTGGAAGACTAATTTGACAATGCTCTCCAATATAGGGTGGATCGCAAGTGATCAGGAATTAGAATCAAGGTGATCAGTTTTGAAGCAAATACATTATTTAGGAGAGAAATAATAAGCTCAGCTATTATTAGTTGGATCTACTGAAATTTCCAGAAACTTAGAGAAGATCTAGTCCCTGTGGCCTTTATAAAAGCGTTTTCACTTCAGTTTCAAATTACTGAACTTCTGAATTAGAGGAACCACTGTTATTTGGTGTTTTTCACTAGATTATCTTGGGCCAGCTTTTCAGTTGGGTAAACAGAGTTTATGCCAGGTGATTATGTCGTGATTTTGAAGAAATTTAATATGTTTGGAAATAAATTGTGCACAGCTGCTCAATTCAACTATCCTTTCAGGCCATTTGAGTTTCTCCTGGAAATGTGTATGTCTGATCTTTCAAAACTACCTCTTCCTTTATATATGAGCTTTCCTCTTTGGTCTATGTTACAGATAAGCTTTGCAGAATTTTATTAAAAATACGACAAATTCAGCAAAATAGTGTCCCATCACTTCTGTCAATGCCAATATTGTTATACACATTTAGAATCATTTCAGCCTCTAAACATTGGCATTTCACTGTATCGTTAGACAACAGTCTGTGGCAGGGTAAAAATCTTAGTCTTGTTAGTGCAATGATAAAATATAGTACCAAAAAATAGTCCTGCATGCTAGTAATTAGAACAAGACCAATAGTCTACTTAGCTCAGTTTGGAAAACACGGGTTTTTTTTTATGGAAGCTATTTGATGCATCTTCGTTGTGCCAGAACAAATGGCATATTCAATATAAAAGTCAATTAAATATTTATTTGCAATTAGATAAATGAAATATTGACTGATTTGCTCACTTATACTTTTCTACTAGTTGTTTGGTACATGTGTATCCTTCCCTTTTCTTGGTAGGATTAAATAATTCCTTAATTAAGTGCAGTGTATAAAATGTAAGTGGTTCTTTACCTGATTTAGCAGTCTGAACATTTAAGTACACTTAGATTTTTATTTACTATTATTGATGATTAAAACAAAAACCCTCAACAATAAAAGAATAAGAGCAACAGCTATCATTTATTGAGTAACTAATATGTGCAGGTACTATGCTAAATCTTTTGTCAACAAAAGCTCCTTTATTTCTCATGATAATCTTATGAGTATACATTGTGCAGGTAAGAAAACTAAGAGTGAAAGAGGCTAAATAATTGTGTAAGAAGTCACACAGTCTGTAAGAGGAAAGTTGGGCTTTGATTCTAAATTGGTCCAACCCCCAAGCTCAATGATTCCTCTTCACATGATATTGCTTCCTATAATAGGAAAATTGCAAATATCGGGAGTGCTATTTCATTATAAGAAATACAAAGACAGATTGTGGTGTAAATCTTCTCTTTTTATTTGTAAGATGAATCAGCATCACGTCAAGGATAAGCTAAACATAATTTGAAGACAGAAAGCAAGATGGAGTTTTAGTGTGCTCTTCCTTAAGCAGATAACTCTCAAATCTCTCTCTCTTGTCTGACATTTCTCCAAAGCCACTGGACATCTGTCCTTTGAGAGTTTTCCAGCTGCTCAAACTCAAAATGTCACCAACTGAGCTCATTATCTCTCCTTTCAAGTTTATTTATTTCTTGATTCCTTTCTGCCAGTGGCTCCACAGTCTTCAAGCTATCCATGCTTAAATACCGGTGGCAGCTCTGAGTTCTCTCGCTCCACCCTATATTTCTCAATTGCTGGGTCCTGTCAATTCTTCTTTCAAAATTATCCCTCTTCTCTGATTTCACTGTTACTACTCTAGTTCAGGCTGCTTTTGTTCTTTCCTGAAAGATCTTTGTACCTCAGGACAGCACATTGCTGGTTCCACAGCAATGCTTCTGAATCACTGCCTTGATTGTGCTACTCGACTTCTTTAAAACCTTCAATGGCTTCACATTGTGTATATTAGAGGATTGTCAGATACACTGCAGGATTCCCAATTATATTTGAATTTAATAGTTGCATGGGACGTACTTAGAGTAAAAAAAATGTTCACCTGAAATTCAAATTTAACTTGGTGTCCTGTGTTTTTATTAGCTAAATCTGACAACCCCATTATATTATTGAATGTAAACTCTTTAGTCAGCTAACCCATAAATGAGCTCAGCCAATGGCTCTGGTTTTATCCATCACTTCTGCTATTCCTGCAGTCCATCGTCCAGTCAGATGATATTACTCACTGGACCCACATACGAGTGATCCTGCTGCTGTAGACTGAATTTTTGCGTGTCCCCCCACCCCCAGTTTGCATGTTGAAACCGGGGAGCCTTTGGGAGGTGATTAGGTCATGAGGGAGGAGCCCTCATGAATGGGATGAGTGCCCTTCTAAAAGAGACCCAATCGAGCTCTGTTGCCTCTTTCTTTATGTGCGGACATAGTCAGAAGACGGCAGCCTATGAACCAAGAAGCGGGCTCTCCCCAGATGCCTAATCTACTGGTGCCTTGATTTTGGACTTCCTAGCTTCCAGAACCGTGAGAAATAAATGTTTTCTGTTTAAACCACCCAATCTATGGTGTTTGTACTACAGCAACCCAAATGGACGAAGATACTTCTCCTGTACCTTTGCCGAACTACTTATTTGTTTGTGGCCCAGCAAAAATGCTACCCCTTAGGTAGTCTATGTGTCCTCTGACAATTCCATTGTTCTTGATTCGTATTTTTCTTACTGTACTTATTCCATTCTAGTTTGTGTGATTGTAAATTGTCTATCTCTTCTCCATAGTTGATTGTAAGTTCCTTTAGGACAGGGTCCATGCCTCTTTGATTTTTATATATCTCCAATTCTAACATTGTGCTTTATACATATTAAGCACTCAGTATTTATTAAGTAAATGAATGAAATATTAGGAAAGACTTAACTCTAAAAAGGCATTTTTAATTTTTAAAAGTTCTTTTAACTCTAAAAAGGAATTATCCTTTCTCATACATTTAGCATCTGCCAGAAAGAAAAATAAAAAATGCCTAATGGGGGGGCATGTGTGAATACTACTCTAATTATTGATTCATTATACTCTGTTAAAATTAATTAGTTCTTGGATATTCTCAAGAAAAAACAGAATTTCTTTCCTCTCTTTTTTATGGGAATATTATATTTTTCTAGTTTTACTAGAAGTGTAAACTATGTCCTATAACCTAGCAATAATTTTGAGACACCAGATTCTTCTGTTAATTAGGAAAGAAAAAGTGACATGGCCAAAAGGTAGTTGATATGAAAGGCTGAGTGAGGGCAGTGGGGAGGGAAGTGCACACGTGGACATTTGAGAAGCCACTTGCAAGAATAGTTAAGATCTGGATGTTGTGGACATGGATTTTCATTTTTACAAAACCTGCATTTTACACCCCTCATTGTGCAGCTTGGTATATCAAATGGGGGTGTTGTTTTGTGAAAACATCTGGTCTCAGTGATATATTTTCATTTATTTTTTTTCTCAGTTTATGTTGAGTATTCTGGTGTCAGGCCCATTGCATTCTTATTCCAACAGGTAAATTACATTAGTTTGGTTGTTCCTGATCTGTCACAAATAATATGTTTAAAGACAGCCCCGTTTACCTCTTGGTGGACAAGTTTTACATGGCTTCAAGATTCTTTAGCTCTGATTTATTAACTATTTTTTGAGAACATGTATGCAAGCTGTATGGTGTTGGAAAAGCAATGCCTCAGGAACATAGCTCTGGCTTCTCTGAGCCTAATCAGTATGTAAATCATCAAGTAGAATACAAGTGCTCCACCGGCAAAATAGTCAGAATGTCATTCCCACCACTGCATATGGATGAAGCCATGGCTGATAAACTCCTTCTCCAAATGTGCTCTCTTGCTGCATTATTTATGGACTTCGAAGATGCAGGTTGACTCCTGCAGTAATTTCTTGGCGCTCTTCTCTTCCTAGTGGGGTCTGTGAGCAGTAACCTGATCCTTGGATGGAAAGCATTTATCCTTTCCTTGACAGTAAAATTGTTACTCTAGACAAGCAACAATTGAATTTTTTTCTTTTTTTAAAATTTTGTGCCTTTACAATCGTAGAAGTTGGAAGGAAAGAGAAGGTTTCCCTACTTTCGTTGTCCTTGTATATCTAAAAAAATATTTCATATGCTTCCACATGGTCCTTTTTAATTAGCATTGGTGCTTGGGATTGTTAAGGCATGTTGTATTATCTGAAAATTTAAATAAATATTCTCAGTATTATGTAGTTCAAGTTCTTCTTCCCTCAAGTCTCTTTTCTTTTTTTCGTTCTGTTAGTGCTACTGAAAGCATCCACAGAGATGGCAAAACTTGTTAAGCAAATTTACTGCAAAATACAGATTTTTTCAGGGAGCCACAAAAGGGAAAAGGGATTTTTGCAACCTAGACATGGAATGCATAAAATACTTCAAATAACTGAAATAGAGTTTTCAGGGCAGGAGGGATTGTCTATAAAATATCCAAAAATTTCGCTTGGGAATGAGTACTTTACTTTTGCCTAAAACCTGAAAATTCCCTTGCAACAATTGTGCATATTAAAATAAGCACAGGGATTGAAGGAATATGCTCAAGCCAAGGAAATGTTTAATAAGCTGTGCAAGGAACAGAAGTGGGGAGAGGAGAGGCGACAGGAATAGGAAGAGAAACTGTCTTCCTTTTCTTCTTTTTAAAAAATCTCTGTCATTCCATCTGCCCCAGCTTTTTAACAAGCCCATCAGTTGCTTCATTCTACTGGTTCCTATCTGCCTCATGTTACATTTGAATGCTGCTTGTTAATTTCTCCCTGAATATTTTCTTTCTTTCTTTTCTTCTCTAAGGTCATTCCTGAAACATGACTAAAATTTGCCTTTGAAATGTGGTGGCCCTTTTTCTTTTCCACATAGTTATTTTCTATATTTGGTTTCTTTGTTTTTTTGAGCAAGCACGTTCGCATTTGTTGGGAAAGTCTGAGTTTGGTCTGAAGATCATCCTCTGCTCTTTGCTTCTTGTGCTTGGATGAGGGTGGAGGTGCATCTAGAACCCCGCCGTGTTCTCAGCTGAGTTGTGTTGGGAAAGAATGAGCAGGTTGGATGGAAACAGCTATTTGGTCAGCAGGTAAATATCAATGCAAAGCTGTCAAAATCCAACTCACTCAAAGGCTGCAGAAATACACAAAGTTTTACCACCCACCCATTTTTCTGGTGCTACTGGTATTTCATATTATGGTCAGATTCCATAATACTGAGTTAATGTTAAAACCAGTAATGAGCAAATGACTAGACTCCTTCAGTGGATGGAAAATAATTAATAAATGATAGTGTGGCAGAATACCCAGGATTGTGTACTCCGTAAGGGTTTACTCATCTAAGATGAATAAGCAGTCAATTCCACAAAAGCTATTTACTAACCAAGGTCTCAGATGGGTCATAGAGTGTTTTGGATTCATACAGTAATTTTCCTCCAAGAAATTCCATTCATTCCGATGCTGAAGGACAATGTAAACGTGGAACTGTATTTTTTTCCAACATATCCCTTTACAAAAAGCAAGTTTTAGAAATATTTGTACTATACTACTCTTTCTGTAATGTTCTTTGGGGAACATTAATTTTCTGTAAGTCGCTATGGTTGGTCTTTCTTTGTTCTCTTTGTAATATAAATGTATTTCTATCTGTATTGCTGATTTCCTTTTCTTCTTAATTGCCCCGCAAGCACATACTCCTGAAAATCAGTGTTGATCACTGTATGATGTACAGTTGAAAACCCAGCTGCTGTTCCCGCAACTCAGCACTCAAGGGAACCGAGGGGGTAATTCATTCTTGAATTGCTATTATGCTACTGTCCCAGAGAAGGGTAACTTGTTCCCCGGGATGATCTTTTTCTCGAATATGTGTTTTTTCTCGAATATGTGAAAACTGTTTTCACAAAGTCCTTCCTAAAATTTCTGATAACTCTTCTTTAGAAAGTAAACTTATTTCAAGACAATATATGCAGTTTTTGTTAAGCTTCAGTATTCTGCATAAGACAAACTACCTCTAAGTTTACTTTTTTATGTGACCTTATTGTTATGAAGGGATAGACATAAGATAATCTGGAAAATAGAAAGAGGCAAATAGCAGAAGAAAATTACATATGGTTCTATCGTCCAGAAAGAACCAACATTACCATTTTGATTTATTTCCTTCCAGGTACGTACATATACACAAATACTACACAAATTATAATTTTAGACTCAAGAATCAAGCATTTACTCATTTTTATAATGATTCTTTGAAAAGGATCATTTTAAGAGTTTTTATTGAGTATTATAAGGTTGTATAATATTTACTTCACCATACTTACATTTAATTTTTAAAATATATCTTTGTTATTAAAAGTAATTGTACAATGAACATTATTATATAACTGATTTTGGCTGATTATTTCCTTAAGATAGATTCCTAGTATGAAAATTATTATGCAAATGCATAAAAAACCCAACTTTGATAGATATTTCCAAATAGTTTTCCAAAAATGTTTTAATAATAGACTTTCTCACTTTGTCAAATTATTTTCCCTCAACTTGTTAGGAAAAAAATAGTATCTTGTTTGAAATGGTTTTTCTTTGGTTATTAACAACATCGAACATTCTTGATTTCTACTTCTTTGTGCATTTTCTGTGTTCTGATTCTAGAAGTCTGGAGAGATTAGCTTTTTCATTAAAGGCATTTGTCAAATGCCAGTGAGTCTCTATTCTCAGCGCTAACCAAGCTCCGTGGATACAGTTACTCACGTTTGGCATTTGGGAAGTCAGATGTGAAAGCTTCGGAAAGATGCTTACGAGGTAATTATTTGTTTACTTATTCTTACATAACTGTCTGTTTTAAGAAACTTGAGTAGAAAAACTGGAATTTGTAAAATAAATTACAGTGCAATGATTTTCAAACTGGGTTTCCTTCATTCCAGTCTATGACCTAAAGCATTTAAATATCTGAAAAAGATAGAAAATTAAATTGTTTCAAGCCCTCTTTTGATCATCAGGGAGAAAATGAATATAAAACAGTGATATTTTAATACAAGACAACACCAGGTACAGCTGAATATTCCAGATCCTAGCCTGGATAGATCCCTGACTGGACATTTCCCTGATTGCTTATAAATGTAGATCTTACCAGTGAATTTGCTTTGGTTTTCTTGTTTTTTAAAAAAAATTCATGGCATCTGTACATCTTTGTCTCTAGATTGTAAGTCACTCAGCTGTAATATTTTTTCTCCTTCCTTTGTATTACTCCTCTGGCTCCCAGTGTACACAGATCACAGTGCTCTGTGCTCGGTACATGGTGACTGACTAATGAGTTACTCAAGGGAACCACACGGGTAATTCTTTTTTTGGTAGCAATTATGTCACTGGCAGCCATCACATGGCAGACTTGAGAGTTGTTATTTAAGCAAAGGAGGAAACAAAATCGTGGAACACATCTAATGCTTTTTACTAAATATTTATCTTCCTTACTGGGAAAGCTTGTTTTTCTGATCTTTGAATTCTCCAAAAACTTGAAGGAAAGCATAAGTAAATGCTATTTTCATCGACTTTTTTTGACTGAGTTTGCTTTTTGAAAGATAATTTTCATCCAACCTGGTTTTTCTTCCTCTTCAAGAGTTAACTGTGATATTATCAGCAGGACGTATTATCATGCGGTAGTGCTTTTATACAACACTTAACCGTGATTAACGTCACAAGATAAATTCAGAATGTCATTTCAAATTCCGTAATTTGAATCAACCTGAAAAAGAGCTAATAAAGGCACGTCTAAGGGAGAGGCCAGGGATAAGGCAGATTAGAAAAGATGAAGAAGTAGGCTGGGAATATTCCAGTGGCAATCTCATGTACTTTCCTATCAGCATTTTTTTAATTTAAAGTTTGCCACAGTCATTTTTCTTTGGCGTGATTATTATTATTTTTTTGGTCCCCCTTCACTGGAAATTATTTAACAGCTTTTTGAATAAAAGCTAAGTCAAATGGCATGAAGCCAGTTTCATTAATGGAAGAACGTTTATGCAGCTCAGGCCCCCAAGAACTGAATATTTGAATTTGTAAACTCCTTGTGTCTGTCTTTTCTCTCCTGTACTTCTGCAGTTGAATGAGCAGAAGCATCATTGATGCTCACATAAGCTTTTCCAGGCTATTAAAAAGCAGATGTATAAAACAAGAATGCTTTAATTTTGCTCTTCAATATGGTAAGTAGATTTTTAAAAAATTACATAAATTACTCGAGGGCAGGGAAGATTGTCTTTTGTTTTAAATTGGAAAAGAAGATAAGATCAATGACTATTTACCCTGTCATTGATCTGGCACAGTTTACAGTCTCTGGTCACATGCTTGCACTTATGGATATGTCACTTTACACTTGATGCTAGCTAGCTTGATCAGATTGAAGATTCCGTAGTGTCTCCTGAGAAAAGGGAACAGTAGAAGAGCATATAGATATCAAATGATCCTTGGAAAAAAGTCTTCCCTCATTAGCTCATCCCAAATAACAAACAGTTTACAATTTTCTGGATTCCGATAGTGAATTTTGAACACAATACTTATTACGTCCAATAAAAGGACAGTTCCCAAGTCGTGTTTTATAATAAAATTCTCCTCCCACATATGGAAGTAAATGTGTAGAACTGGGCTACAATCCCATAAGTCTTCCTTTAATTCAGTGTCAAGGTCCATAGAATAATTTCTGAGATTTAATAAGAGGTCTAGAGATTCCCTAAGTTGTACCATCTAATTTTTCCTTTCTGAAAAGCAGGTATTTCTGGGAACAGGCTATAGCGGGGACAACATTGTTGTATAATCCTGCCTATTCTTAACTTGCCTATCCAGGCTCAGTCTAGTGTTCCCCTAAATTTTTACCTTAGAACTTGTTTGCTCCTGTCACAAGCAGTGAAGAGCTCAACCAGGGAACTGCTCCCTTTTCTTTTCTCTCTTGGTCCACATCTTTTTTGAGTCTTATTTTCTTACTCTCATCTTTCCCGTCTTTTACTTTGACTCCTGATGTTGGTCACTGAATTTAGAGAACTTTTTGGGTGACTTTGTTTATTTTCTCGTGTCTATGGGCTCCTTTGACATCACCAACCATTAGGGGCCCAGAAGAGGCATGAGAGGTACCCTGTTCCACCTCTCCATTCAGAACCACATTGCGGCTGGGGTGAGCATTCAGAGTAACCTGGAGAAGAGCAGTCACAGCATCCAGCAGTAGTGTGGAGTTGGCTGTGGGAGGTAGATTGGCAGTGACCAGTGTCCTTGACCCTGTGCTTCATTCGTTAACAGCGGAGGTAGCTAGAAAGGAGCAGGCCAAGGCAGGTTATTTCTGGGGAAGTTGTGGGGAAGCAGGGCATCAATGCTTTCAAGAGTAGAAAACAACTCTACTCATCAGGAAAGGGGTCATCACAGCAGAATTGGCATCTCAGGAGTAAGATGGGAAGATACGAGCAGAATAGCCAGTAGGACTGGTTTTGGAATAGATTTTTAGGACAATTCTAGAACTAATAGTACTAATTATTGCCATTAGGTAATCCTATGACCCAATAATTTTACTTCTAGGTGTATTCCAGGGGAGCTCTTGCATATTTATACAAGGAATTATGTTCAAGGATTCTCGTAGCAGCCTGGTGAACATAATAGAGTGGTTTTAGTTCAGTATGTTTCTCTTGTTGTCCTAGCCAAGATTGAAAGCTGAGACTCACAGGGAATAAGTAACCCACGTTAGAGTTCTGAGACCCACCAGAGCGGTTGGGTTCAGCCACCTTTCTACAGGGTTGACTGAGAGATTCTAGTTTACATAACTGGCCCTCTCTCCTCACCACAATCCAAGTTGATATAAGAAGACTTCTGAGAAGTGAGAAAGACTATAAACATTTCAAAGAGTAAAAGATTTGTGAAAAAAAAACTATTCGTTCTCTCTGTCTTATCCAAAGAAAATCACTCCCACTGCTATGGATGTGTGATGGAAAGAGAAGCTGGCATTTCACTTCACAGCTCGATGTGCATGGTTAGTGCATCAGGAAGAGATGGTACAATAGGGATTGTGAGGCAGGGAAGATTTACAAACATCCTCCCTCCACATGGCTAGGGTAGGAGACCCTAAAGGGTGGATGAAATTGTTGACTACAGTCTTACCTGAGTGACGAGAGATGTGTCTACTAGAAAAAGACAGTGTGACAACCAGCTTTATATCAGTGAGAATATATTATTGGATCTTTCCAGGGACCATTATGCCCAAAGGAGTCAGACTGTGTACATGGATCCAACAGGTAATAAACCAAAGTGGTCTGGTACTTCCAGTTTGAAGGATTTAACTGCTTCCATTTCATTGGCCAGAATAATCAGTTGGCCATTCCTTCTTTGAGGAGGGCAGGTAGTTTATTCTCCATGTACCCAGTAGCAAAGGAGACCTAACTGTTAGTGAACATTGGTAATTTCTGACACTTCTCCCCTATTACCTGCACGGACAAAATTTCTGGATGAAGATAGACTAACTGGGGAGTTCAGGGGCATTTTGCCTTTGCACTCTGCCCCTTCTTCTTCTTGCGGTTATAGGGCAAGAAGGTAGGTGAGGAGGCAGATGAAGGTAAATAACTACATTACTGACACAACTTGACTACAATGGGTTGAGCCTCCTTGATTAACTGGTTGTATGTATAATAGAGAAAAATTGGGAGATATCTAAATATCCATCAGTGAGAGTATGGATTAATAGAATGCATTGCAGTAGTTATAAAGCAATAAATTTTGATATATAGGAACATGGATAGATCTCAATTGTGATGTTGAATTAAAAAAAGCATATTGCATAATAGTAATACAACGTGACATCATTTATTTAAAATTCAAACATATATACAAGACTCTATCCTATACTTTTCATGGATATATAGATGTATATGTGTATTTGTGTGCCAACAGAGATGGACTAGAAGTAAATACCACATTTATGATATTCCTTAACTCTTGAGAGAGAAAAGTTGTGGGCAAGAGGGAGCCAAATGGTACTTTAATCTTATGTGTGATGTTTATTTATTTGTTAATCTAAAAACCTCTATGTAAGCATGACAGAATTTTTACAATTGTCAGTAATTACAATAGTAGGAACATACACATTTGTTCTCATTATGCCCTGTATCTTTTCCTATTTTTATGATTTATCAAAAATTATGTAAAACACAATGAAAAGACAAAAAAGTACAGAGGACATATAATCTTAACACCTCGTTTAAATTTGAGGAGACAGATCACATATATGTTCAGTTGTTCGTGTAAGAAATATCACCAGGATTGATATTTATGGAAGGTTTCTCATATGGTATGTGGCACATTACCTATTTTCCAATTATTTCATGGATGTCCTGATTTGCATGTAGTTTGCATAATTCTGCAAGGTGATGTTGAATTCAATTGACATTTCTACTTTGTGGGTGAATGGAGCTTAAAGATTATAGTTAGAGAGTTTAAATTCTGAGCTTAACACTTCTTAGTTTTGTGACTCTAGGCAAGTCTTACATTCTCTTTGAACATCAGTTCCTTGCCAGTAACATGGGGAAAATAGCCTCTGCCCTACCTCTCAGGACTGTTGCCAACATATTACCTATGTGGAAACATCTTAAAGCCTGGGCAGCACCATAACACATTAGTTTCTGAATTTAAATTTTATCAATTAAAAAAATAGATTGTTGAGGCTGATCTGTGGCCTAGTAGTTGAGGTCTGCGTGCTCCATTTCTGTGGCCCAGGTTCATTTCCTGGGCGTGAACCTACACCAGTCATCAGCAGCCATGCTGTGGCAGTGACCCATGTACAAAATTGAGGAAGATTGGCACAGATGTTAGCTCAGGGTGAATCTTTCTCAGAAAAGAAAAAGAAAAAGAAAAAAGAGTAAGGGAAGGAGCAGTGAAGTAGAGAGACAGGGACATGAATTTTCTGTCCCAGTGTAGCAAATGCTTGTAAAATCTCAAGGCTGAGGAAAACAGAAACTTTGTTTTCTTCTATCTGTATCTGAAGAGTAGCCTACAAGATGATGCATTAGAGATTACACAG